>NC_059072.1:53025465-53333542 GCF_020497125.1 Mauremys mutica | reverse complement strand
GGTTCTGGACTTTGGTTTTCTGCCATGAGATGTTCAACCCCATACTGAGGGTGGTGTCTTGGAAACCTTGAAGGGCAGAACTAATATCTACATAGGAATTGCCATATTAGATCAAACCATCAGTCTGTCTAGCTCATTATCCTGTATCTGACAGAGACTACTACTAGACACTTTTCAGGATGGTCCAAGAAACCCCATAACAAACAGTTATAACACTTGGCTGCAAGGGAAGTGTCTAACTAACTGTTGGTTGTGGCTGGCTAATACTGTGAAGCATGAATGAGTATCCTTTATATATTTTATCCTATCTAAGATATAGATATTTGTATAATTATATGTATTTTTGGATCCTGTTTCACTCTAGGCATCAAGCTGGCAGCAAGCTGGACAAGTTAATTATGCATTGGGAATGCAAAGTACCCCTTTGCTCCCTTTTACATTTGCTGCCTTTCACTGAACATTGCTTTGTTCTTGTATTAATGAAGAGTAAATAGAAATGCTTGGTCAACCATCTTCGTACCATTCATTGTTTTGTATACCTCTATCATGTCTCCTCTTATATGTTTCCCCTCAAAACAGTCCTAATCTTAAACTCTCTTCACATGGATGTCTCTTCATACCTCTGATTATTTTTGTTTACCTTCTCTGAACCCCTTCTACTTCAGCTACATCTTTTTTTTGGATTTAGTGACTGGAACTAAAGAGTATCCATGGGGAGGTGTAGCCCTGTTTTATGTAAGGGCATTATATTATGATATGATATGATATATTATATTAAGGGCAATGTATTATGATACATTGGGTGTTATTTTCTATCTTAGCTTTTACACACACACACTTTATTTGCTTCTTTGGACCACCGCTGTACACTGACCAGAGATTTTCATTGAGTTGTCCACACTGATGCCTACATCTTTCCAATTAATTTAGAACCTGCCTGTATTTGATTGCACCCACAGTGTTGCTTGACATCAAAGTGCTGTAAGATGTACCTATTATTTTTTCCATCTGGAAAACTATGCCTACATTTATTTGAGGGCTCAACACTATGGGTACAAATTCAGAAGCTGAGCTGAGACTTTTTCACAATCAAAACCACTGCACATATACTTTCATCCTGGCAGCCAGAGCACAAGAAATCAAGCACAAAATAGTAAAGCTTTTGACACAGTTCCACATGATATTCTCATAAGCAAACTACGGAAATGCAGTCTAGATGAAATTACTATAAGATGGGTGCCCAACTGGCTGAAAGACCATACTCAGAGAGTAGTTATCAATGGTTTGCTGTCAAACTGAGGGCTGTATCTAATGGGGTTCCACAGGGGTCAGTCCTGGTCTGGTACTAGTCAACATTTTCATTAGTGACTTGGATAATGGAGTGGAGAGTACACCTAGAAGATTTGAGGATGACACCATGCTGGGAGGAGTAACAAGCACTTTTGAGAACAGGATTAAAATTCAAAACAACCTTGACAAATTGGAGAAATAAACAAGATGAATTCAATATAGACAAGTGCAAGTACTACACTTAGAAAGGAAAAATAAAATGCACAACTGCAGAATGGGGTATATCTGGTTGGTGGTAGTACTGCTGAAAAGCATCTGGGGGTTATAGTGATCACAAATTGAATATGAGTCAACAGTGTGATGCAGTTGTGAACAAGGCTAATATAATTTTGGAAAGACATGGATAAATTGTCCAGAGTAGAGCAACAAAAATAAATCAATCAGTAAATAAAATTAAATAAAAGGTTTAGAAAAATTGACCTATGAAGAAAGGTTAAGAAAACTGATCATATTTAGTCTTGCTGAAAGTAGACTGAGTGGGGAACCTGATATGTAGTGTTGTTGTAGCCATATTGGTCCCAGGATATTAGAAAGACAAGGTGGCTGAGGTAATATCTTTTATTGGACCAACATCTGTTGGTGAGAGAGACAAGCTTTCAAGCTTACACCGAGCTCTTCTTCAGGTCTGAGAAACTATGGCCTTGTTGACACTCCACAGTTCTGACAGCAAAAAGCAGCTTTTGCTGACAAAACAGTGGGGGTGTACACACTGCAATGCTACTTTTGGCCGGCAAAACTCTCCTGTTTGCCAAAAAAATAAAACCACTTCGAAGAGAGGCATGGGGTTTTTTTGCGACAAAGCATCAGTGTAGATGCTGCCATTTGTTATGTCACCATAACTGGCCTCCCCCAGTATCCCATAATGGTTGCTATGACTGCTCTGCTCACTGTTTGAACTTTGCTGCCCTGCGGACATGCATCCCTCCCCTTTCCAAACTCCAGGAAGCTTTGACATTTCTCAGCATGGAGCGCTCATATAGCTACTGCCCAGCTGAGCATGTGGGCTCCCAGCAGAAAAACAGAAAATTGTCTCCTGACTAGACTGCAGGGGAGAGGTGGTTCATTGGTCTGTGGGCTGAGGAGGATGTGGGAGAACTCAGAGGGAATCACAGAACCATTAACATGGACAGGGACAGCTCTAGATGTTTTGCCGCCCCAAGCACGGCAGGCAGGCTGCCTTCGGCGGCTTGCCTGCGGAGGGTCCGCTGGTCCCGCGGCTTCGGCGGACCTCCCGCAGGCAAGCCGCCTCTGCCCTCGCGGCGCTGGCAGAGCACCCCTAGGGGCTTGTCGCCCCAAGCATGCACTTGGCGTGCTGGTGCCTGGAGCCGCCCCTGAAAGTGGAATCCTGCTGTCCCCAGCCCTAGGAATGCAGAGCAGGCTCCTGCTGCGGGGCCGGGGCCTGCTGTGCTCAGCAGTGCCAGGGAGGGAGGCAGGGGCTGATGTGTGTGGAGGGTATCGCCCTCCCCCTGCCTTAGGATTGTTTGGTTCCAGCTGCTGTCTGAACTTAGAGACAGCATGCCAACACACTCATGCTCCCCCCAGCACACATACTCCCCCCACACTCACTCTCTCACACGCTCCCCCAACAAACACTCTCTGTCTCTCCCCCATGTCCCCACACTCCCTGTCACACACTCTCCCACCCTTCCTCCCACACACACTTCGGTTGAAAATCAGCTGGCAATCTAGTAGGATGTCCATAGAGCCATGGGATTGAGAAACCTGCCTCATGTTGGGTTAATCAGCAGCAAGGGAGATTTAGATTAGATATTAGGAAAACTTTCTAATTATAAGGGTAGTTAAATTCTGGAATATGTTTCTAAGGGAAGTTGTGGAATCCTCATTACTGGAGGTTTTTAAAAACAGATTAGACAAACACCTGTCAGAAATGGTCTAGATTTACTTTGTCTTGGTTCAGCTCTTGAGTCTGGATTTGATGACCTCCTGAGGTCCTTTCCAGCCTTATATTTCATAGAATCATAGAATCATAGGACTGGAAGGGACTTGAGAGGTCATCTATTCCAGTCTCCTGCACTCATGGCAGGACTAAGTATTATCTACACTAGTGGTTCTCAACCTATTTACCATTGTGGGCCACATCCAATACTACCTGTATGGCTCTGAGGATGTCACATGGGCTGCAGCTGTGTGCTGATATGGTCGCAGGCGGCCCACAAGCTACAGGTTGAGAACCACTGATCTAGACCATCCCTGACAGGTATTTGTTTTACCCGCTCTTAAAAATCTCCAGTGATGGAGATTCCACAACTTCCCTTGGAAATATATTCCAGAACTTAACTACCCTGACAGGAAGTTTTTCCTAGTGTCCAACTTAAACCACCCTTGCTGCAATTTAAACCCATTAGTTCTTGTCCTATTCTCAGAGGTTAAGGCGAACAATATTTCTCCCTTCTCCTTGTAACAATCTTTTATGTACTTGATTCTATGATTTCTTATGCATTATATTTAAAACTCCAGTTCTGAGGTAAGTCATTGATGTAAGAGTGTTGGCTGGTTTACTTTGGAGAGATGATTGAACTTCACTCATGCTTAGTGAAGAGATCAAGTAGAGCTGCAGATTAATTTTCTTGGTATAAATGGTAAGCAGTGCATCAGGAGATTAGTCATTACTAAGGTTACAGTACTTTACGTGTGAGAGAATGTCACTGCATGGTAATCAGGCAATGTCACTGCATGGTAATTCATACGACACTGACCTATGTGCATTGCTTTGTAGATACAGGGACATTTTGAAGAATTGAAGGGGGATGTTACAAATAATGAATCTGCTAGTGTTAAATTAGAATAATTATACAGATTAAGAAGAAAATGAGGAATAGGAATAAAACTGTGTAGAACAGATACATGAATCACCCTAGTGTGTTAACCTCCTGAGCAGTGTAAAAGGGAAGATGATGAAACAAAACCAAAACCATATTGTATTTATAACCTCTATTGTCTGAGAGTTGATAAGTTAAATATGGAGAAGTGGTTCTACATCTAAATGGCTTCCTCTAGCTCTAGATTAAAAAAAGACATAAAAAAAAACACACTGTCAGGGGATAGTCTCACTACCAGGCTAATGGGAGCCACAATGAGTGGAAGATAGACCACTTTAACAAGTCTGAGTTACTTTTACCTTTGTCTACTGGATGTTACTCTAAAGGTTGTATGCTCATTTGTTTTGGCAGTTTCTGTGTTCTAGTAGAAGCATGCACTGAGAAACTGTAGCCTACTCTGAGCTACAGGAACTTGGTTGTAGAAAACCTGAAGACAGATGCTCTACGGGAGCAAATGGCAAATGACAATTTTTCAGGAGGAGCTCATTACCTTGTGAGCTTGGGGTTTTACTTTCTAGTTTAGAGTATTAGCTGTATTAGATTTGACAGAAGCAAATAGATATTATACTAATAAGAATCAATAGGACATTAATTTGGCTTTATTACTCTTCCTTGTCCCCTGCTAACAACAGAAGCATGAGAGGACTAGTGCAGCACAATGCTATGTGGTGCCAGAGATAGCTCAGTGGTTTGAGCATTGGTCTGCTTAAACCCAGGGTTTTGAGCTCAATCCTTGAGGGGGCCACCCAGGAATCTGGGGCAAAATCAGTACTTGGTCCTGTTAATGAAGGCAGGGGGCTGGAGTCAATGACTTTTCAGGGTCCCTTCCAGTTCTATGAAATAGGTATATCCCTATATATATTTTTTTATATTTAGGTTCCTTACAACCCTGATATTCTATAAATAGCCTCCATTTCATTACACACAGTCTGGTCCTCCATGTTCTTGCAGCACTTTCTGAGAGCTCCTTCATATGGAAAATTGGGGCCACATTTCCTAGGCTCACAGCTGGAAAGCCTGAATCTTTCCCCATCTCTGCTCCTCTTTTCCCATTGATCCCATTTTAGAAAATTCCCAAGGATCATACTCATTTGGTGCACTCTTTTAAATTTTGCAAATGAGCAGCTGGAGAGTTGTTTGCAGCAGTAACATTCCCAAATGAAAAATGTCAGTGCAGTAATTTCTTCAGTTTGTTTCTCCTTTCTCTCCTTGTATTTATGTTATTTCTCTCCGTAGAGATTCTCCCATCATCTCGCTGGTTACTTGCCTCCTTTTATGCTTTCCTCCATCTTTATCCTGCTTACTCCCTCCTTTTCCTATTTTCTTGTAGGTCTCCTCCCTTCCTGTCTCTCTTCTTCCTTTATCCACCCCAGCCTACTTCTCTGCTTCTTTCACCCCTACGTTTCTATTTCTTTCTGAATTAACTTGCCCTGCCACCTGGTCTCCTTGAAATTTAGCAATCATTCAGTATATAAGGCCTAGCTCCTAATAGACAAGGCTTCCACAATACACATATATCAACAATATACATTGTGGAGCCAGAAAATGTTGAGATAGCTGAAATTTTCTCATGACTTTGCTTTTTCTAGTGGCTGTGAACATTATTAAAGAACATGAATATTGTTTTGATAATGTGTTCTAATTAGTGAAGTTTAGACCAGGCTGTTTACTACGTAGTACGTAGGTTTGATTTACAATTTAGTGTTTCTGATTATGCATATTTTGATAGTGATGGGGGAGGGGAACTAAAATATAATAGTCACCTATGTCTGCTTTTACCTTATAGTGATACACGTATAGTTTTAGAGCAGAAATTTGTCTGTATCCCCTTAGCCAAAAGAACTTGCATCTTAGTGTAAAATTCATCTTCTAAACTAGCGTATTTTAAAATAATAAAATATATCTCTACCCATTATTCTTTAATTATGTCAAATCAGGTATAAATGTCAATTTACTGTGTACAGCAGTGAAACAGCCTTTTGCATCATGAATACATTGTAAAAGCTTCATTATAACCCCATGACACATTTTTAACAATCACACTGTAAAGAACAGACTGCCTAGACTTTGTGCTAATTGCCCTGTACAACTGAGAACAGATAAAATGAACTGATGTTCTTTTGTGATCAAAATCTATCATAAAGGATCAATTTTTAATAGCATTATCAAGCATTTAACTAGGCAAGAGGCTTAAACACAAGAGAGATTCATTCCCGGGAATGATTTCTTCTCAATGAATGAATGTTATCAATTATCAGCTTAAAACAGTAGCATTACTTGGATGCAGTCCCTGTGTGTGTCGGAAAGGCTGTTGAAAGCCCTCCTGTGACATAAAGTCACTGTGTTCTGGCTCCTGATTTAAGCAATATTGTAAATACCACTTTTTCAACATGCATCTTTCTTTCTGAAGCAGAAAGTAGATTGTTAGTTGAAGCCAATACCTAGGAAAAAGGGAGGTTCTGAAATGTTAAGTTTTAGATTCAGAACAATCTTTAATTTTATAACACAATCTATGGTGCATTAGTTTACCAGGAAGCAACTTAAGTTATCATTTGTGTTGTCAACATGGCATGTATATAGAGGGAGAGATTCAATAGCCCAGTCAGTTCCTTTGATTTAATAGGAAGCGCTGTGCACATTTATCTTCAGCACTGGACAAAAACTGATGAGAGAAATTTAAGATAACAGATGTGCCAAATTGGAACTTTAGTTTCAGCTCTCACATTCAAGAGACATTGACTGGGTCACAGTTGCAAACCCGTGATTGCAGTCTACTCTCTTCAATTTCTAATATCTGAAGTGATAAATTGCAAACCTGTATGAACATGAATGCTACTCGGGCTACTTACAACTTTAATAATTTCCCTGAGATTTATATGGCGCTCAACTGGCACTGTCAAAATTTCTTTGATTTGTGCCTTTATAGTGAAAATAATTTACTACTGTAATTCCATTCTTTACCATTTTATTTTATGCCTTTCAATATCCACTCCTCCTTCATATGAATGAATGTAATGAAGGTTAAGAAGTGAGAATTAATGGACAATAACTATGGATGGGATTTTCAAAAGAACCTCGGTGACTTCAGAGTACAAGTTCCATTGACTTTCAATCACTGATTTTCAGCAGGACTTGTGCTCCTGTGTCACTTAGGTGCTTTTGGACATATGTAGAATGGGATTTTCAAGTAGAGGTTCAAGATAACATGCTGATAGCTGGGAGAAATTCTTCATTGTAGCCTGTTGATAATGTCTTTTTTTTATCATCTAATTAAAAAAAATTGGCATTGATGATGTTTTACTGAGTCCTTACTCTGAGCTAAACAAAGATTGTCTTTCATATACTGTGGGTCACCTTCAAAAAGTCAATATCTCCTGTTACCACCGGTTAGTATCCTACAATAGAAATAACTTATTCTAAGCATGAGAAAGTTATGAGGATGTTGGAATGGAAATTGAGATTCAGACATAACAGCTGTATTATATTATTGTGTAAATATATCTTATATATGTACAATATTCATTCCGTATACACAAGATTTTCAGAAATAGGATCCTCAAGTATGACTCTTCTACTTATGATCCTAAGTAAGTGGCCTGACTTTCAAAAGTTTTGAGCACACAGCAGATGTATGGTCAGTTCTTCTGAAAAACAGGTCACTTATTTTAAAACCTAACTTTAGGGTCCTTTTTTGAAAATATTGGCCTGTCTTGACTAGCAATAAAAGGTGTGTGGTTGTTTCGCTTTCCATCACTCCATCATGTTAGCTCTATTGAGTTATCCTGCATCTAAATGGGGCTTTTGAATAACTTCTGAAAGTTAGGCTACAACTAATTATTGGTAGGTTTGTATGATAATAGAGGCAGGATTAGCCCATAAATACCGATAACTATAAATAATTCAGTAAAGGCAGATCCAACACAAAATCATTTATTCAGCATACTCAAATATTCTTTTTTTAAAGAACAGTGAATAGTTTAAAGAATAGCTTTCAAAGGACATTGGAAAACAAAGATTAAGTGACACAAAAAACAATGTGATCCAGCATGAAGACCTGATGACAACTAATTGCTAAGAAAAAACATGAAGATTTAATCAATGATTTGAAATGCTAGCCAGGAGGCATTGTTATTAGTGATTTGTTTTTAAATTTTGAAAAGTTTGAGTAAGAAATTCTAGTTTTGAAATTATACATATCCACAGTCCTTCTGGTTTTCAAAATTCTATTAAGAAGACAATGTATAAGTCAGACTGTGTCTAAAGGCAACATATAAAGAATAAACAAGTTTTGGTCAGTCCTCTAGGGGCTGAGCATGCTCAATTTTTGTTGTAGTCAGTGGGAACTGAGGGCACTCAAGAATTCACAGGAGTGGCTCAGCACTTCGCAGGATCAAGCCTTTAGTTTGTAACATATATCATCATACCATCTACAATGCCAAACATATGAATGGCACCTTCTTTAAAGCAGATCTGATCCTACTTTATTTGCTCTCAGATCAGTCATTAATATCTTGTTCCAGTATAAAACAGATCTCTGGAAAAAGAACAGGAGTACTTGTGGCACCTTAAAGACTAACAAATTTATTTTAGCATGAGCTTTCGTGAGCTATAGCTCACTTCTTCGGATGCATAGAATGGAACACACAGACAGGAGATATTTATACATACAGAGAACATGAAAAGGTGGAAGTATGCATAACAACAGGAAAAGTCTAATCAATTGAGATGAGCTATCATCAGCAGGAGGGAAAAAAACTTTTTGAAGTGATAAGTAAGATGGCCCATAGAAGGTGTGAGGAGAACTTAACATAGGGAAATAGATTCAATTAGTGTAATGACCCAGCCATTCCCAGTCTCTGTTTAGGCCAGTGTTAATTGTATCTAATTTGCATATTAATTCGAGTTAAGCAGTTTCTCTTTGGAGTCTGTTTTTGAAGTTTTTTTTGTTGCAAAACTGCCACCTTCAAGTCTGTCACTGAGTGGTTAGAGAGGTTGAAGTGTTCTCCCACTGGTTTTTGAATGTTATGATTCCTGATGTCAGATTTGTGTCCATTTATTCTTTTGCGTAGAGACTGTCCGGTTTGGCCAATGTACATGGCAGAGGGGCATTGCTGGCACATGATGGCATATATCACATTGGTAGATGTGCAGGTGTATGAGCCCCTGATGGCGTGTCTGATGTGATTAGGTCCATGATGGTGTCACTTGAATGGATATGTGGACAGAGCTGGCATCTGGTATAATCTCTGGATTATACCTCCTGATTTACACAATGGCCAGTGTGAGCTTGTAAACCTTTCACACAAAGTAAATGGAAAAATAAATGAATTCCATTTGGATTCCAGAGCCATACATTAAATAGTTGGTACAAGTCACTGTTGTTATGAAACTTACCCGACAAAGAAACTTTGGTGTGACAAGTCTGATTCACTTCTGAAAAGTTCTGCTATTATTTTAAGACAGTGTAGGGTTTGGTTTGGTTTTTGTCACTTTGAAAATTGCAAGCTTAGGTTTAGCTTAATCTTCAATTAGATAGAGTATTGGGAAATGAATTAACAACTTTTTACAATGCAATCCTTGCATCTGACAAGGAAAATATATTTAATTTCATTTGCCCGTTGCTGACTTTTTCAGATATAATTCTTTAACAAAGAGCTGTATAATGTATTTGCATTATTTCTCAGTAGTCACCAGCTTGGATGTGGGGAAAGAACCCTGTTATATTTTGGGGGCTTCATTATCACTTATCATTGTGACGACCTGCCTTTAGTGGGAGCCATTGGTTTTCCAATGGAAAATAAACGCTTCAAGCTAACTGGGAGCCTTTGAGGTGAAGCGTGACATGTTTTTTAGACTTTGCAGTAAATAGACTTTTCACTTTTGCTTGTTTGGTTTGGTACATTTAAACTAAAAACAGCTGCTGCCAAGAGCACTAGTTTTCAGCTCTTATGGAAGGGGATAGATACATCATTGAAAGATATTATACAGTTAAGCATTAAAGGCATTGCACTGGGCTGTATAACAGTGCCCATCAAATTCCTGCTCATAAAACTGACTACATAGCTGATTATTAGAGAGATTAGCAGAGACCCAGAGTTGAGCAGAAAATGTGTCAATTCTGCAAACACTAATGATATTTTGCACAGACCATTTCCAGGATCAGGTCCTAAGGCAGTTATATTATCCTCATGGGAAGATACCTCTTTGCAGATTGTGCTTCACCCAGATCAAAGATTTGAACTAAGGAAGATTTGAATCAGGATCTCAGCCTGTATTCTGGTGAGCTCATTTGCAGGACCATCCTAGAACAAATAATTCAAGGACATAATCTTGTTATGTTACCTCTTGATCTGAGTAGTTAACCAATATTCAGGGACTTGTGGGCTGTTTCCATTAGGAGGAGAAAGTGATGGTGGATTTTCTTTGATGTAATCCTGTTTGTTTAGAAAGAATGTACACAAATTTGTGTTTTCCTGAACACTGTAGGACTCAAAGAAGAAACAGTTTTCTTGCTCAGTATCCCAAGCCTCTTTTCCCAGCCAGCACTCTATCCAAAAAGCTTTCTCTCAGGGACATGCTACTAGTGTTTCTCTAGCTGTCCTTGGCTTTCTGCTGCTTTCTCTGTTTGCTTCAGTGGTGCTTCCGGCTGTATCTGTTCTCTCACACGTGCACCAAAACAAAAGCCATCTACTCACGTAGATCAGTTCCTGACCGGCCTTGCATGTGGCCTGTGTTTTGGGTAGTGGATCCTTTAGTTTCAGATATCTTACTTCAAAAGCAATTTAACTGCTTCTATGTTTATCCTGAATGAAGGGTGGCTACTATGTCCACCAGCTTCAATGAAGTTTCAGTCAGCTCCCAGCATAAGACTCTACTCCCACTCTCAGCTCCTCTCATCATCCCACAGGAGTCTAAATCATGACACCCTGGATGACCCATCCCAAACAGAAAACCCCATCTCCCCAATACCGCCTCCTGTGGTCCTTATGGATAACTTTGGGTTTAGTCCTAGGACCCAACTGTATCCTATACACCACTTAATTTATTCATGTCAGTGCTGTATGGGTCCCTTCCAAGATTTATCCAGCCTAGTGCTCCTACCCTTTTTCCTAGATTGTGGAACCAGACCAGGTCCCCTCTCTTGAATGTTTCCCATATGAACTTACATCATACAGCCATTGCATTTTGTTAGAAGCTATCCTCAAATTTTCTCTAGCACAAAGGTGAGCTGGATTGTAGGCTTTCTACATAGTAGTCCAAATTCCTTTGCTTTTCTTCAGGAACTCCACATATGAGGTTTTCTGGGGTCCCCACAAAGAGTGCTGGTGTATCCTTTGTACTCTCATTGACTGCTGTTCTATAAGCCATCAAAAATAATGGGATATGCTGGTCCCAATCCCTCTGTTACTGTTCTGCAAAGGTAGCCAGCTGAAACTGTAGAATCCAATTGAACCTTTCTACTATGTGATTGGATTGTGGATGCGCAGGGGTAGTGCAAATTTTGTGGATCCCTAGAATTTCATAAACCTATTGAATCACTTTGGATTTAAAGTTATTCTTTTGATCTGTATGTAACTCTCCTGAGACCCCAAATCTAGTGAAGAATTCATTCACTAGAGCCTCTGCTACTTTTATAGCCTTTTGGTTCCTTAGTCAGAAAGTTTCAGGCCATTCTATAAAGCAATCTATGTTACTAGCTAATACTGACTGCTAGACTGTGTCTCAGGTACAGCCCCAAGCCAGTAATGCACTCCATTGGTGCCTCATAAGACACTGCTGCAGAGGAACTTTCCTCCATGTCTTAGGAGAACTCTTCTTTGCAATGCAAGTGTAATATTTTCTGCACCAATTTTCTAACCATTAGAGGAGTGAAGTTCTGGAACAGCCTTCCAAGGGGAGTAGTGGGGGCAAAAGACATATCTGGCTTCAAGACTAAGCTTGATACGTTTATGGAGGGGATGGTATGATGGGATAGCCTAATTTTGGCAATTGATCTTTGATTATTGGCAGGTAAGTATGCCCAGTGGTCTATGATGAGATGTTAGATGGGGTGGGTTCTGAGTTACTACAGAGAATTCTTTCCTGGGTGCTGGCTGGTGAGTCTTGCCCACATGCTCAGGGTTTAACTGATCACCATATTTGGGGTCGGGAAGGAATTTTCCTCCAGGGCAGATTGGCAGAGGCCCTGGAGGTTTTTCTCCTTCCTCTGCAGCATGGGGCACGGGTCACTTGCTGGAGGATTCTCTGCAGCTTGAGGTCTTCAAACCACAATTTGAGGACTTCAGTAACTCAGACATATGTTAGGGGTTTGTTACAGGAGTGGGTGGGTGAGATTCTTTGGCCTGCATTGTGCAGGAGGACAGACTGGATGATCATAATGGTCCCTTCTGACCTTAAAGTCTATGAGTCTAGTCTATGAGTCTACATCCTGCTTGCATTTTACCCAGTAGAAATTCTCTCAGCCCAGCTAAGGATTTTGCAACCCCAAAATATCCAGCAGTTTTAAAATTATATAACCATGGAATATCCATCTCCGAGGTACCTGGTACAATTATCTGATACTTGTACCTTTTAGCTTTTTCCATCTATACAATATTTCATCTTTAAATGTCAAGATTTTCCACTGTGACCAGAAAAGCTTTTACTGTGGCATTCTGAGGGGATATGACATTTCTAGATAGCTGCATTTGCCAATTGATTTTCCAATCACACACTATTGTGATAGCAGGACCCGCTCATTGAGAAGCTTTTAGCTGGTCTGGAGTCCATTCTTGCAACTCCACATCCACTGTTCCAGTGGGTGAATGAGGAACATCTGCACTTCTACAAATTATGGGCAGAGAGGAGATGACCATCTCTTCCTGAGCACACTCATTCCCTTGACCAACTGATTTGTTGCTGTCCTGCTGTGGGCAGTTTTTGCAATTAGTCTCCCAAAAAGGTCATCTGGACAAGGGATCAGCATTACCATGCCTATGTCCAGGCCTGTGTTCCCTGTTTTTCCAACCAGCTGGCAAGCTTCCCCTTAAGATTCCTGAATCTAAGGACCATTACAGGGAATGCATGGTTTGTCCTGACCACAGAGTTTCTCTCATATAAATAATGGTGAAAATGCCGTACACATTTAATCACTGCCAGGAGTTCCTTTTAAATGGTGAAATAATTTCTCTCCAGAGAAGTGAGATGTTTGCTGTAATAAGCCACCTCCCTCTCAGATCCTTTGTGTTCTTGTGTCAATACTGTAAGCACTAGCATCAGTGTCAAGTATGAAAGGGGTTTCGAGACACAGGTAGGCTAAGACAGGATCAGTCACAACTCCCAGCATAAAAACAGATAAAACCAAAACAATCAAAATCATCATACACACCATTAGACATTTAAAAACCCAACACATTAGGTAGAAGCTTTAAACACTGGAAAGGATTATCTAGGGAGGTGGTGGAATCTCCTTCCTTAGAGGTTTTTAAGGTCAGGCTTGACAAAGCCTTGGTTGGGATGATTGAGTTGGGGATTGGTCGTGCTTTGAGCAGGGGGTTGGACTAGATGACCTCCTGAGGTCCCTTCCATCCCTGATATTCTATGATTCTAAGCAGAAATATCTGATAAAATGACAGCTGGGGCAGTACTGGATTTACCATGGCGCCAATGGTGCCATAGAGCTGGGCCCAAGCTCAGAAGGGGGCCTGTAACACTTGCTTCCTCCCCTCTGCAGAAATGGAGCCTCAGAGCAGCCCGGATCCAGCATGGGAGCCGAGAACCCATAGGGCCCTGGGAGATGTAGTTCTTTGGCCAGCTCCCTGCCTATAGAGATAGCCCTGGAGCAGAGAAGGAACTACATTTCCCAGCATTCCCATGGCCACTATCAGCAGGAAAGGGAGGGAGAGGGAGTGGGGAAGCTGAGAGATTCCATGTGCTGCAGCTTGCTGTGGATGGAGAACTGGTTGCTAGAAGGGATGGCACTGTGAATGGGGAACGAGTGTGCCCAAGGAGTAGAAGGCTTTGGCCCCAATATCACCCTCAGAAGACTTCCCCAGACTGGCTTAGGGATGCTGCTGTGACCTCACCTGGCAGCCCACAAAGAAGGAACTGGATGGACTAAATGGACAGTGCACCCCTCTATCTGAAGCCTAGCAAGGGAGGTATGTAGATCCCACTAGAAGTTAAAATGATAAATAAGGGATGGGAGGCTCTACTAGAGGACCTGAGCAGCTTCAGATACAGTACAGAAGGATTTCCACTTCTGAGTCATGACAATAGAAATTGACTTTTCCTTTCTAGATTTATCCAATATTCAGAAAGGGAATCTAGCACCTGCCTTCCAGATTTGAACACTCTCAAAATTCAGGAGTGCTCAAGCTCAGTTTTGGCAACTGTTACTTCATTTCTCGCAAATCAAATATGCTGATCCACTGTAATTTGCTGTAGAAAAAGTAGGATAAAATTGAGCAACAAATGCTGGGGTCTTCCCAGTGCTAACTAGGACTGGAATTGCTATTTTCAACAGCCATTACCATTTTTTTTTAATTTTGTTTGTTTAAAAGGAAGACAGTGATATTGCACTGGCAAATTCCCATAGAAACAAAGAATGGAACAAAAGAATAATAAAGGCACCTCAACTTTTCCTCATTTATGTAGGACAGTTTTGGATCCAGATATCCTCCAATCACACAAGCTGAAAATTGTTCCACTTTACTGCAGTTCTGTAACCATGCGGGAACCAGTCCCATCTGTGTTCTGTGCACATCCACAATTCTTACTGAATTCAGAAGTGCCTTGCTTTTGTGACCATACTACCTGATATTTTCAGCCCTTGTAAGCGAAGCAGGTTTACATTTAGTACTTGGGTGGGAAGCCTCTCAGAAAAAGTTAGGTGCTATAGGAGGTGTTGCTTATTCCCTAGGTAATGTGAGACCTTCCTGTTAACAATAGTAAACCAGTGCAGCATAGACTGCACTTTTCTCCTAGAGTCTAGAATGGGGTCCTTTGCTTCCATACACAGCCAATTAAAGACAATGAAAAGACTCCCAGTCACTTCAACAGGATTTGGACAGAACTGATTATACACAGGGTAATTCCACTGTCTTCACAGGGTCCTGTTCTCACAGCAGAGGGGGGATATGTGAGCTTGTTGCAGAGCTGCTGCTCAGGGATGGGAACCTCCTGGCACGCCAGCCTCCAAAATCATGCAGGCTGCACTTTCTATGTGACTATGTGCTAGATGAGGGGTGCGTGGGAATTGATGGCCTCTGCTGCAGGTGATGGGAATCTCAGGTACTTAAAGCCATGGCCTAGAGGAGGGAAGTGCCTAACTCCAGAGTCTGCAGCTGCCTAGGGCCAGCGCTGAGGATTTAGAGTCCCTAGTGCTGCTGTTGCAAGGTTCAAGCATGCTCAGCCTTGCAATTGCCACCCCTCCCTTGACTAGTAGCTGCAGCTATCTAAGGCTGGCCACTGACAATTGCCCCCATGGCTATATCCAGAGAAGCTACACGTGGCTCTGTGACTACTGGGGGCTTTTAAGCTAGAGCAGATAAAGAAACTGCAGTTAACCTCAAGGAACAGAGGTCACCAGTAGGAAAGGAATGTCAAGGGGAGCAGGGAAAGAGGAAGCAGGTCAGGCTTGCAGCAGGAGAATAGCCCCAGCTGGTTGTGGATCATGTCCAAAGTAGAAAGGAAACAAGTATGGGGAGAGGTGGTGGTGATCAGGTAGCAGACTAGCATGTAGATGGGACCAGAGGGAGAAAGGCTGGTGTCTTCAGATTCCCAAGGACTAAGTCCTCACTTTGGGGAAATGGTGTTTGCAGGTGGCTTGCTCAAATGGCAGGACGGGTGCTGAGGGAGGGATTTGTCAGAATTGATCAGGTATCTGCTGGCTTTAGAACCCTGAGCTGAGACTAGGACCACATGCAGTGACTGGTGGCATAGAGTGGTACTGGAGACATGGCTATAGAAGGTCTGAATGAGGAAGGAGATAAATCTGTGGGGAGTTTCCCTGATCACTATGAAAGTTCTACTCACTGTGGACACTGGTAAACCCACGTGGGTGTACAGCTCAATGAGAAAAACTGGGGGCTGAGGGAGCTGTGTGTGGCAATGTATATCGTCATGTAGAGGTGTGTGATCAAAATGAAAAATGTCTCTGAGATTCAGTACCGGGTATACTATGGCACCAACGGCACTGCCACACCAGGCCCACACTCGGAGCCCACAGTGACTACATAGGGGCCCACAAATATGTTTGGCACCGGGGCCCACAAAAGGTTAATCAGGCCCTGAGCTGGGGGTTAATTTATGTGAAAAAATTACTAGCTATACATCTAATAATTTTGACCTAAAGCAGTCTTAACTAAAGGAAGAATGAGGAAACCATTATGCTGATGCTTCAAACAGTAACAGAAACTGCTGAAGACAGCTCTTCAGACAAATTGTACAGTTCTCATAAAAATATTAATAGGTCTATGGTAACAAATGACATTCATACCAGTGCATCTCTCACTCCCCATTTTCTGTGAGATAATCACAGGCTCCTTTAAACTATCTGGCCCACTATTCTGTACATACAAACCACTGTGTACTAGATAAGTATAGCTGTTCAAATGCCTTTGCTGATCCGTCAGTCCAAGCAACACAGTATTTACTTGGAATACGTTGGGAAGGAACTCCATTAGAAAGAAAAAATTCAGACTGCAATTCAAGAAATGTACTGTACCGTCTATATGTTGAGCCATATGAACCAGCAGCTGTGTGGTCTAATGGTTATTGAAGGGGACTATGAATCAAGACTCCTGAATTACAGTCTCTGCTGTATCACTGAATAATTTTTGTCACCAAGTTCTCTGTGACCTTGAGCAAGTCAATCAGGCCCAAATTTTCAGAGCTTTCCCCTACCTTTAGGTCTCTGTTTTCTGGGGGCCAGCTGTTTTCTGGGGGCCAACTGAGCAGGGCCGGCTCCAGACCCCAGCGCGCCAAGCAGGCGCGTGGGGCGGCATTGTCGGGGCAGGGCGGCATTTGGCTCCGGTGGACCTTCCGCAGTCATGCCTGCGGGAGGTCCACCGGAGCCCCGGTACGAGCGGACCTGCCGCAGGCATGACTGCGGCGGGTCCCCTCTTCTTACGGCTCCGCTTGAGCTCCTGCAGGCATGACTGTGGCGGGTGCACTGGTCCCGCGGCTCGGACGGAGCTCCCGCAGGCATGACTGCGGATGCTCCACCGGAGCCGCGGGACCAGCGCACCTGCCGCAGACACTTCTGCCCCGGCCGCGGGACCGGGGAAGGGCGGCGAGCGCACCGCCCTGCTTGGGGCGCCGTAATTTCTAGAGCCGCCCCTGCAACTGAGGCACATAAAATTAATTGACAGTTTCTGAAACTATTGCCCTTAACCTCTGCGTCTGTTTTCTCATCTTTATAATGCAGATAATACATTCAGTGGGGATGTCAGGAGACTTAATTATGTTTGTAAAACACTTTGCTATCTTCTGATTAAAGGTGCTATAGAAGTGCAAAATTGTATTGTCAAAGGATTGTTGCCTTGCTTTCAAATACATGCAGAACTTTGCATATTCACTTAAAAATGCTCACTTGCTCATTTATGAACACATGCTCACTTGGGCCCAATCCTAAACTTTTTTAGTTTTGCTTGAATGAGGACTGCAGCACTGGGACCATACTCAGCTGCAGTAACTGGATCACTGACAACTCTGCTAGCTATAACAAAAGGATATTCTCCTCAATCCCAGTTAAGAAATGCAAGGTTTGTATTTTCTCTTCTCCCCTCTCACTTTCCAAGATCATACGTATATGTCTTCTCCTTCATGCTGTCGCCATGATACTGAAAAACACAACCCATACATTAAACTCCGTAGTCATTTTTCAGATTATTCCTTCTAGCAGCAAACTCCTGCCCCCATACCTTAAGTACTGGGCTGGGATAATCGGTCTATCTGATTGCCAATGCAAATTTTGCAACACACTGTAATTACCTGGGTGTTTTAATCACAGTCCATGTTTACTGTGGCACTATCACACAGTTTATGAACTTCATTCTTTTGATTGTCACTTGTCATTTCATCAGTAAGGCTGGCAATGAGATTCCAAATGGAGACTTCGATAAAATAATTATGTAGATTTGTCAGATGGAAAATAAATGGAAGGCTTAATCCTCCCATTGCAGTTGACAGTAAAATTCCCATTGATTTCAATGGGAGCAAGATTGGGCCTGCACTTATTAGACTTATAAAATATTATTTTCACTCCCTGTACAATGTTTTGCTTCACTGTTGTTTAGATTTTTCAAACCTCTGCACTTAATATGGTCAAAGAGAGTAAACTTGGACAATTATCTAGAGACACTAATAACAAAACCTCTTTAGAGGAAAATGTTCTGTGTTTTTTAAATTGAGTGCTAACCTGGATTAATATACAGTATATGGTATCTTTAAGATACAATTAAAACAACTGCATTTCCAAAGTTAGGAGCTAAGGGTTGGATCCACAAAAGGATTTAGGCACCTAGCTACTACTTTAGGCATTTAAGTCTAAAATTTACTCAAAATCCCCACTCAGCAGTTGTCTCATCTGTAGACATCTAAACTCTCTTGGTGCGTAAGTTTTATTGAAAAATTCCCCCTGGCACCTAAATGTCTGCTGGTGGGCATGCGCTTAGTCACCTCAGTCCTGATGCCCCCTGCCTAACTCTCACCTAAGCCCTGTTGGGTCCATCCAGTAGGCATGCTCAGAGGTTGTTTAGAGGGGGAAAGGTAGTAGTGCCACTACCCCTTATTCTTCATAGTTAGAGCAGTCACTCAGTATGTGGGAGACATGGGTTCAGATTCCCACTTTAGCTGAGAAAACTAGGGACTTGAATCTGATGACTTTCCACATGCCAGGAAAGTGTCCAAACCACTGGACTATAAAGCCATTTTATTGACCAATGAATATTTAATGCAAAGTTGAACATCTTCAACAAGAGTCTCACTCCTAGAATTCCCCGTATCTCAGTGCAGCGCACTCACATTGGAGATGGGAAACCTGGGTTCTAGTCTCAGCTCCTGAGTCAGGATTTGAACCTGGGTCTCTCATATTAGAGGAGAAAGCTTTAACTATTGGATAAAAGGACAATGGGGCCTCTCCTTGTCAGATGTTTCCTGAGGGGAGGGAAAGGTGACCTGGCTTAGGCACCAAAGGCCAGGATAGGGGTCACAGCTGTGAATCCCAAGTGGAGGAAGGCACCTGCCTCCACCCCAAAGTAGGTAGGTCAGTCCCTTAGGCCACACCTCTTTCCTCTGCATTGCCTGTTGGCTCCTCACTGAGTACACTGGCTTCTATGAATTCTTAGGCACCTAACTCTCCCCATGCTTTATAGAAGGAGCCTAATGCAGGGGCTGTGAATTCTATTAGGCAGCAGGGAGCTTAAAGTTATGCACCACAATACTGAGCCTAGGTCTCCTGTGTGGCTCTAGCCCCAAGATTATTTGTCTGTTAGGCTAAACTAAAGTCTGATTCTTTATTGGTTGATATGTGCTGTATACCCAAAAGATTTAGGGCCTAATTTTAAAGGGGCTTTCGGAATTGTACTTTCAATTATTGGGTTCCAGCTTGTTTTATTTTACCAATATGTTATTTTAAATTATTACTAATATCGTATTAAAGCTGTTATTAAAATATTTAAATTATTCTAATATTTAAATTATTCTAATTTATAAGCCCCTATGGACTAAATATAAAAGTCAGAACTACACATTGCAGATAGCCAGAAGTATGCCCACAAAAATTGGATAGCTGCACAACACCCTATCGCAGAGCAATAAGGTCTTTGCCAGTATGGCGAGACTAAATGTACACATCTCTCATTGTTTCTTAAATACTGTGGAGCTAATTGGATTATAGCACACTAGACGAGGAAAACAAGATTCAAAGGTGAGGGCCCTCCACTGAGTGTCCTGTCACCCACCAGAGAGTTCAGCCCTGGAGATGGTCAGCTAGAGCCAGCCACAGATGGCCAAGTAGGAGAGGTAGCAGCTGGATCATAGGCCATTTAGGGTTTCACAGGTATTATTATTTAATACTTAGCATTTTATATGTTCAAATTACTGTACAGATATTAACCAGTTAAACCTCACAGCGCCTAAACCAGTGGTTCTCGAACTTTTGTACTGGTGACCCCTTTCACACAGCAAGCCTCTGAGAGAGAGAGAGAGAGAGTGAGTGTGTGTGTGGGGGGGGGTGAGGGAGATCTCTGTGATTGGGGTCACTGACTGCCCTGCTCCCAACATCCTGGCTCTTCTCCAGCAGATGACAGGGCCCCATCTGAGGGGACCAAATGCTTCCATCAGAAAGAGTCACTATGTTCCTGGGACAGAGCCTGTGCCCACGGGGACAGTTGGGGTAGCAGGGCAGAAAGGGGGAAGTTGGGGTATCAGAGATTGAGCCAGAGGGAGTATTGGGGTAGGTACTCTGCATAGGAAGCAGGAGGAAGTTAGGAGTCAGGGGGAGTGCTCTGCAAGAGTAACAGGGAAGTCAGAGTGTCAGGGATAGGAGGGGGAATCAAGATGGCAGCTCTGCATGGGGAACAGGGAATGGCGGTGTCAGGGTAGAGAGAGCAGGGAATGGGGGTGTCAGAGGCAGAGTGGCAGAGGGGGAAGTTCAGGGTGCCAGGAATAGAAAGGGGAGTCGGAGTGGGTGCTCTGCATGAGGAATGGGGTGAGTCAGGGCAGCAGGGGAGAGGGGAGAACAGGCGGCGTGTCAGGGCAGAAGGGGAAGTAGGGCAAGTGTTTTGCATATGGAGCTACTGAGATGCAGTGGGGAAGAGGAGCACAGAGAGCAGCTGGCTCCAGGCTGGGAAGGGGGATCCTGACTGCTCACATCTCTCTCATCGGGGGTAGCTGCTCCCAGCCTGATCACCCTGGTTCCTACCCACTGCACAGCCCAATTGTGGGTGCCTCAGTGGCTGTTCCAGCCTCTCTGGATCCCATTCTTGCCTCTGCCCCCAGCAGCCATGGAGCCCCACCTGGCTTGACACACTGGCCTGACACAAGTTACTGGCCTGGACCTTCTAGCAACCGCCCCAGGGACAGAGGAAGTTGTGAGCTGCACAGTTTGTTACATGCATGGCCATGCATAAGCATTGTTTATGGGGAACGTTGGTGAGTAGGAAGGGGGCCAAAACCTGCACGCACACACACACACACCCCATCAGTACCTTTGCATGGGACAGAAGTAAGGTAACCTGTAACTCCTTTTGCTTCATGGGTAAAGATTGAACGAAAACTAAGTAAGGAAGTAAGAAAAAATAATAGTAAAAGAGAAAAACTTTTATTTCTCTTACATAATGAAATATAGAAATGAGTCACTTCCATAAAGATTAAGATTGTACTTTAACAATCCAAGGCAGCTCAGCGTGGAAGTGAAATGCAAGAGACAAATGCAGTTTGGGTAAAAGGTAATGTATTATGTGAGTAATGTGATCATTTTTATGAGATTCTTTAACAGCCTAATTAAATAATGGAACCTGGGGAAGTACACATCACTGAGCTAAAGTAATCAAACTTCAGGTTCTCTTCTGAAAGATGTAGCAGTAAGGCAAATTAAGTTTCCAAGTTGAAGACAAACTTTATTTTTTTTATTCTGACAAGACTAGAATTTCAGGGAACTTTGAATGATTACCAATGATCTTCCCAAAATCCAATTCAGTTGCAATCACAAAGAGAATTGGGAATGTTCTCTGTAAGCAGCCTTCAGTTATTCAGAATCCGAAGTAAAAAACTGGTTATGAAAGTCAGTAATACATTAATGAAGATTAACAATAGGGCCCCGAGGATCCTAAGTAACTGAACTGGAAACGTGAGAATGATTGATGCAGCCATGGTAACAAAAGCCCTACTGAAAAATGATAGTTCCCAAGGTTATTATGGAGAGAGAGGAGAGCAGTGAACCAAATATGGAACCCCATGTCCTTTGTTAAGAAGCAGTTGGAAGCAGCTGAGTCAATACAAAGACAAGTTCTTGCTTAGCAAAACAAGATGTAATGGTGACTGTCCAGAAAGTATAGGAAGAATGCATTCTTCATCATCCCAAAATGCTGTTTTCTGCTTGTTCCAAAGTTACATCAGTGCCAGAAAACACCCCTCCCCCCCCCAACCAGTATGACGAAAAAATTAAGAACACTAGTATTGTTGCTATTAAAATGAACTGAAAAAACATAGATACTCTATTTCAGTATTGAACTGCACACCTAAACAAAAGGTGATGCATAATAGATTAGAATCTCTCTTAATTAAAAAAAAAATCTAGGCATAGTCACAGTACTTGCTTCACTTTATTCATGGAGCAACTTCTCCATACAGGGTCATTCAACTAAAAACACATTTGTGTTGCGAGATAACCTTCATGCCTATGTTCATCATGCTAGAGGAGTGTAATGGAGCAATTAGAACTGCAGAGTAGGGGCCAGGACCGTTCAAACTGTAATCCTGAGACACTGACTCCCTCTATGGCCTTGGCCAAATCACTCTCCACCTCCATTTCCTCCTCCTGTAAAATGGTGCAATACTCAGCTGCATCCCGAGATTCTTGTGAAACTTAACTAGATAGTGCTAAATAGTGACAGTAAGGTACCCCTTTGCATTGGGGCTGGAGAAGAGCCACCTACTTAGCAGAGCTCCAGAAGGAATTGTTCCTCAGAATGCACAAGTCCTCCTGGAATCGCCAAGGAACACGCCTGCTGCACTTTCCTTAAAGAAGTTGTTGTGTGTTCCCCACCACCCTTAGCTGGCTCTGTAGGTTGATATAGGTCCCAGTCATGGCTAGGCTTCCGCCATGTCCCAGCTGTGCAAAGATCAGGGCTACCAATTGTGTTAGTCTTGCTGAGCACTTGCATTCCCTGAATCTAAGAATTCCCATTGTGCCCATGGCAAGTTGCACAAGTGAGGGTGGGAGTGAGGACAAGCCTTTTTGTGCATCTTCTTGGGGTCAGGCACTATCCGTCTGTAATGCTTTGTAAAGCTCTTTGAAGGGTTCTACATTAGTGCTGTGTTATATTTTGCTATTTCTGACTAACTATTTGAGTATAAGACAAATATACAGCTGAGAGCTCATCTAGAAATTGTGATGAACTAAAACTAGAAAACTATATCAGGACTTGCAGAACACCATGGCAAAGTCCTCCTGTTCTGGTAAATGTTACATTTTCAAAACTGAGTTGATAGTTTAGTGGGAGAAATTAGTTCTATTGAAATCAAAACTACTGTAAGATTATGTAAATGTCACAGAAAATCCCAAGTGCTAGAGAAACATCCAGTTTTGGAGAAATGCAAAAAAACCCAATTGTAACTGAACTATATCTTGTTCAGAAAGCTGAAGCACAGGCGTTGAAAATTACCTGACAGGATGTCATAATTTCATAGCATCAAGGAAAATCAAATATTTAATATTTTTAAATAAATTTATCTGACAATACAGTAGGCAAAATTTTAAATTCTTTTTTACATTACATGCCTACCTTTCTTCTCAAAGGAATAATTCCTCACTGTGAAAAATTTAGTTGCTTTAGCTATACCATATAATTAAGTGACACTTGCCTTTTGAAATACTGTCACAGGAATGCTGGCAATATATGGCAGGCTGAAATAGAATATTTTTCTTCTGAAATTAAAAACCATGATGTTTATTCCTTCTCTATACTTTTTCTTTGATTCTATTTTGATAAGATGTTTCTATTTTTGATAATGTCCTTATGTTTGCTGTTTAAAACATGTTTTGAATAATTAAAGTGATTTTGACTAACTACTGCAGAAGTCATAGAGATTTTCTGGGTGTTCAGCCTAGGGGTTGCTTAATAATACTTACAGTTAGTCAACTTGATATTAATCTCTCTAGACAGCCATAAAACAGACCATAGGCACACATCTATGCAAAATTTTAACTCCAAATCAACTAGTCCTGTTAATCTTGCTGTGCTTTGCATCCTTTTTGTTTCAAACCAGAACCTAGTTTCAAGCAAACTTGGGTCAGGTGATATCCAGGTGGAACGCTAGTAAAAGTTTAGTGACTCCAAATCAGGCAAAACCTATGTTTTAGCTTAATTTCGAATTTTGCATTTTTCCATTACAAAACCAAAACCAAACCATGAAGTGAAATGCCAGCATTTTATGCTGTATCTACAGGTACATCCACACCACAAATTAAGGTGTTATTGTAGTGTGGGTATGCATTCCTATGCTAGCTGTAATCTAGCTAGGTAACAATAGCCGCGAAGATTTGGTGAAACAGACCCTTGCATGGCCAATAACCTGAGTACGTGCCCAGGATCCCTAGGGGACTCGTACTGTGTTAGTTAGCTATGAATGAAGCCTCTACTACCTTGTCTTCACTACCATTGTTATCCACATTAGCTAGATTGAACCCAACATGGGTATACCTATCCATGCCAGAGTTACACTTTAAACTGGAGTGTAGACATCAACTATGTTGGAGCTGCATGGATGATAGCCACTAGTTACAACCATAAGAGACAGAAAGGCCTATCATGTCAACCCTGCCTTCTGCAACCAATATATACGTAAGACGGTGGTAGGTTTTGGGACCTTGAGTATAATGTAGGGTTTGTGTGGTGAGTCATCACCAATATTGCCAGTCCTAAGTGTTCAAAAATCATGAGCCAGACTTCCCAAAATCATGAGAATAACTTAAAAATCATGAGATTTAAAAATAAAAATTGGGTTCTTTTTTTTTCTCTGTTTTTTGAGTGTTATGGGTGCACTAAAGTCATGTTTTTGAGCTTTCCTCCACAACAACCTTATGGGCTAGAAACTGTTTTTTGAAAGACAGTTGAAATTCACCTGAATCCAGGAGTTGGGACTTTAAGAAAAATGTCAACTATTGCAACATTTGCAATAAAATCATGAGAGTTGTCCACACTGCAACCCAAGGGAATTGGGGATTGCAACACAGGAAGTCCTGCATGGAAAGTCTTAGGAACAGCAAAACTTGGAAGAAAGCTTTGGTTGAAATGTATTTGGTTGTTCAAATTAACAATAAAACAAACCCCAGTCATGGGTAAATTTGGACTATATCCAGCTGCATATACTCTGTTCAAAGCAGGGTGGGAACTCCATCTGCGTAATGCAGGATTGTTTCCTACAGGCCCAAAGTTCAAAAGTCAGGAGTTAGCTCTCCAAATTTCATTAGTTTGGCCCCAAAGTCATTGGTTTCAGAAAAAAAAATCTTTTAAAACTGTCTTTTCATTTTTGAACTCCCCCTGCTAACCCCAATAATGCGTGACAATGAACAGTTTTTGCTAGCTCATTGTCACATACATTGATTCTAGCTCATTTTGCTTCTCCAAAATCCATGCCTGCCAATATCTTGTGAGAAAAAAATCAGTAGCTCTTTATGCAAATGTGCATAGTTTATACAAGTTAAAATGCTTTCTGTTGGTGTGGATGGCTTCTAATTTCAGCCAACTCCCCCCTCCCCCCCCCAAAAAAAGGCCAATTCATTAATTCTGTGCTCCCAGCCTCTCATCTTCCCACCTCCTAGCCCCACATCTATTAATTAGGCACTCGTCAGTCCTACATCAAGTACTTTTATGCCGTTCAGCATCCCCAGCTAACCTCTGCTCCTACTGCAGTTCCAGGGTCTCTTCCTATCCTCCCACCCTTCTCTCAGGCCTGGGAGATGGCCACTAAGTTTCCTCATCCCACACCCCCAGTCCCGGGGCAGAGGGCAGTTCTAGGGAAGTCCTCTTTTCCCACTTCCTAACCCTGGTGTTGCTGCTATCCTCTGTGGCTTCAGTGAAGAGCCCTCTCTGCATTACACACCATCAAAGGACTGCCTCTGTATCATCTCCCATTGTAAAGTCCTCAGTCTGTTTTGTTGCTTGCAATAAATCCTTTCAACAGCTCAGGACCGTCAGGGCAAAGGAACCAGTAGCTCATGGAGCCTTTGAGCAGAGTCCTTGCCACCAAGGGTGCAGTGCTGGTCACAAGGTAGAAGTATTTTTCCACTTTCTCCTTCAGTTCTACTACCCAAACAATTCTGAGTTTACATTATGGGGGCTCCAACGTGTCACTAGAGGAATTCTGGGTAAAGAACTTATGCAAATAAAATTATTTCTGTAGTTGCACATCCCCCTGTACATCAACAGATGGGGCTGAGAGCTCCTTCTTCTCTGGAATGTCTGTCTATCTGGAGTGGTGGATAAATAGCTTATGCAAATGAAACAGCTCTGTGGCTCTTCTTTCCCCTATTCACAACACATTGGAGCAGGGAGCGTCTTATCCTCTAGGGCTTTCAGGTCACAGGACTTACATTTCTAATTTAATCTATCTAGTCCAAAATAATGTGAGGAAAAGGCATAAACTAGGACCTTATCATAAGCAGGGCCTGACAGAGGACCCATTCAGCAAATTAAGTGACCAAAGGTAGATTCCACCTCTTTGCAGAGAGATGTGATGAAAAATTAGATTGGTATCTTGCTTGACTACTGAGCTTTCAACCATGGGAGAGAGAGCCAAGAAAAGGTAGTAAAAGAGATACATGATTTTAGTTGCTTTCTGGATTCCAAAAGCAATAGCTCTCTGTTTTGATTGCATTAAATTACAGAACATTTCTAGACAGCCAAACCATAAGATAAGGTAGGAGAGGGCACAACAGAAATGTAAAATAAAAAGCCTGGGAGCTACGAAGCAAAGCTGACAGCATGTATTACATGGAATAGACATGTTAAGCATTGACCAGAAAAGGAATCCTCAGAGTTAGATAAGGGCTTAGAAATCTACTTGAAGTTACAAAGCTCAGTGTTGTAAGAAAGACAGAGGGTTCCATCACCATGATGGACTGAATATAAATCAGAAGCGTGTATACTGGATCCTATTTTCAAAATGCAAGAATCTGAGAGCTGCACGCCAAAACTGTGCCTAGAATTGTGCATCTATCTGTCCAAATACGTACCACAGTTGCACATGCAAATGAACAGTTGGATAGATGGGTGGCCATTTGCATAAGCAAATCCCTGTACTCTGGCTAATCATGGCTCTCATCCATTCTGTGTGCAAAGATTTGCACAATATATGTTCATAATTTAACAAGATTGTTAAGATTAAATATAAAATGAATATAGACCTAGTCGGCATAACTCGGGTGGTGGTGGAAGGACACAGAGCTGTATGGTTATTCACAGCAACTCTGTCCTTCAGCTGAGACTATTCCATTTACAATTATATGGGATAAGTAACATCTCAGCCTGCAATTTAATAATCCAAAAAGGCAATAGACCCATCTAAAAGCTATGGAAGAAGTATTAGAATGAGTATTTAGTAATTATTCAATCAAAATTGTTACACAAGGGCTAGATTTTCCCATCTTATGCTGAGTGGAACCTTATTCCCTGAGCAGGCCATTGAAATCAATTAACCTATTTATGGAATAAGATACTACTGAATGTCAGTAGGAATGGTAGAATCTGACTCCATATTATTGGTAAAACAGGTTCTAGTTCAGTCAGAATAAATCAGTAACTTAAATGTTCACAGGTGAAATCAGAATTGGGTTTTTACTGACTCTGGAGTCCTGAGTCAGAACAAGGATGCAGCCTTCCTTACCAAAATTAGCATGATGCTGTTACTTGTTAAACCATATTTTTTGTCTTGAGCAGACTTGTCATCAGAGAGGGCTGCCTACTTTGTTCATACTGACATTTCTATAAGTCACAGTATGCAGGGGATGCAGTCTTTGAAGGTACACAGAAACAATGCCATAATATCAAATGCAGAGGTTTCAATTTAAGTCTATTAGCCAGTAAGGAACTAATCCCCAAATTACCTGGCAGGGTTTTTCCAGTGCAAATTTCAACTGGGTACAAACCTGAGGGTGAATACGAAGGCAATACCTCCCGCCCCCCGTCCCTTCTGGCCTGCCCAGGGACATTCATGGAAGCCAGAATCCCAACCCATTCCTCTCCTCCACACAGGAGCTAGGAGAGACTGTAGTTTCACTATAAAATGCTATGTAGTACAGTGTAGTATTTATAACTACATAGATAATACAATTTAGGTTAAAATAATCCATGAAAAAATAAATGAACAAGTACATTCGGGACACATTATCTTTGCATACTGTTATTATTTATTTATTTAATTAATTTTATTGCATTCATTCACTTATATCACTAATTCACAACATTCAGCATGGGAGTCTCAATCTGTATTGAGAGTCAAGAAGGGGTCTACTGTGCATATACGATATGCCACTAAGTCTTGCTTTAAAATGAAGAAGTTAATACTTCTCTTGATGATTCAAAAGTGAAAACTTAAAATTGTGTAGTCTATCAAACATATAATACAGTTTTAAGAAGCATCATAATTATCAACCCTGATCTTGTTGGGCTGTTCTATGCGAAGTGCCATGTCTGATCTTACAGAAAACAGAAAAGTAATTAATCTCTTGATTTTATCAGTAGATCATGTGTCTATCCAATATGAAGATATAATTATACTTGAGAGGTAGAAAGAGAAATAAAATGAACAGTGTCTGTAAAATGATTAATTTTGTGTCCTAGAGTCAATTAAGCATAGAATAACTGCAATTCTCTTGAAATTAAATGTAATGCCATAATACATTGTAATGAAGGAGTTGGTAGAGATGTAAAAAGAAATGTTAAATATGAAAAGCTGGTAAAATTTGTACTTCACCATTACAGAGCTTTTAAAAAAATTGATTACATGTTAACTTCCGAATTAATAGTGATGCTGGATTAGGGCTTTTCATCTGTGGGTCTCAGAGTACAATACGACAAGAAAGGGCAAGTGACTTGACAAGGTCACATACGTTAGTGGCATAAACAGGAAGCGGGAACCCATGTTCTTTAATTCTCACACCAGGGTTTCATCCATTAAGTCACAGCTGCCCCATGGTATAACGTAATGCTTCAGCCAAACTTCCTTCCAGTAAGTTCGCTCAACAATGAATCAGCCAAGATAGGTACCAAGAAGTTGTCTATGGGTGATCAGAGACCTCATCTTCTCCTTTATATCCACCTCTGCCCATCCCTATTCTGTAAGAATAGTGCTCAAGTTTAACTATGCAAATCAGATGATGAAATGATATTGAGTGGCTATGCCAATACATAAATTGGGCATGTTCAGACTCTTAATATGAACTTGACTTTTCCAGAAGCTTGAGCTGACTAGCTGAGCAGAGCACATGTGCAGCTAATATTAAGAGCAGTGCTGCCTCTCCCAACAGAGCTGTGGTGATGTAGGAGTAGTCAGGTAATTGCAAAGAAGGATGTGAGGAAGTCACTAAATCCACATTTTTTGAGTGTAAAGGATGTGGTATACCTCAGGTATACCAAACTGGAGCCTAGTGTTTGAAACAGCAATATCACTTTTTCACCCTTCATATATTATGATTTTATTATAAAAATGAGATACAATTAATTATCCACAGCCTCTTGTATTTGGTGTACCAGCACCACATCACAACCACTACTCAGTCTGTGCCAGAGTTTCTAGTTTTCTTGCAGGAGATGAAATGTGTACTGAATAGGGCTAGAAGGGCATCTTTTATCCTGTTCCAGAGGTCCCTACAGCCTAAACACTACTGGCTAGCAAGGCTGCTGCATCTCAAAAGGGAAAGAATTCTAGTTGTATATTAATGTTTTAGTAATATAGTCATGTTTCATTCAAGTTTGACATGTATTTTACTTTGCATTTTGTTTAGTCTCTTTAAGTTGGTACAGTAATTACCAATTCTGAGCTCATCTTGCAATGTGAAAAGCTGCAGCTGAAGGTTTGAAAGCAAGCAAATTTAAATTAGCTGCAAACAAATGCCCTCAGCTAGTAGTTAGACAATGACTTGGTATTAGAAGGCTAAATTGTGCTTCTTTTTAGGAAACTCGCTATTACCACCATCTCCCCAAAATAGGTATTCTCTAGTTGACAGAGAATTCATCATGAAGAAGGACACAGAGAGCATGCAAAGTTACTCACTTATTCAAATATATTGATTAAATCTGTTGAAGAGATACCAGAACAATTCTGTTCCATCACATAGTTACACTTTATTTATACAATAAATAATTGCTGGAGATAATGTCAAATTATCAGAAGTTATCCTGCATTGAGTTTATGCAAGGAGGTAGAAATAGTCATGGACTGGGATGCCTAACATTAGGCACCTACGTTCATAAATTTTGGTGCCAGTTCCTGCCGAGTCAGCAGATGAGATGGTGGCTCGGAGGAATTTTAAGTTTCTCTCATCTTTCCCCTAATCATAGAAACATAGAGCTGTAAGGGACCTGAAAAAGTCACCAAGTCCAGCCACCTGCACTGGTGCAGGACCAAGTAAACCTAAACCACCACAAGTGTTTGTCCAATGTGTTTTTTAAAAATGTCCAGCGATGGGGATTCCACAGCCTCTTTTGGAAACCTAATCCAGTGCTTAACTACCCTTTATAATTAGAAAGTTTTTCCCAGTATCTAACCTAAACCTCCCTTGCTGCAGATTAAGCCCATTACTTCTTTTCCTACCTTCACTGGACATGGAGAACAATTGATTACCATCCTCTTTATAACAGCCTGTAACATTCTTTCAACCAGATATGCACCCACCTTATAGTCATTTCATCTAGATCACATTTCCATGCCTACTGGAAGGACTAATACCCAAATTTGTATATGTAATCAGGTGTTGTAGTGCCTAACTGACTTAGAAGCATAAGTCCCATTGGCTTTCAGTGAGACTTAGGATCCTAAGGACTGGCTCCACTTTAGGTGCCTAAATCCAAAATTTAGATTTTTAGACCCCCTGTTCAGCTGCCACCTAACCCTGTAGGTCAGGGGTTGACAACCTTCAGCATGCGGCCCATCAGGATAATCCACTGGCGGGCTGTGAGACATTTTGTTTACGTTGCCTGTCCACAGGGACTTGCTGGCCGCCACTTCCCACAGCTCCCATTGGCTGTGAACAGTGAACTGTGGGGGGCCATGCCTGCAGACAGTCAACGTAAACAAAATGTCTCATGGCCCACCAGTGAATTATCCTGATGGGCCGCGTGCCGAAGATTGCTGACCCCTGCTGTAGGTGCTTAAATTCCCTAGGTGTCTAATGGTATGTCTACACTATGAAATTAGGTCAAATTTATAGAAGTCGTTTTTTTAGAAATCGTTTTTATACAGTTGATTGTGTGTGTCCCCACACGAAATGCTCTAAGTGCATTAAGTCAGCGAACTCTGGTCTGTTTCAAAAGCTGCAGGAAGGGACTTTCTTCCCAGACCAGAAAATAACCATTGGGGATGTTGAAATGCCTATAGTTATCCTTGGGGACCCAGCCTACGCCTTTATGCCATGGTTCATGAAGCCGTACACAGGCACCCTGGACAGTAGTCAGGAGCTGTTCAACTATAAGCTGAGCAAGTGCAAAATGGTGGTAGAATGTGCATTTGGACATTTAAAAGCGTGCTGGCGCAGTTTACTGACTCGGATAGACCTCAGCGAAACCAATATTCCCATTGTTATTACTGCTTGCTGTGCGCTCCACAATATCTGTGAGAGTAAGGGGGAGACATTTATGGGGGGGTGGGAGGTTGAGGCAAATCACCTGGCCACTGATTACGCGCAGCCAGACACCAGGGCAGTTAGAAGAGTACAGGAGGGTGCAGCGTGCATCAGAGAAGCTTTGAAAACCAATTTCATGACTGGCCAGGCTACGGTGTGAAAGTTCTGTTTGTTTCTCCTTGATGATGCTCCATCCCAGCCTTGGTTCACTCTACTTCCCTGTAAGCTAACCACCCTCCCATTCCCCCTTCGATCACCGCTTGCAGAGGCAAAAAAGTCATTGTTGCTTCACATTCATGCATTCTTTATTAATTCATTACACAAATAGAGGGATAACTGCCAAGGTAGCCCGGGAGGGGTGGGGAAGGAGGGAAGCACCGAGTGGGGGAGGAGGGAAGGACAAGGCCACACTGCACTTTAAAACTTAAAAACTTTAAAATGTATTGAATGCCAGCCTTCTGTGGCGTGCACAATCCTCTGGGGTGGAGTGGTTGAGTGGCCAGAGGCCTCCCCATACTGTGTTCTTGGGTGTCTGGGTGAGGAGGCTATGGAACTTGAGGAGGAGGGCGGTTGGTTACACAGGGGCTGTAGCGGTGGTCTGTGCTCTTGCGGCCTTTCCTGCAGCTCAACCTGGAGCATATGAGTTTGATGCTCCAGCAGCCTGAGCATTGACTCCTGCCTTCTGTCAGCAAGCTGATGCCACTTACTCTCTTCAGCCCGCCACCTCTCCTCGCATTCATATTGTGCTTTCCTGCACTCTGACATTGTCTGCCTCCACGCATTCTGCTGTGCTCTGTCAGTGTGGGAGGACAGCATGAGCTCAGAGAACATTTCATCCCCAGTGTGGTTTTTTTCACCTTCTAATCTTTGCTTGCTTCTGGGAAGGAGAAACATATGCAGCTGGCGGAGGAAAAAAAGGGAGAGTGGTAGTTAAAAAGACACATTTTACAGAACAATGAGTAGACTCTTTCATGGTAAACTTTGCTGTTAACATTACATAGCACATGTGCTTTCATTACAAGATCGCATTTTGATGGCTTCACCCCTCCCCCCACTGCGTGGCTAACAGCGGGGAACATTTCTGTTCAGCCACAGCCAAATAGCCCAGCTGGAACAGGCACCTCTGAATGTCTGCTTAATAAAACTACCCTATTTCAACCAGGTGACCATGAATGATATCACTCTCCTGAGGATAACACAGAGAGATAAAGAACAGATGTTGTTTGAATGCTAGCAAACAGCGGGACCATGTGCTGCAATGCTTTGTTCTGCAATGATTCCCGACTATGTGCTACTGGCCTGGCATGGTAAAGTGTCCTACCATGGAGGACGGAATAAGGCTGCCCTCCCCAGAAACCTTTGCAAAGGCTTTGGGAGTACATCCAGGAGAGCTTTATGGAGATGTCCCTGGAGGATTTCCGCTCCATCCCCAGACACATTAACAGACTTTTCCAGTAGCTGTACTGGCCACGAATGCCGGGGGAAATTAATCATTAAACATGCTTGCTTTTAAACCATGTCTAATATTTACAAAGGTACACTCACCAGAGGTCCCTTCTCCACCTACAGGGTCCGGGAGCCCACCTTGGGTGGGTTTGGGGGTTACTGGCTCCAGGTCCAGGATGAGAAACAGATCCTGGCTGTTGGGGAAACCGGTTTCTCCACTTCCTTGCTGTGAGCTATCTTCAACCTCCTCCTCATCATCTTCCTCCTCCCCAAAACCCGCTTCCGTGTTGCATCCTACTCCATTGACGGAGTCAAAGCACAGGGTTGGGGTACTGGTGGCTGCACCCCCTAGAATGGCATGCAGCTCATCATAGAAGAGGCATGTTTGGGGCTGTGACCCGGAGTGGCCGTTTGCCTCTCTGGTTTTTTGGTAGGCTTGCCTGAGCTCCTTAATTTTCACGTGGCACTGCCGCGAGTCCCTGTTATAGCCTCTGTCCTTCATGCCCTTTGAGACTTTTTCAAATGTTTTGGCATTTCGTTTACTGGAACTGAGTTCAGCTAGCACAGATTCGTCTCCCCATACAGCAATCAGATCCCGTACCTCCCGTTCGGTCCATGCTGGAGCTCTTTTGTGATTCTGGGAATCCATGGTCACCTCTGCTGATGAGCTGTGCATGGTCACCTGTGCTGATCAGCTCGCAACGCTGGCCAAACAGGAAATGAAATTCAAAAGTTTGCAGGACGTTTCCTGTCTACCTGGCCAGTGCAGCTGAGAGCGCTGTCCAGAGTGGTCACAATGGAGCACTCTGGGATAGCTCCCAGAGGCCAATACCATCAAATTGTGTCCTCACTACCTCAAATTCCACCCAGCAAGGCTGATTTCAGCACTAATCCCCTCGTCGGAGGTGAAGTAAAGAAATCAATTTTAAGAGCCCTTTAAGTTGAAAAAAAGGACTTCATCGTGTGGACGGGTGCAGGGTTAAATCAAGGTTATGCTGCTAAATTTGACCCAAAATCGTAGTGTAGACCAGGCCTAAACTTCCACTGATAAAGTCTCCAAGGCACCTCAGTTTCTGCTGGTGGGCATAGGTAAATCTGCGTCAGGCCTGACACTCATCTCATAGTTTGTGCCTAAGCCCCAGCAGGATTCACAAGCTAGGCATTCCCATCTCACCTGCAGGGTCCAATCTGGCAGGAATGCTCAAAGCACGCCGATGGATTGGGGCCCAAACAAAAAACCTCTGCTAAAGGAGAAGGTGGTGGTGCCTCCCTTTTGCACACTAGCCAGAGCCCTCATCCAAGAAGTGGGAGACTTGGGTTCAAATTCCCATTCCGCTTGGGTACTGAGAACAAAAGCTGAGATTTCCCATGTGTCAGGTGAATACTCTAACCACAAAGGTATTGGCTATTCGGGAGTAGCTCTTTCTCAGTCTCTCCTGTTGAAGCTAATCTGCTTTGTATTAAAAAAAATAATTGGGCCAAAGAGAGAGGGAAAATGACCAGGGCCGGATTAACCCTCCTGTGAGCCTGGGGCTATTAGATTTTGTGGGGCCTCTGTATAAAAGTCTTTTTCCTAATTTAAAACAAAATGATCACAATTATGGCATCCAGGCTATTAACACTATACTAAACTTGCCTTTTAATTAACATAAAGCCATTCTGTGGTTACATTTCAGTCTTAAAACACATAGAATATAGTTAAGTCAATTCAAAATAGCCTATTTCTTACCTTAGAACAGCTGTTATATTAGTTTCTTTCTGGGAGGGAGTTTGGGTGCAGGAGGAGGCTCCAAGCTGGGGCAGAGTGTTGGGGTGCAGGAGAGGGTGACTGGGGCAGAGTGTTGGGGTGCAGGAGAGGGTGACTGGGACAGAGTGTTGGGGTGCAGGAGGAGGTTCCAGGCTGGGGCAGAGTGTTGGGGTGCAGGGGTACGAGCTCTGGGACGGATTTGGGTGCAGCAGGGGATTCTGACCTGAGGCAGGGGTTTGGGGTGTAGGAGGGGGTGCGAGGTGCAGGCTCTGGCTGGGAGGCATAGCAGGGCTCAGGCAGGCTGCCTGCCTGCATGCTGTGGCCCCACACTGCTCCTGGAAACGGCCAGCTGCTGGCACGTCTCTGCACGCCCCTGGGGTGAGGAGGAGAGTGTGTCTCCATGCACTACCTGTGCCCACAAGCACCGCCCATGCAGCTCTCATTGGCAGGGAACCAGCCAATAGGAGCTGCAGGGACAGTGCTGGGGGTGGGGGCAGCATGCAGAGCCACTGCCCCTCCTCCTCTGCCAGGGGCCACAGAGATGTGCCAGCAGCCGGCCGCTTCTGGGAGTGGCGTGGGGCCACAGCATGCAGGCAGCCTGCCTGAGCTCTGCTTCGCCGGCCCCCCTCCTTAGCCTGGGGCCCTGGGCTGCAGCCCCTAAATCCCTTGCGCTAATCTGATGCTGAAAATGACTCTATAGTGTGATCACTAGGCACTCTCGTGGGTGGGAAGGAGATCTAGGCCATTGAAGAATAAAGTCTAGGAAAGGGTTCACAGGTGTGACTCCCAACCAGAGGGAGGTCTAAATCCTACCCTTTCCTCAGCATTTCCTATTGGCTATCTCAGGGATCAGCAACCTTTGGCACGTGGCCAATCAGGGAACGCCTCTGGCGGGTTGAGGCAATTTGTTTCCCTGCAGCGTCTACAGGTTCGGCCGATTGCAGCTCCCACTGGCCGCGGTTTGTCGTTTCAGGCCAATGGGAGCTGGAGAAAGTGGCGTGGGCTGAGGGATGTGCTGGCCGTCGCTTCCCACAGCCCCCTTTGGCCTGGAATGGTGAACCATGGCCAGTGGGAGCTGCGATTGGCCGAACCTGTGGACATTCCAGGTAAACAAACCCTTTCCCTGATGGGCCGCATGCCAAAGGTTGCCAATCCTTGAGCTATCTTAAATGGCTCCCTTCTCAGCTTACTGGCTTTTGTGAGTCCCATTATTAGGTGTCTAACTGTTCTCATGCATGGTACAGGGAGCCTGGGTTCCTAACTCAGGGCTGTGGATTATGATAAGCAGCAGGGCACTTAAAAGTCAGGCTTTGTAACATTGAGTCTGCCCTGTTTGTGGCTGTAACCCTCAGGAATTAGGATGCTTTTGAGAATGATATTTAGGCTCCTAAATCAGTTAGATATTGCAATATGATGCCTAAATACCTTTAAAAATCTGGGCGTAGGCCAATAAATTGACAGTATCTCTGTTTATCTCTATGTTTTTTTGATTTTGCATGTAAGACATATTTAGAACTTCAGAAGCATATAGATGGTATTTCACAGACACAGCATTTTATTTGTCACTTGTACATTTTGATATCTTAGTAGACAATGCAACATTTTAATTTTAATTTTTTGGTTTTAAGATTTGCAGTTGACCTTGTGAAAGGAGATGGCAAACATTTTTCCCATCTAGGTTCAGTCCTCTAAATTGCTGCTTTGAGAGATGTGTATCTATTTCTTATGTGACTCCATCCTCCTAACTCAAAACTAATAAACTGCAGATTAAAGAGAAATAAATCAGTTCATAAACTGGAGGATTTTCTAGGTTTCTGATTAGCTTTATGAATCCCCCTTACTTATTTCATCCTTAAATATTGCATACTCTGCAAAAAAGCAATGACTTTTGCATTACAGTAGATGATACTAGAGAACGTACTCTGACTTGATTTTGTATAAATAGCTGACACTATTACTATTGGGTTTTTAAAATATTAAGTAAAAATATTTTCCTTTAGATGATCTCAGTTATCATTGGCTTCCCAGTATGAGTTCCCAGTATTCATTAGTTTGGACAAATAACAATTTGTGTCACAGACAAATGGCAATCTCCATTGTAAATGTAGAAGCATCAGATAAAGGAAATTATTCATGTTTTTCTGTACAAGTCTGTCCATACCTGGCTGCAGTAGTGAAATCTATACATCATCTCACAAGGCAGGATGTTGAGTTCCATGAGACAGATCCCCAACACCACACATATGACACCCTGAAAAAAATGATAATGGGTGGCCCTGCTCTGTAGTTCCACAAGCCAGAAGAGCCACTGACACTCCAGTGTAATGCATCAGAGAAAAGACTGAGGGTAGTGGTTTTGATACAGCAGCCAGTTGCTTATGCCAGCAGAACCCTGCCAGAGTCTAATAGAAAAAAAAAGTTTCTGGCTGTGGTATTTAGAATGGAGCAATTCAATCAGTACATCTTTGGCCCCTTGGTAATAGTGACCACAAATCAGATCAGAAAATACTTGCAAAACTGCTAATTAATGCTCCAGAGAGATTGCAGTCAGGGGCGGCTCCAGGCACCAGCACGCCAAGTGCGTGCCTGGGGCGGCAAGCCTTCGGTGGCATGCCTGCGGAGGGTCCGCTTGGGGCGGCCGGAGCCACCTTATGATCGCCTTATAGCCAAATTCGCATTATTGCGGGGTGCGTTATAGTGGGGTTTCCCTATATTTGTAACTTATAGAGATAATAGAAGACACATATGGACACGACTACTGGTGAGTAAACCTTTTTGGGGGCGTGTAAGCTGATAGAGCCACTGACTACAGTTCCCTAGCCAAGTCTTGCATAGATAAGGCTTTCCTGTGAACTTGCGTTGCCAGAAGAATTAAAATGAAATTGAAATGAAACAATTTTATAGAAGAAAAAGGGTCCAATTTGGTTAAACAAAACCAGTCTCAAAAACATATTTTCCAGTTTTACTTTCCATTGAGTTCCTTGATCAACCTTCATGCTGCCAACCTCCTGCCTTTTCTACCCCTAACAGGGAACATGTTTCTTACTAATTTTCCAGCTTCACAGCACTTGGCACCCATTAATTTTATATTTTTACACTTTGATTTTCAGTCAGTGCCCAGCTGTCTAACTTTGTTATTGTTATTTATTATTTACAGTGACCTCAGTTGACTCTAATCATGATTGGAACATGCACAAACACAGAAACATATATTATTTGAGATCTAGACATACAAGGAAAGAAATAAGGGTGATAAGATCATGACTAGTTATTCCATGTCTTTATTTAATTCCCTCCACCTCACCCATTTTAAAACACATTTTCTTATTGTCTTGACAGGCTGACTTGTTTTCCTATTATTTTGCTACACAGGAATATTTAGAATCCACTCTCTGAGCTATGCTGGCAGTTATTCATCATACCAAATGTATTTTATTTACTATAATAAACACATCTGACCTAGCAGACAAAGGGAGGACATCTGAGTACAAAGCACCATTTCCTCAGTCACTTTTTAGGGAGAAACACTTTAATGGAGGGGTATTTCTCAGAGCAAAATTATTGAGATCTAGACTTTCAACCATCAATAGTAAATGTCAACCATCATTCATAAATGTTGTGACTTTCTCTGCTGTGAGCTACCTTCGTGGTTATTCCAAGACTATTATTTAAATACTGGACACCAACAGTCAAAATAAACTTGCTGTGAGTCTTTTGAACTCTCTGAACTGGAAGACTTACATGCAGTGTGCAAATTATATTCATCCCACTTCTCCATTATTGGCTTGATTTTTATTGCTGATTACTAGAAAATATATGTATTAAAATCACACCATGAATCACTTGCAAACTGAAAGCTATTAGAACTCCATCACATGGTTATGGGTAAGATACTTATTATACTGAGTCATCATTTACACTCTGATAATTTAAAAAAAATGCTTAACCACTTCATTTTTAATACCTGGTGATAATGATCTTGGTTTGGTGCATTGGAAAATGAAATGAAGTACATTAGTAAATTTCACTTAACATCTTGGCTTTTCTGATGAGATACAATTAGCAAGTAACTGCTTAATTATGCACCAGTGCTCTAGTTAATTGCAAAGCCAAACTTCAGAAACTGCATTTCTAATTGTGAAAATGTGTGCAAAATTTGAAATCTTTTCTATCCATGCCCCTTTTTTTATTAATAGCTACCATTAGTATACAAAAACAATTAAGAGGAGGCATGGTTCTAGTAAAGTATCTAGTCTTTTTACTGAATAAAACAGAATTTCAGCAAGTCATTTCTTATAAGATATCCCTGTTTGTAAATTATTTGCAGGTATTTTAGAAAGATCCTCCGCTGTAAATATTTGAAGCAATTCTACCTTTGCAAGAAAGCGTATTTTTGCTCACTTTATGAAGCATCTTGGTTAATGGGATTATTCAATTATTTGATGAATTCAAATAAAATGCTCCATTCCTTCTGGCAAAAGATTGTTACAGATAAACGACTACCCACGTTGCCTGCAAATGATTGGCTAGGCTAGGCCAATTTCTTGAGTGTGCTGATTAGCTCTGTGTAATTTGGCATAGTTGCTTCCTGGTAATTTAGAGTCTTTAGCAAGATTTCTTTTAAATAACAAATCAATTAATTAAGGTCTTTATGTAAAATGCCCGGAAATTAATATGACCAAGAATAATACTGGCATCTGGGACTGTAGGTCGCTTCATGGCTGTCATTTTATTATGTCAATGAACTGGCTCTACTTCTAGTCTGAGTAGTTGTGTAATCATCAGTGAGACTGATGCAAAGTCCTCCTTAGATGATTTCCTAATTTTAAGAGAAAAAATATTGTTGGAAAAATGTATGTTCCTCTGGGCAGTGAGAATGTCTTCAGTGAGACTACTCATGTAACTGGCCACCTGTTCAAGTAAGGGGTAAAGCCTGTCTCTTCTGTAAAGTAACACACATGCACTGAATGCAAATGTGAGCGAATGAATAATAATCTGATACTGATAATGGCTAAATCTAACACTCTATAGGAGGAAGAAAGGCAGGACTCTAATTTATCATTCTCTCTAATGATGTGAGGCCAGACTTGTTAGGATCTGTGATTTTGTTGTTTTGTTCTTTTTGAGTGGATTACTGTGACTGGGTATATGCGCCCTTTGTGGCCCACCCACAGGAGGCCCTGTTGCTCTGCTGCACTGTGCCCCAGGAAACAGTTTGCTGTGAGGAAAAGAGCAGCTATTTTGGGAAGCAGTAAGATCTGGTCCTCCAGCAGAAGGGCTGGGAATCAGGAACAGCCAATCAAGGTCCACCAGGCTGAAACAAAAGTCACTCCTTGCTGTCAGCATGTCAGTTTCTGGCTGGAGCCAGAGAATAAAGAAGAATGTTACCTAGGCTGCAGCCAGAGGTACCAGGCCAGGCCAGGCCAGAGCCCATTACTGACCGCAATCAGTGGCAGGAGCTAAGAAGAATCCCTGCTGATTCAATCACAGAGATGGAATTTGACTCAGCAAGGGTAAGAAACTATTGTGTTTATAATTGGCCCTGATGGGTAAGGAACCGTTGCTATTTTTGAGTTTGTTATACCCCAGAGGGGGTTTTAAACTGCGGGAGCTGGTTGGAGGGCCAAGTCACCAAAGACTCTCAGAGGCAGGCTGACAGCCTGCAGTGAGCACTAGTAGCTGAAGAGAATGGCAGCACTGTAACCGTAAAGCCAGGTAGTGCTCAAGAGGTGAGTGCAACCCACCCACTTACTCTGACAGAACAGTGTTTTGTAACTGTGATATATTTGGTGGCAATCATAAATGGTTTCAATATATTAAAGAGTGGTTCACTGGGCAGAATCACTGAACAGGATGTATTTGGTAACTGTAATCTGTTGATCAAGAAAACCTTCAGTCGTTGTGGGATGAATTCCACTGTTACCCCAAAATGGATTTTAGGTACCCCCAGAATGGCTAACCTTTTGCCCCTTTAGTGTTTCCATTCTCTGCTGTTGCTCATCACAAGTGTGCTGCAGCTGTTTAATTCACAGCGCATCCTTTAATGCATTTGTTTGTAATGTAACATTTTTGGCTTGAAGTCAGGGGTGGCTCTAGGGATTTTGCCGCCCCAAGCACGGCAGGCAGGCTGCCTCCAGCAGTTTGCCTGCGGGAGGTCCACCGAAGCTGCGGGACCAGTGGACCCTCCGCGGGCAAGCCACGGAAGGCAGCCTGCCTGCCGCCCTCGTGGCGCCGGCAGAGCGCCCCCCGCGGCTTGCCGCCCCAAGCACATGCTTGGCTTGCTGGGGTCTGGAGCTGCCCCTGCTTGAAGTCTAGCCTTTTCCTTGAGACTGGACTTCAGCTGCCAGTCCAGCTGGAAGGGCTGGGGTGGCTGGCCTGGAAAAAGGACAGGATATGAAGAGCCCAAGTAGGGTGGAAGAAGCCAGAGTGTGGTAGTATGTGGGATGTTGCAGGACTGTTGTGTGTTTTTTTTTTTTTTAAGGACTGTACGCACAGGTGGTGATAAATGGACAATGTTTTGGGACTTTTGTTATGGACTATTTTGTTCTATGTTTTTGTAATAAACTGGCCCCAAAGAGGGATATTATTGAGGCAGAAAAGCCTGGGTGGAGTTACTGGGGATTCTGAAGAAAGGAAACTGAAATAGGTGCACTTGTTTGCTGCAGCCTGCCACTGGAGGACATTCCAGGAGGGACCACCCGATGACAGTCCTCCTTATTTCTATCTGTAATGTCAGTTAATAGTTGGATTATCTGTCCCTGAAAGGATCTAAGGATCTGATCCAAATCCCACTGAAGCCAATGGAAGAAATCCTATTGATTTCAATGACTTTGGATGATGGCCTAAAAGACTAGAAGAAGGATGATACATTAAAGTCAGGAGTCGCTGTTCCTGGATCAGTCAAGCCACTTGAGCACTATGTTTGTCAGTTACTCCAGTCCTCCATTTGCAAAATGGGGATATTTCTTATATCAGAGGTGTTTTTGAGGTCTAATTAATTAATTGCTCGGATGGAAGGCACTATAGGATCACAAAGTATTATTTTTAAATGACAAAATCATCCAAAAGCACACGATTCGGTGGTGATGCGGGACTTCAAATGTCCAGACATATGTGGGGGAAATAATACAGTAGGGCACAGATTATCCAACAAATTCCTGGAATGCACTACAGATTATTGCAGACAGTGGAGAAAGTGACTAGGGGAGAGGCTGATCTAGATTTAATTCTGACAAATAGGAAGGAACTGGTTGAGAATTTGAAGGTGGAAGGCAGCTTAGGTGAAAGTGATCATGAAATTGTAGAGTTCATGATTCTAAGGAATGGTAGGAGAGAAAACAGCAGAATAAAGAGAATGGATTTTAAGAAGGCAGACTCAGAGAACTGGTAGTTAAGATCCCCTGGGAATCAAGTCTAATGGGAAAAAGAGTTCAGGAGAGTTGGCAGTTTTTCAAAGCGACACTATTAAGGGCAGAAGAACAAATTATCCCAATATATAGGAAAGATAGGAGCTATGGTAAAAAATGGCTTAAGCAGGAGATGTTCAATGACCTGAAACTCAAAAAAGAATCATACAACATGTAGAAACTAGGCCAAATTAGGAAGGATGAATATTTATATAATATACAATATATAAAAACCACAAGCATATAGGGACAAAATTAGAAAGGTCCAAGCACAAAATGAGATTAAACTAGCTTGGAATATAAAGGCTAACAAGAAATACCTTATAAATACATTAGAAGCAAGAGGAAGACTAAGAAAAGGGCAGGCTCATTACTCAAAGAGAAGAGAAAGACAATAAGTGAAAATGCTGCAATGGCCAAAGTGTTAAATGCCTTTTTGTTTCAGTTTTCACTACAAAGGTTAGCAGTGATTGGACGACTAACATAGTGACTATCAGTGTAAATGGAGAAGGATCTAGGCTAAAATAGGGAAAGAACAAGTTAAAAATTACTTAGACAAGTTAGATATCTTCAAGTCAGCGGAGCCTGACAAAGTACATCCTAGAATACCTAAAGAACTGGCTGAAGAGATCTTTGCGCCATTAGCAATTATCTTTGAGAACTAGTGGAGGACAAGAGAGATCCCAGAGGAGTGGAAAAGGGCAAATATAGTACCTATTTATAAAAAGGGGAATAAGGACAACCCAGGGAATTATAGACCTGTCAGCTTAACTTTGGTACCCGGAAAGATAATGGAGCAAATAATCAAACAATCAATTTTTAAGCCTCTAGAAGATAATAAGGTAATAAGTAACAGTCAACATGGCTTTGTCAAGAACAAATCATGTCAAACCAATCTAATATCCTTCTTTGACAGTTTAACAAGCCTTGTGGATGGGGGAAATCAGTAAATGTGATATATTTCAAATTTAGTAAGGCTGTTGATACTGTCTTACATGACTTTCTCATAAACAAACTAGGGAAATATAGCATAGACAAACCTACTATAAGGTAGGTGAACAACTGGCTGGAAAACCGTACCCAAAGTAGTTATCAATGGTTCACAGTCAAGTTGGAATGGCATATTGAGTGGCGTCCCACAGGGATCTGTGCTGGGTCCGGTTCTGTTCAATATTTTCATCAATGATTTGGATAATGGCATAAAGAGTATATTTATAAAGTTTGTGAATGATAGCAAGCTGGAAGGGGTAGTAAGCACTTTGGAGGACAGGATTAGAATTCAAAATGATCTTGACAAACTGGAGAAATGGTCTGAAATAAACAGGTTGAAATTCAATAAGGATAAATGCAAAGTACTACACTTAGGAAGGAATAATCAATTGCAGAAATACAAAATGGGAAATGATCACCTAGGAAGGAGTACTGCAGAAAAGGATCTGAGGATTATAGTGGATCACACACTAAATGAGTCAACAATGTAATACTGTTGCAAAAATGTGAACAGCGTTCTGGTAGGAGGAGTGTTGTAAGCAAGACACAAGATGTAATTTTTCCACTCTACTCAGCACTGATAGGACCTCAAATGGAATGCCGTGTCTAGTTCTGAGCACCACACTCTGGGAAAGATGTGAACAAATCGTAGAAAGTCCAGAGGAGAGCAACAACGATTGAAGTTCCAAAAAACAAAATCTACAAAGAAAGATTGGAAAAAAAACACACTCCACCTTGGTTTGTTTAGTCTGGGGAAGAAAAGTCTGAGGGCGGACATGATAACAGTCTTCATGTACCTAAACTTTTGTTATAAAGAAGAGGGTGATAAATTGTTCTCCTTAACCACCGAGGACAGGGCAAGAAGTAATGAAGAATGAACTTAACCTGCAGCAAGGAAGATTTAGGTTAGACATTAGGAAAAACTGCTTAAATGTAAAGATAGTTAAGCACTGGAACAAATTACCTAGGGAGCTTGTGGAATCACCATCATTGGAGGTTTTTAAGAACAGGTTAGGCAAACACCTATCAGGGATGGTCTAGATAGTACTTAATCCTGCCTCAGTGCAGGGGACTGAACTAGATGACCTATCAGGCCTTACATTACTATGATTTCTATTATTATAACTCCTACTTTATTTTAAATATTGTAGACACTCTTGTAATGCAGAAGAATGTGTGATAGGTGCAGTGTTAGGAAGTGTAGAGATTGTACTTCTCCAGATGACTGCTGGTGCATTACAGGCCCTGACAGAGCAGACTAAGACAGAACAGAATAATTATAGCTATTTGTTTTGAGGAAAATACTTAGAACAATGTAAGACAGCGTAAGAATTAGTTATATATTCCCCCATCAGTGTGCATGGCACTATATTTATTATAGTGATATGGATGTTATGGTGAAGAATGTGGATGCAGTAAGGAACTGCAGAGTGTGCCTCTCAGTTGATTTAAATAATTTATTCATGATTGAAATTTCACTGCTGAATAGTGAAGAAAGGGGTAATGGCTGTTTTGTGCCACATCTTGCAAGACTGAAAAATGTGATACAGGTGGAATGATGGAAATACTCATCTCACTAGCTAGGGTGTGGCTTTGAGGCTGGGAGTAATGCAACTGCTTTCTGGACACAGATGGAGACATCTCAGCTGGGAGCAGCTGAGCCAATGTTCTGCATACCACCTCTCCTTCACTTTCTCTTTGCCCTGTTTTGCTTTCAGCATGTGAGGGCTGCTGCTTCATTCTTTCTGCTTCCCATTCACTCCTTCAGGCCCCATGTTCATGTCTGTGGTAGGGGGAGTAACATGCTGCAACTATTCCTGGGCTCACAGACCTGTCTGGTCTATCACTGCTGCCATGGCTGGGAGAGCGGGGAGGGCAAGTGTCGTGGTGCTGGTGCTGGGTGATTGGCTCCTGTTTCGTGGTGTTGGAGCATGAGGGGATTTGTTACAATTTGCTGTCTAGATGGCATAGCCATTGTTAGTTCCCAGGTTCAGTCCCCGCCCTGCCCTGCCCTTTCCCACCCTTAATCTAGTTGCTGGATCTCTGGTGAGGCTGGGGCTTGGCTGAACACCAGTTTTGGGACCTGGAAGGGATTTTTTCCATGTGGTAAAATCAGGAAAACTGCTGTGTGGGTTTTTTCCCCTTCCACGTATCATCCAAGAGGTCTATTTTGGGTGATTTAAATTACAACTGCCACCACTTTGGTAGATTCCACTGATGTTGGTGAACTGGAAAGTGAGATTATCTAGGCATTGGTCCTAGTCACAGTTTTTCATTGAAGGGGATATGCCTCTGTGTGTCACACAGCTTTTGTCACCACCTCATCTTATCTCTCCTACCCTCTGTGTGGCAGAGGGGAGTGGGTCAGGACTTTTGCTTCCACTCAGGCTCCGTTAGTTGCCTGAGAGGGTACAGGGGTCATGGTGTTCACACTCACCCTTGAGGTGAGAGTACACTGGGGCCATTGATACCCGCTGAGAATAGCATGGGATCAACTCTTGCAGGAAGTTTGGGGTAGTTACCCATTTGGAATAGCTGTGGGCTTTGCATTTAACCATGCTATGGTGTTTGTGTCTTATATTTTCCATAAAAAGCGACAGAGTCCTGTGGCACCTTACAGACTAGCAGACGTATTGGAGCATAAGCTTTTGTGGGTGAATACCCACTTTGTCGGATGCATGACGAAGTTGAGTTGGTGGAGCACATTGACATGCATCTGATGAAGTGGGTATTCACCCACGAAAGCTTATGCTCCAATACGTCTGTTAGTCTAATAAGTGCCACAGGACTCTTTGTCGCTTTTTACAGATCCAGACTAACATGGCTACCCCTCTGATATTTTCAATGTTCACATCAAATGTAGATGATGCAACTCCATCTCTTGAAGTCTTCAGATCGAGACTTGCATGCCTTTCTGGAAGACTTGCTTTAGTCAGACCTAAGTAATTGGCCTAAATGAAGGAGACATGGTTGAAAAATCTGTAGCCAGTCAGGAGGTCAGATTAGGAGTAGGTTTATATGGCATTTTTGAGTGAGCCACCTGGCTAGATTCAACAGACTTGGGCTAGTGGGGCTGGTGCTAGTGCTCTAAAAATAGCTGTATTGACAGCACTTTTATGTTGTGACTTGGGCTTTGAGGGAGGGCAGTGGGCTTTGAAGCCTGAGCCTCAACTTCAAAGGAATTGTCTATTCAGCTATTTTAGAGCACTAGCATCAGCCCTGCTAGTGTGAATCTGTCAACCAGGGCTAGAAGGCTCACTCCTAAATGCTATATAGACAGAGATCATCTAATGGTCTGTGAAAAGCTCAGCAGTCAACAACCGTTAATCATGATAGTTTCCAAAGGACAGGTTGCGTGGCTGGTTTATTGCTGGGCTATTTGGAATAAGAAGGGTGTTTTTGAAAGCATCATGGGAATTAGTTCCTTTGCCATCTCTAAGGCAGAGTGTTTGTTGGCCAGTAATAGCAGTGCCTGATAACCAGGTAGAAGCTGCTACGGTACTGTGATGATGCAATCAGAAGCTGTGAAGGGGCTTCGAGCAGGCAACAAAAGTGAAACCGTAACAGTAGCTTATTGCAAAAGTGAATTTCTACCAAAATTACCTAAACAAACCAAAATCAGCTGTCAGTGAAGTCCTATTTGCCCTTTTGTCCCCAATCAGAGTCTGCTGAAACTGTTTAGACTGAGAAAGTGCACCCATTAACAAGTTGAATGAGTTGGTGGAGCACATTGTTTCCTATGCCAGCTGGCCCCTTATCTGGCTTGTGCTGATCTTCCACCTTTTACTTTAAAACCCATTTCTTCTTCTGTTCTTGAATGATGGAGCTCATTTTAAGGTGTTATTCACAAATCAGTATTTGCCATCAATTACCATATAGTGATATCTGAGAAATTATACTTATTTTCCTGTACTTGGAATAGGCAATTCCATAACTTTGTGGTCATTGGGACTGCACATGGGCACAGGGGTCCATCTGCACACCACTGGTTATGGGATCAAAACCTAAATTGCTTGTCTACCATTTTCAGGCAAAGGTAACTTGGATACAGAAAGTTGCTATCTACAAAGTTATGCAGATGGAAAGGCAAAAGATAGGACTCCTCCTGTATTGTAGACAGTCTGCTGTAATTGCATGTTAAAGAGTTGGTAACCTTACTTGAGCATGGTTTTTCAAATTTTTTATAATAATTGCAGGGTCACTGAAAAGAAGGTTCCCATGGTGTATAATTTTCCTGCATCTGTAAATCACTTAGCAATGCATAATTCTGTATGGAAATAATATGCAGTTAATAATAATACATTTCTGGTACCTGTCAACAGTGGTGTTATAAACGCCTCACAAAACACAACATAATTAAAGCTATAATTTAATGATTGAGATCAACTCATTCAAATAAACGTATCTAAAATATAATTCCAGACATGTGCCCAAAGGTTTGCCACATAGAAAAGTCTTCAAGCGCCATTTGGAAGAGGCTAATCTCATGCTGTAGTGAGGATCTAGAAGCAAAGCCAAAGATTTGATGCTACAAAATAAATGAATGGGTAGTGTCTAGTCTTATCCTATAGACTCCTTTAGATTAACAGCCCCATTTCTTCCTATCTGTGATGATTAAGATTGCCTAGAGGGTGTCAAAAGCTTGTAAGGCTACCCAAGAATCCAGTGATTTTGGGTTTTCAACATTAAAACTAAAACCTTGTTCTCAAGCCACATAAAAGATAGATACTGCAGACCTTGTTCCTAACTCCTGGTAATTCTGCTGTCATATTGCACACTAACTATATTAGCCTCTTGTGTAGCCCAATTTAAACCACAGGTCCCAAAGGTGCACATTACAAGAGTGTGAGAGAAGTTCAGTCTGAAGATATAAACTAAGAAAATAACCTTGAGAATGGTAGGTAGCTTATTATTTTATTAATATCATTAGCTAGTAAAGGAACACGCTCATTCTCATGCTGTATTCTCCCTCTTAAATACTGAAGAGACACCCCCACTCTGGGGCACTAGGACTCAGGTGGTGCCTCCCATCCCACTTTCTCCCCTCCACCATATGGCCTTGGGGGGCGGGAAGGGGGGGGACTGCAGAGAGGAGCCAGCCAGGGACTTCAGCTGGTAGCTGCAGAAACAGACAAAGTGAGGACCTTTGGGCATTCAGATAACTTTCTCCAGTTTTGACTGCACTTTCTCTGTCCTGCACTAATTGGCTGTTTGCGCCAACATCCTTGCCCCATCCCTCAGTCTCTTCACCTTAGTGTCATGCCACACCTGCTCTTCTTACCCTTTCCTCCCCTGCCTTCTCCCCCTTCCATTCCCTTTTCTTTCCATTTAGCATATCCCTTCCTAACTAAACCCACTTGTGACAGGGTTAGGCTACCCCTTAGCTCACCCCGGCCTGTACTCATGGCCCTTTAAGACTTGGGAGGTATGATGTAGGCAAGAATCTGGGGAATAGGAGATATAGGTAGAAAGGAAGCAGGCCTGAAGGAAGCTGTACTTGGGAGGTGAGGGTGGCGAGAAAGAACGCCATTACTGTTCTTTTAAAAAACCAGCACAGGAGCTTTGCACAGTGGTCAGAACAAGGCTCCTCTCTCACACAACTACTGGGAATGAGCTGGGAAAGTGGACAAGCTTCTACGCTGCCTTGTCCCTCTGAGTGAGGATATAGCACAGCAGGAGAAAGTCTGCTTGAAGAATTCTGAAGCCTAAAGGTGAAAAGGCTGTTTGAAGAAAAAAGGGCCAAGTGAAGAAGAAATTGGCTAAGATCCTGCAGTTGGCCTTTATGAGAACCCATCTCCAAGGAGGAGCAGGGGCAGGGCCGGCCCACAACATTTTGGCACCTGAGATAGCGAGCTCAAATGACGCCCTCGCGCCCCCCTGCTTGGGCCAAAACTTTGAAAGGTCTTAATTCTGCCTTCTTCCTGTTCTACTCCTCTCATGGTACTGCTCTGCTACCTACCCCAATAAAGGAGAACTAACAATTTAAAATGCTTTGTTCAAAAATTTTAAGTAACACTTTCCTTTCAAATGCCTGAACAGCAAATGTAACTTTTCTTGTCTGCATAGTAAACACTGGTATTTTTATCTGTTTGAATAATCAAAGTGGTGCTTTCCGTGTCTTCTTGGTTGCAAAGATTTGAACTGCTTCCTGAAGGTCCACAGTCTGGGGCAGCTCATGCTCTATTGAGATGGTTGCAAGGCCAACCAGCCTCTCCTGTGTCATTGTGGAGCGTAGATGTGTTTTTATTAACTTCACCTTGGAGAAGCTGCATTCTCCACTGGCAGCTGTTACAGGAAGTGTTAGAAGTATGCACAGAGCAACAAAAGCATCTGGAAAGAGAGTGGTCATCTTCTTTGTGCACATATGTTCCAGAATGGCCTTTGGAGTTGATCCTGCTGAAATGTATCTTGAAAGGGCTTTCAGTTCATCACCTAAATCACTCACATCAACATCACACATGTCATCATGTGTCAACACTGTCTCTAGTGCCCTGCATTGCTGGTGTAGGTTTTCAGGTATATTGAAGTATCATCCCTGACAGATTTTTGCCCCAGATCCCTAAATGGCCCCCTCAAGGATTGAGCACACAACCCTGGGTTTAGCAGGCTAATGCTCAAACCACTAAGCTATCCCTCTCCTCCTATTGCTTATGTGATTAGTCCATGCCTTGTAACCAAAATGTCGTCTTCTTCGGTGACTTGTATTCTTGAATGGGTGGGAATATAGCTTCAGTGTGAAGTTCCTCTGCCAACTTCTGTGCACTCTTCAAAACATTTTGAAATCCCTCATCTGACCGGTAAGACTTTAGGTATGACTTTGCTTTGTCCAGTTGTTCCATTGCTCCAGATATATCAAGGTCAACACCTTGGAGTCTCTTGTTTACAACATTTATTTCAAACAGTATGTCATGCCACAACACTAAGCCACACAGAAATTTGAAGTTATGTATGTTTCTGGTGATTCCATTTCCCTCTGCCACTGTTCTCCCATGAACAGTTCCTGTCATAGCATTATCCTCCATAATGGCAACTATGGCATCATCTGTCTTCCCAATTTGGTGTTTGATAGACTTTATCGCCTCCACTCGACTTTCCCATCATGTGGCACTCAGTGGTTTCAGTGTCAGAGAGGATGTTCCCAGATGTTGCTTCAAAATTTGCCATCGATGAGTTGATGCAGAGAAAAATACATAGATGCTTTGAATTACATTAAAAATTCAGCAGCCTCACTAGAAACTGATGCTGCATCACTGACCACCAAGTTCAATGAATGAGAACTGCATGGAACAAAAAAAGCTTGAGGGTTTAACTCTCAGATCCGTGTCTGCACTCCTCTGTACTTTCCTCTCATGTTGGCACCATTATCGTAGCCCTGACCTCTCATGTCAGCTATCGCAATGTCAGCTAAGAAGCACATTTGTCATACCAGCTCCTGTAGAATCATCAATGTCAATAAATTCTAGAAAATGCTCTCTGACAGTCACCATTGCAGGAACATTTTCACTAGGTTCTGTTGTTGTTACAAAAGGCACCATTAAAGTCATTTGTTCCGTATGGCTGATGTCAGGTGTGCAGTCCAGAATTACAGAGTAATATCTTGCTGACTTCAGATCTGCCACAATCTTCTGTTTGACTTTTGTTACCAGTAATTGTATGATCTCATTTTGAATTGTTTTTCCAAGGTAGTGGTGTGTGTACATTTCTTGAGTGGTGACTCTTCTTAGATGCTCCTGGAGTACAGCATCAAACTCAGCCATCAGCTCCACAACTTTAAGGAAGTTTCCATTGTTTGGCACATACAGCTGATCTGAAGTTCCATGCAGTGCTAGGTTTTGGGTAGCAAGCTTTCTCACAAGGGCAATGAGCCTTTTCAGAACATTTTGCCAGTAAACAGATTCCGATGCAATCTTCTCTTGATGCTGATGATCTATGGTGGCCTTTAACCTTAGTATCATCTCAAGGTCTTCCCACCTATGGAATGCTCTCTGGTGATTTACTGCCTTCTTATGCCAGATTTTTCCAGTCCTTTGTTCCTGTAGAACCCAATGTGGCTGGAACATTAGACTGGAAGAGTCTGCAACAAAAACAGTATGCAGCATTCTGGGGTTTTGAGTACATAAGCCATGGCCTCTCCACTTTGTCACCATTGGGGATTTCACGCCAGTAATGTGTTGGATGGAAACTTCTATTTTCAGGAATATGTTTCTTCAGGCACCATGTATCCTCCCATAATCTGGAGACAGAGAAATATATCACCTTCACAATATCCTCTGCATAGCTGTAATGTCCCAAACCAGATAGCTCAAAAATAGCTTTGAAAGGAAGCATAGATTGTACTTGAGTCAAAACAAATCACTGGAGAAAACCACAGGAAATCACAGTAGAAGCTGATGGGAATTCACCCACCATTATCAGTTGAAACTGCTTTGTTGAGTATAACCAGAACTATGATTCTAATTACAGCCAAATAGCCAACAGTTCTCTAGGTAATTTAGCAGAGCCCATGATACATTTTGTTAAATACTACAGAGATCTCGACTCATCCCCTGAGATTCATGGTGGCGAGAAGATCACTGAGTCTGATTGGGATAGTCTCCATTGAGGAATTTGTCAGACAAAAATGAGGGCCTGGGTGTTTGGCAATTTTTATCCCCAACAGTAATTTTGGTAATTTTAAATGAGTGCAAAGAAGAATATTTTATTTATATTTAACAATTTCAGAGCATCTTTTAACCCTACAGTATAACTACACAGCTCAGACACTGATAAGGCTTATAGAATGTGAGCTGAAGAATTAACAGCAAGAACAAGATTATCTATAATTAACAGTGCTATTAGGGTTCAGTCCTTGAAAACGCTATTTGCTAGATCCTTAGCTGGTGTAAATTGGCTTCATTGGCATTACATGGCCTCACGCTAGCTGAAGCTCAGGTCCTAAATTAGGCAAAAACCTCAAGTTGAATACAGTAGAGCAAAATGACTAAGGCAAAGTCTACTTTCGCTGCTTCTGTATACTGAACAGATAGTTACAAGATCCAAGAAAATATCCTTTAGTTTAGTGGAAAATGCAAAAGCAACCTTTTCTGCACTTAATCAAACCCTGCTGCTCCATCTTTGGCTACATGCCATTAAATTTTCACTCACAGCACATTTATTGTGCTGCATTTTGAGCTACAGATGGCTTTGTTAATGACAAAGGAAGCCTACTCACTGCAAGAAATACGGAGCTATAAATTTTTTTACTGTTCTTAATTTCCTCTAATAATGTAAATCTTAAATTATCCTGATGAACAATAATAATATTAATAGCATACTAAGCCATTGCTAATTGAGATGTGCACATAATAAAATATCCACTGACTGCCACCAGCAAATCTCTTTCACTTGACTGAAATTCAAGGCACAAATAACTGACTTTGTGAGGGGCACTAAGCAGGGGCAGGAGAGATGAAATTCACCGACACAATTTGCTGCTATATCAATACATGCCCCCTGTGGGTGCTACACCAGCCCAGAGGTTGGAATGGCAACTGCTGCCACTCCATTACCCCCTCCATGGTACTGGAGCCACTGGATTTTCATAGTCATTATCCCATGACATTTTTGCTGCCCTACTCAGCATCAAGGTTCATATTGTCATATTGCGGAGTGTATTTCTTAGCAGCAAGCTATATTCTTACAGCGTAATACACAGTAACTATGTCTGTCTACAGATAGCAAAAGATAACCACACCATCCTGAAAAAAAAATCATATAGAACTGCTTATTTTGCTTGCTCCCTTTCTTCCCTCACAAACATTTGGCTGCATTCATGTGATGCTGCTTGAAATAATTGTTTTGAATTAACTTTGCCTTTTTTTCCCCTTCACATGGCCAAATGGAGAAGTAATTTACAGCAAATATTCCCATTGCCACTATACATCATCTGATTCTACCTACTTTTTTTTTGCATTTTATAATCCTTTTTTAAAAGAGACTGTACTTAAGTAGCAAACTAAGTAACCATGGTTACCAAAACATCTATGGGAAGGCAGCTGGGAAAACCCACCTGATGAGCATGATGGCTGCTGCTTTAAATTTTTTTTTTTTTTTTTTAGCATTCCAAGAGTGATTTGTTTTTTATTCACATATGTAACTGTCGTGTCCTCATGGCCAAAATGGAGACTCCTCTGCAGGTGGCTCGGGCCAAGAAAAGGAGTGCAGCAGGGAAACTCCCTTCCAAGGGAACCTGTTCCAACCCTGCCCCCCCCCCGGGCATAAACATACACACATACATACATTAGACTAGTACAACAAATATAGGAAAGGAAAATATTTATTCAGAGAGGGATGAATGGAGGAAAAACAGCAGGGGGAGAATCTGGAGTGAGCAGTAAAACATGGTTACATACACAAAGATCCACAGGCCAAGTAGTACCACAATATAATAGGGCAGTGTCATAAATAGTTAGTTAAGGGTTAAGTTTCCACCTGTAAAGGGTTAACACATAGTACCTGGTGAACACCTGACCTGAGGACCAATCAGGGAAGAGAATTTAAAATTCCTAGGAGGAAACTTTTTCTCTCTGTTCTTGTGTGTGTTGTTCTTAGCTGTTTGGAGTTACAAGGGTCCAGATGTTTAATCAAGTCTTCTGCAAGTTTCCATCTTTCTGAACTAATTTCTTCTAGTCAAGATAGTGAGTATTAGAAAGGTACTTTGTGTCCTCATCTAATAATCCTATGTTTGCAATTCTGTGTGTTTGTTATTGATTATTCTTAATTCTGCCTGTATTGTTTGTACTGAGAAGGTGAGAGGATTCTCTCCAGAACTTAGTAAGGTTATACCCTATGAGTGTCCAGCTTGGACTCATAGAGATTCTGTATTTTCTTATTTTTCTTTTAATAAATTCTTTCTATAAAGATTTGATTAAATCCCTTCTACTGTGGATACAGGGGGAGGGGGCTAAGAAACTCTCTCTCGGTGGTGAGACAAGCTTATCTCCGGGCAGAGAGGGGAGGGGGGAGGTTTCTCCCTCTGTGAGTTGATCTGTGTTTCCCCAGGGAACGTCTTTGGAAAGAGGAGGGGGAAAACAGGGGTGTCCCGGCCCACGTATTCGACCGGGTGGTGGCAGCAAAAAGGGGACCTACCCTAGGATTTTAGGGTGGGGGGATACATGCTGGTCCTCAACTTGAAACCCCCCAGTTTCAAGTGAGGGTAAGACCATGACATGGTGGCAGCGGTCTTCCGAACCCAGAGACAGAGGCACGGCTTTTCTACCAAAGGCACTCTGAGGCAGTTTTTTTTTTCAGCTGGGCTAAGCTGAAAAGGGCTATTCTCTTCTCCTAAAGCAGGACTGCAGGTTAGGAGGGAGAGATACCCCGAAGGCAAACAGACACAGATTTTCTAACTGGTATTGTTAGAGGCAGGTTTTTTTTTTTCAGCTGGGCTAAGCTGAAAAGAGCTATTCTCTAGAGGTGTGTCCTTCCTTTGTGATATCAGGTATCACTCAGGATTCCTAAGGTGGGGGGAAGTGCTTGTCAGAGCACATTCCCGTCCAGCGGGAAAAACAGGTTTGGTGGGGGGAGAGAGGAACCCTCCGGCCAGTTTTTTTTCCCCTGTGTCTTTTGAAATACTCAGGAAGCAGGGAACCACAGATCCCTGAGAGGATTTCACTAGACTTTTCTCGCAGGTACTGGTAGCACCAGCCTGTCAGCTGGGCTTATTGGTACAACAGCTTAGAGGGAGAGGGAGACAGAAATTTTTTTTTAAATCTTTCCCTCTTTCTCAGTACAAAACAGTAACATTACACAAACCACAATTTGCTATACAAAGGATTGATTTCTCTTTCGTTACTCAAGTTATCATAGATAGGGTTAGGGACTGTCAAGCACCATAGACAGTTCACTGACTACAGAGGGGTGTGGCCAGCACCAGGACACAGAAACAATGAGTACCAAGGACGCATCTAAACTGGATGCAAAACAAAGAGAACTGGACTTAAAACAACAGGATTTAAATATTAAACTCCAGGAGATGGAAATGAAAGAAAAAGCCAAACAGGCTGACCACAAGAGGGAGCTGGAGAAACAAGCAGCTGACCACAGAGCCAAAGAGGCAGCCAAAGAGGCTGAGCACAGAAGACAAATGGAGTTAAAGGACAAAGATCTGGAATTAGCAAAGGCTAAGCAGAATGATCCAACCAATCCAACCCCTCTTCCAACTACTGATCAACCTTCTCGGAGAAAATTTCCCGCCTACAGGACAGGTGATGACGTTGAGGCCTTCTTAGAAAACTTTGAAAGGGTCTGCATTGGGTACAAGATCCCTGAAGACCAATTCATGGTAGAGCTGAGGTCACAGCTCTGCGGAGAATTATTACTGGTGGCAACTGAAATGCCTAGGGACAAAATGAACGACTATAAACTGTTTCTAACCAAGGCCAGATACAGAATGGGCATAACCCCTGATCACGCCCGTCAGCGTTTCAGAGCCCAGAAATGGAAACCAGAGGAGTCATTTCCAAAACACGCCTCCTACCTTGAAAAGCATTATTTTTCCTGGTTATCAGGAGCCAATGTTAAAACCATGGAGGACCTAAACCTCCTGATAATGATGGAGCAGTTCTTGGATGGTGTTCCTGAGGACATTACACGCTACATACAAGATGGAAAACCAAAAAATCTCACTGAGGCAGGGGAGATTGGAGCCAAATGGATGGCAGTTACAGAGAACAAGAAAACTGCTGTCAAGGGGAGCGAATCCCACAGGGTACACACCGACGCTAAACCCTACCGTCGAGGACCAATCAAGCCCACACCTACAACCCAAGGACAGCCACAACCTACTTCTTCTTCTACCTCACCAGTCTCCAGTAATCCTCATCGACCCGGTGACCCATCAAGTGGGCGATGTTTTCAATGCAATGAACTGGGGCATATCAAAGCCAAATGCCCAAAGAACCTAAACCGAGTGCAACTCCTTGCACCTTCACACCAAGGAAATCCGGACCTAGATGTATCTCAAATACCCTTACAACATAGGGAAACTTTGAGAGTGGACGGAAAGGAGGTTATCGCATGGAGAGACACTGCAGCACATGTGTCAGCTATCCACCGAACCTTCGTGGACCCCAAATTCATCAACCAGGAAACCAAAGTGACAATTCGCCCCTTCATGTCAAAACCTGTAAGATTACCTACAGTGCGTTTACCTGTCCAGTACAAGGGCTGGTCAGGGAAGTGGACTTTTGCTGTCTATGACAATCATTCGATCCCCATGCTACTGGGGAACGACTTGGCCCACCACGCTGAGCAGCCAAAAACAGAGGGAGTGGTTACACGCAGCCAAGCCAGACGAGCTGCCAGACCCATCCCTGTTCCTGAGCCATCCACGGAGACCCCATCTGTGTTACCAGAGAGGGTGGAGCCGGCTCCCATACCTACAACTACAGCAGCCATAATACAGCCAGTCCCAGGACCGGAACTGGAAGAGCAACCGGCGCCAGCACCGACGCCAGCACTTACAACACCATCGCCAGAGGGCGACAACGGGCCTGAACTGGAAAAACCAGCAAACAACCCTAGAGGCTCAGCCGGAGCCTGAAATAACACCTTGTGCACCAGCGGAAAGCGGTTCACAGTCAACGGAAACAACCTCAGCACCTACATCGCTTCCAGAGGAACTGGTGTCTCCCGCCTCAAGGGAACAGTTCCAGACTGAGCAGGAAGCCGATGACAGCCTCAAGAAAGCATGGGCGGCGGCACGCAGCAACCCACCGCCTCTCAGCTCTACTAACCGATCCCGGTTCGTTGTGGACCAAGGACTTTTATACAAGGAATTTCTTTCTGGTGGACACCAGGAGGGCTGGCATCCTCGAAAACGGTTGCTAGTTCCGACCAAGTACCGGGAAAAGCTCTTAAGCTTAGCCCATGATCATCCTAGTGGCCATTCTGGGGTGACCCGAACCAAAGACAGGTTGGGAAGGTCCTTTGACTGGGAGGGGATGGGCAAGGCGGTAGCCACTTACGTCCGGTCTTGTAAGGTATGCCAAACGGTAGGAAAACCCCAAGACCAGGTCAAGGCCCCTCTCCAACCACTTCCCATAATTGAGGTCCCATTTCAGCGAGTAGCTGTGGATATTATGGGTCCTTTCCCAAAGAAGACCCCCAGAGGAAAGCAGTACATACTGACTTTTGTGGACTTTGCTACCAGATGGCCGGAAGCAGTAGCTCTAGGCAACACCAGGGCTAAAACTGTGTGCCAGGCCTTAACTGACATTTTTACCAGGGTGGGTTGGCCCTCTGACATTCTTACAGATTCGGGAACAAATTTCCTATCAGGGACCATGAAAGACCTGTGGGAAACTCATGGGGTACATCACTTGGTTGCCACCCCGTACCATCACCAAACTAATGGCCTAGTGGAAAGGTTCAATGGAACTTTGGGGGTCATGATCCGGAAATTCGTAAATGAACACTCCAATGATTGGGATCTAGTGTTACAGCAGTTGCTGTTTGCCTACAGGGCTGTTCCACATCCCAGTTTAGGATTCTTACCGTTCAAGCTGGTGTATGGCCATGAGGTTAAGGGGCCATTACAGCTGGTAAAGCAGCAATGGGAGGGGTTTACGCCTCCTCCAGGAACTAACATTCTGGACTTTGTTGGCAACCTTCAAAACACCCTCCGAGACTCTTGGTCCCTTGCTCGAGAGAACTTAAAGGATGCTCAAGCGGAGCAAAAGGTTTGGTATGATAGACACACCAGAGAGCGTTCCTTCAAGGTTGGAGACCAGGTCATGGTCTTGAAGGCGCAACAGGCCCATAAGATGGAAGCGTCCTGGGAAGGACCATACATGGTCCATGAGCGCCTGGGAGCTGTTAACTACCTCATAGCATTTCCTGATTCCTCTTTAAAGCCTAAAGTGTTTCATGTTAACTCTCTAAAGCCCCTTTATCCCAGAGAATTACAGGTCTGTCAGTTTACAGTCCAGGAAGGAGATGACACCGAGTGGCCTGACGGTGTCTACTACAAAGGTCAAAGAAATGGTGGTGTGGAAGAGGTGACCCTCTCCACAACCCTGCAACGTCTACAGCGGCAACAGATCAAGGAGCTGTGCACTCAATTCGACACCTTGTTCTCAGCCAACCCAGGACGGACTGAGCAAACCTGCCACTCCATTGACACAGGTAATGCTCACCCGATTAGAACCCCACCCTACCGGGTGTCACCTCATGCCAAAGTTGCTATTAAACAGGAGATTGACAACATGTTGGAGATGGGTATCATCCGCCCTTCTACCAGTGCATGGGCATCTCCAGTGGTTCTGGTTCTCAAACCAGATGGGGAAATACGCTTTTGCGTGGACTACTGTAAGCTAAATGCTGTAACTCGTCCAGACAACTATCCAATGCCACGCACTGATGAGCTATTGGAAAAGTTGGGACGTGCCCAGTTCATCTCTACCATTGACTTAACCAAGGGGTACTGGCAAGTACCACTAGATGAACCCCCCAAGGAAAAATCTGCCTTCATCACCCATGCAGGGGTGTATGAGTTTAATGTGCTTCCGTTCGGACTGCGGAATGCACCTGCCACCTTCCAAAGGCTGGTGGATGGTCTACTAGCGGGATTGGGAGACTGTGCAGTTGCATACCTCGATGATGTGGCCATTTTTTCTGATTCATGGCCCGAACACCTAGAACATTTGAAAATGGTTTTTGAGCGCATCAGGCAGGCAGGACTAACTGTTAAGGCCAAAAAGTGTCAAATAGGCCAAAACAGAGTGACTTACCTAGGACACCAGGTGGGTCAAGGAACCATCAACCCCCTACAGGCCAAGGTGGAGGCTATCCAACAGTGGCCTGTCCCAAGGTCAAAGAAACAGGTCCAATCCTTCTTAGGTTTGGCCGGATATTACAGGCGATTTGTACCACACTACAGCCAAATCGCTGCCCCACTAACTGATCTGACCAGGAAAACCCAGCCAAATGCAGTTAAGTGGACTGATGAGTGTCAGACAGCCTTTACCCAGCTTAAGGCGATGCTCATGTCTGACCCTGTATTAAGGGCCCCGGACTTTGACAAACCCTTCCTAGTTACCACCGATGCATCTGAACGCGGGGTAGGAGCGGTTCTAATGCAGGAAGGACCGGATCACAACTTCCATCCTGTCGTGTTTCTCAGCAAGAAGCTGTCTGAGAGGGAAAGCCACTGGTCCATCAGTGAAAAGGAATGTTACGCCATTGTGTATGCCCTGGAAAAGCTACGCCCATACGTTTGGGGCCGGCAGTTCCAGCTACAAACTGACCATGCTGCGCTAAAGTGGCTTCACACTAACAAGGGAAACAACAAGAAACTTCTCCGCTGGAGCTTAGCTCTCCAAGACTTTGACTTTGACATTCAACACATTTCAGGAGCTTCCAACAAAGTTGCTGATGCACTCTCTCGTGAAAGTTTCCCAGAACCAAGTGGTTAAAAAGTGTTCTTAACATGTTTTCATGCTTAGTAGTCTATGTAATAGTGCATGTGTTTTATTACTCTGTTTGTTTTACAGTTCTAGGAGGAAATCACCGCCAGTGGATCCCACTGTGGCGATTTGGGGGGCGTGTCATAAATAGTTAGTTAAGGGTTAAGTTTCCACCTGTGAAGGGTTAACACATAGTACCTGGTAAACACCTGACCTGAGGACCAATCAGGGAAGAGAATTTAAAATTCCTAGGAGGGAACTTTTTCTCTCTGTTCTTGTGTGTGTTGTTCTTAGCCGTTTGGAGTTACAAGGGTCCAGATGTTTAATCAAGTCTTCTGCAAGTTTCCATCTTTCTGAACTAATTTCTTCTAGTCAAGATAGTGAGTATTAGAAAGGTACTTTGTGTCCTCATCTAATAATCCTATGTGTGCAATTCTGTGTGTTTGTTATTGATTATTCTTAATTCTGCCTGTATTGTTTGTACTGAGAAGGTGAGAGGATTCTCTCCAGAACTTAGTAAGGTTATACCCTATGAGTGTCCAGCTTGGACTCATAAAGATTCTGTATTTTCTTATTTTTCTTTTAATAAATTCTTTCTATAAAGATTTGATTAAATCCCTTCTACTGTGGATACAGGGGGAGGGGGCTAAGAAACTCTCTCTCGGTGGTGAGACAAGCTTATCTCCGGGCAGAGAGGGGAGGGGGAGGTTTCTCCCTCTGTGAGTTGATCTGTGTTTCCCCAGGGAACGTCTTTGGAAAGAGGAGGGGGGAAAACAGGGGTGTCCCGGCCCACGTATTCGACCGGGTGGTGGCAGCAAAAAGGGGACCTAAACTAGGATTTTAGTTTAGAGGGAAACTAAGGCAGGTCCCCACATTGGAACCCAACAGCTCCAAGTGGGGGTGAGACCTATGACAGGCAGACACAGAACACTGCGTCTAGACTCAGAGTTTAGGAATCCTGGGCAGAGTTCCAGTCCGGCGGTGAGTCTTGGGTGCTCCTGGCCATCTTTGGCACTAGTAAACTTTCCCCAACAAACCCCTCTGATGCTCTCTTCCGCCGCTTTCTGCAAACCCACACAGTGTGACAACCTCCCACTTAACTAGCTACAGCCTCCCTCCATATTCCCATTGCAAAGTCACAAGCTCCAATACTCACATCCCCAGACAGCTCTGGATGACACTGATTCCTTCCTGGCACGGTACTTCTCCTGGCTCCCGTTCTGGATGTCCTTGGTTGGCTGCTCTGTCCCTCCCAGGCTTCAGGCTGATTCTCTGCTGCTCCGCTGCATGAGGGTCTGAGTGCTGTAGGCACTTGTCTGAAGTGCCAGATACACACTCTATTGCTCTTGCGCTCTCTCCACCATAGGTGCTGGAACTAGGAGTGCTGTGGGGGCTGGAGCGCCCGCTGGCTTGAAGTGGATGTCATTATAAACAGGGTTTCAGTTTGCTTCAATGGCACTCAGCACCTCCACTATACAAATAGTTCCAGCACGGGAACAACCAGCATTTCCTCTGCCTCAAGATGAAGCTTTAAAGGACCATGCTCTCTTAAATCCAGGAGGGTTTCACACACTTAAGTTTAATAAAGAAAGCTACATGGAAATGCTGCTTTGTGTCACCCGTTTTTATTTCCTGTCACAGTTCAGTATCTTCAAAGGTGAAAAAAGCATTTGTGCTCACTCTTTTCTGTTTACTACTCTGAGGACTTGTCCACACTAGCACTTACCTCAGTATAACTTAAGTGGCTCGGAGTGTGGAAAAGCCACCCCCTGGAGCAACATAACTTACACCGATCTAAGCACCTTTGTGCACAGCGTTGTCAGGAGGAGAAGCTTTCCCGCAGACATAGCTACTGCCGCTTGGGGAGGTAGAGTAATTATGCTGATGGGAGAGCACTCCCCCATTGGCGTAGAGCATCTGCACTAGCTATGCTACAGTGGTGAAGCTACATCAGTACAGCTGCGTCACTATAGTGATTCTAGTGTAGACTAGCCCTGAGTCTTGACACTTTTTGGATACAGTGAGGAATGCAAATTGATTGCTTAATTATTTGCTCCAAAAATTTTTTGGGTACTGAAGTTAAGCTGACTGGTCTGTAATTCCCTGGGTAGTCCTTATTCCCCTTTTTATAGATTGACACTATATTTATATTTATATATATGGGAAAATCATGGAACATGTCCTCAAGGAATCCATTCTGAAGCACTTGGAGGAGAGAAAGTATCAGGAACAGTCAACATGGATTCACCAAGGGCAAGTCATGCCTGACCTAACTGATTGCCTTCTAACTCGCTCTGTGGATAAGAGGAAATTGGTGGACGTGCTATATCTTGACTTTAGCAAAGCTTTTGATACGGTCTCCCATAGTATTCTTGCCAGCAAATTAAAGAAGTATGGATTGGATGAATGGACTATATGGTGGATAGAAAGCTGGCTATATCATTGGGCTCAACAGGTAGTGATCAATGGCTTGATGTCTAGTTGGCATCTGGTATCAAATAGAGTGCCCTAGGGGTTGGTCCTGGGGCCGGTTTTGTTCAACATAGAATCGTAGAGTATTAGGGTTGGAAGAGACCTCAGGAGGTCATCGAGTCCAGTCCCCTGCCCAAAGCAGGACCAACACCAACTAAATCATCCCAACCAGGGCTTTGTCAAACCGGGCCTTAAAAACCTCTAAGGATGGAGATTCCGCCACCTCCCTAGGTAACCCATTCCAGTGCTTCACCACCCTCCTAGTGAAATAGTGTTTCCTAATATCCAACCTAGACCTCCACCACTGCAACTTGAGACCACTGATTCTCGTTCTGTCATCTGCCACTGCTGAGAACAGCCGAGCTCCATCCTCTTTGGAACGCCTCTTTCAGGTAGTTGAAGGCTGCTATCAAATCCCCCATCACTCTTCTCTTCCATTCATTCAATCTATACTTTTTTATCTTGCTGGCAAGAATACTGTGGGAGACTGTATCATAAGCTTTGCTAAAGTTAAGATATATCACATCCACCACTTTCCCCACATCCACAGAACCAGTTATCTCATGATAGAAGGCAATCAGGTCAGGCATGACTTGCCCTTGCTGAATCCATGTTGACTGTTCCTGATCACGTTCTTCTCCTCCAAGTGCTTCAAAATGGATTCCTTGAGTACCTGCTCCATGATTTGGCCAGGGACTGAAGTGAGGCTGACCGGTCTGTAGTTCCCCAGGTTCTCTTTCTTCCTTTCTTTTTAAATATGGGCACTATATTTGCCTTTTTCCAATTGTCTGGGACCTCCCCCGATCACCACGAGTTTTCAAAGATAATGGCCAATGGCTCTTCAATCATATCAGCCAACTCCCTCAGCACCCTTGGATGCATTAGATCTGGACCCATGGACTTGTGCATGTCCAGCTTTTCTAAATAGTCCTTAACCTGTTCTTTCACTACTGAGGGCTGCTCACCTCCTCCCCATACTGTGTTGCCCAGTGCATTAATGATCTGGATGATGGGATGGATTACACCCTCAGCAAGTTCGCAGATGGCACTAACTTGAGGGGAGAGGTAGATACACTAGTGAGGTAGTGACCTAGACAAATTGGAGGATTGGGCCAAAAGAAATCTGAGGTTAAACAAGGACAAGTGCAGAGTCCTGCACTTAGGATGGAAGAATCCCATGCACTGTTACAGGCTGGGGACTGAATGGCTGAGCAGCAGTTCTGCAGAAAAGGACCTGAGGATTACAGTGGATGAGAAGCTGGATATGAATCAACAGTGTGCCCTTGTTGCCAAGAAGACTAACGGCATATTGGGCTGCATTAGTAGAAGCATTGCCAGCAGATCGAGGGAAGTGATTATTCCCCTCTATTCAGCACTGGTGAGGCCACATCTGGAGTATTGCGTCCAGTTTTGCCTTCCCCCCCCACTACAGAAAGGATGTGAACAAATTGGAGAGAGTCCAGCGGAGGGCAACGAAAATGATCAGGGGGCTGGGTCATATGACTTATGAGGAGAGGCTGAGAGAACTGGGTTTATTTAATCTGAAGAAGAGAAGAGTGATGGGGGATCTGATAGCAGCCTTCAACTACCTCAAGGGAGGTTCCAAAGAGGATGGAGCTCAGCTGTTCTCAGTGGTGGCAGATGACAGACCATGAAGCAATAGTCTCAAGTTGCAGTGGTGGAGGTCAAGGTTGGATATTAGGAAAAACTATTTCACTAGGAGGGTGGTGAAGCACTGGAATGGGTAACCTAGGGAGGTGGTGATATCTCCATCCTTAGAGGTTTTTAAGGCCCGGTTTGACAAAGCCCTGGCTGGGATGATTTAGTTGGGGTTGGTCCTACTTTGAGCAGGGGGTTGGACTAGATGACCTCCTGAGGTCTCTTCCAACTGTAATCTTCTATGATTTGCCCTTTTCCAGAACTCTGGAATCTCACCCATTTTCCATGACTTTTCAAAGATTGCTAATAGCTCAGATATCTCCTCCTTAGGCCCTTAATTCCTTATTTAAGCACCTAAACATGGTTCAGGAGTCTCAATTTAGGTTACTGTTTTTGAAAGTCTTGCCCATAGTATCCATCCCCATAGCAGCTAGGTGCTGTTATTGTCTTCTCACTGTTTTGCTCTCTGATACCTAATACTTTTTCATGCTCTAGGAAAAAAAACAAACCCTATGTATTTGACAACATTGCATTAATCAATTAAATCTCCAGCCATTGAAACCAGTTGTTCCCTCTTTTGGAGAACTCGAGTGCCTTGGCCACTAAGCAAGTTATTCAGTCACACTGTGTCCAAGTTTTCTCATCTGTAAAACAGAGGTAATATTACCTGCTTAATTATCCACAGTCACACAATCATCTTCCTCAGTGTGAAGCTAGCACATCTGTTGATTTAGGGAATTGCGGGGGAAAGCTGGCCCATCTCACAATGAATATGCTGACCGGGTGTCAGACCACTAACACTATATCCTACACTTTCAAAAGTGTCCACTAATTTTCAGAGCTCAACTTTGGACTTTTAGGGCCTGATTATCAGATGTGCAGAACAGACATGTGACCCTTCCTTTGCTCCATCCCATCCTAGATCAGGCTGATTTTTAAAAAGGGATCCAGAGATGATCCTGGCAGATAAAGGCTTGTGGACCTAATATCAGTACTAGGCAAATTGGTAGAAAATATAGTCAAGAACAGAATTATCAGACACACATATGAACATGATTTGTTGGGGAAAACTCAACATGGCTTATGTAAAAGGAAAGCATGCCTCACCAATCTATTAGAATTCTTTGAGGGTGTCCACAAACAGATGGATAAGGGTGAGCCAGTCAACATAGTGCACTTGGATTTTTAGAAAGCCTTTGACAAGGTTTCTTATCAAAGTCTCTTAAGCAGGCCAAGCAATCGTGGGATAAGGGGGAAGGTCCTCTCATGGATCAATAACTGGTTAAAAGACAGGAAGCAAAGGGTAAGAATAAATGGTCCATTTTCACAATGGAGAGAGGTAAACAGCGGGGTCCTCCAAGGATCTGTATTGGGACCTGTGCTGTTCGACATATTCATTAATAATCTGGAAAAGGGAGCAAAAAATGAGGTAGCAAAGTTTGCAGATGATATAAAATTATTGAAGGTAGTTAAGTCCAAAGATTACTATGATACGTTAAAGGGGGATTCCACAGAGCTGGGTGACTAGTCAACAAAATGGTAGATGAAATTCAACACTGATAAATGCAAAGTAATGTACATTAGAAAAAATAATCTCAATTCCACATATAGAATGATGAGTTCTAAATTAGCTGTTATCACTCAAGAAAGAGATCTTGGAATCATCATGGATAGTTTTCTGAAAACTCCAGCTCAATGTACTGCAGTGGTCAAAAAAGGTTAAAAGAACATTAGGAACTATTAGGAAAGGGATAGAAAATAACACAGAAAATACCATAATGTCATTATATAAATCCATGGTGCAGCCACATGTTGAATACTGCATCTAGTTCTGGTTTCTCCATCTCAAAAAGGATATAATGGAAGTAGAAAAGTTTCAGAGAAGGGCAACAAAGATGCTCAGTGATATGGAAGAGCTTCCATACAAGGAGAGACTAAAAAGATCAGGGTTGTTCAGCTTAGAAAAGAGACAATAGATATGTATAAAATCATGAATAGTGTGGACAAAAATGGTATTTACCCTTTTCCACAATACAAAGACCAGGGGTCACTTGATTAAATTAATAGGCAGCAAGTTTAATACAAACAAAAGGAAGTTTTTTTTCCAGACAACCACAATTAACCTGTGGAACTCATTTAAATGGGATGTTTCGATGGCAAAAAATATAACTGGGTTCAAGGAAGAACTAGAATAGGTCAATCAATGACTATTAGCCAGGATGGTCAGGATGTAACCCCATGCTCAGGGTGACCCTAAACCTCTGACTGACAGAAGTTGGAAAGGAAAGACAGGAGAGGATCTCTTCAAAATTGCCCTGTTCTGTACACTCCCCTTGAAGCTCTGGAACTTGCCATTGTCAGATACATGATTCTGGACCAGAAGACGATAGGTCTGACCCAGCATGTCAGTTCTTCTGTTCTTAAATATATAATTAAATCTACAATGTCCTTTACAACCTTACAAACTGAGTATATCCAGACTTTGCCTTAATTTGTGTATGAATCAATCTATAAAAAAGCCATGTTTTAGGAAAATCAGTTTGAAAGATTTAAAGTTCTGAACATTTAAAAAGTCCAGAGTTTTAGACAGTCTAATTTTGAGATTGACAAGAAGTAAAATCTTTATTGTTTGTGGTACCAATATTTTGGTGACTGCTTAATCTTGAAAACAAATTCTAAATGATTAATTATCTTACCATGTTTCATGGACAATTTATTTCCTTGGAATAATTTATTGTCCAGGTATGTGTCCGGGAGATATCTTTTGAACAGTACAATAAAGGTTAGATCAAACAGAAACCCAAACATATTTTCTTAGAATATCTGTTGGAAAGAGTGTCACAATTTTCCATTAAAAAGTTGTCTGGTTAGGTCTATAAAGAGTTCCAACTGTCTGAAGTTAAGATGATATTGGCAGTCCTAATTAAAAATGTCATCTGTCTTTTAGATAACGTGAATATTGACTGACAGATATAACACTGGCTTCATGTAAGGAATAGTGCCTATGAAGCACTGCTAGCACGTACTGAAAGCATCTGTCTGCAACAATAATAGCGCTTTTATGTATGGTAATAATGAAAATTTAAATGTACAGAATGCAGTGACAGAATAAGCTAAGGAAGAAATGTTCCTTCTATTCTCTCATTTTTGTCCAGTGAAAATGGGTCATATTTCCAGGTACCTCAGAATATCTTGCTGCAAAATCTTCATTACATGGGATGTATATCCCACTGCAAGATACAACAGTACTGTATACTTCTACACATTAATTGTAAATAAATGAAGAATAAGAGAAGAAATAACTGCTTGATTTTACTCCAGGGTAGATAGTAAAGCACCGCCAAGAACAAAATTACAGCACATTTACCAGTAAGATTCTTTTTGAGGTGTTACATGGAACTATCCTGAGCTCCTTTGATCACTAGAATTGAAGTAAACCCTAAGGCCACTTTTTACCTTGAAATGTGGAATTTCACATAGTGAGTTCAAGCTGCTAAATTGCCTTGCAGAGCAAGGAATCTTGAGAAATGCAGACTGGGGAGACAAACCATGCAGTAAACGAACAAAAAATAAAATGCTGAAGATCCAGAGATGGTTAGATAGGTGCAGGAAGACCATTGCTGAATAACACTTTGGTGTGCATCAGCACTAATAATATTAAGCCTCCAATTTAACAGAGCAACCTGGAGACCTTAAAATGTTAAATGGCCAAGTCAGTACTGCTCCATAATCCATTTTGAATGAGACACTATCTGTACAATATCTAGAACCTGCTTTTCAGCCTGTGCAGTGCAAAACAGCTGGAGCGAGTGCTGAGGATCTGGTTCCCTACCTTTTTCATGTGGTTCTCAGTCAGGGACACAGGTGAGCAAGCGATCACACCATTATTTTTCTGGGTTAAGTGGAGTGTCCCTTCCTTTCCTTCCATCCTGTCTGTGTAAGGACAGTAGCTTGGGAGAAAACACAAGGCACTCACAATTCTCCCTTGTGGGGGAAAGACAAACAAAATAATGGACATAGAGCAACAGGAATAGAAAAGAGGCCAGCACTGGATTTTTTTTTTTAAATGAGGGATGAATTTTGAATTATTCATTAATTTTGCAAACAGGATAACTAACCTGTCATTGCAGGATAACTAACCATTGTCTGGGTGGATCTTGAGTACTGGGCAGATGGAGATGGTGTCATGTTTTGGAGAGAGCAAATAAAACAGTGGCTATTTTGAAGCAAAGTACAACTGTTGGTGACTTTGCGATACTCAAGGGACCTTGACTATTCAGTCCCCAGTCAGAGTAGCATTTCAGTGCTGGAAGTCTGAAGGTGAAACTAAAACTGCAGAAAGATCTGAACTCTGTTGACTAAGCCTTTTTGGTTCTGTTGAAATAATATGCAAACTTGCTGTCTTTGCACCCAGTCGGCTCAGGATGAAAAGGCAAAACTGATAGCTATGGGTAGGTATACATCTCCAGTGGGACAGTCAGTTGTTTTGAGACCATGTCAAAGGAAAAAAGTCTTTGTAAACCCAGGATAAAGATACCTGTATAAAAGCACAGTTATTTTCCTTTAGTAGTTTTATGGATTAGCTTGTGAGCTGGGTTGCATAGTAACACCCCAACTAAGGTTCTACAGGGATAGGTTTAATCCCTTATCTAAAAAAGTGTATCTGCTGAAGCTGCCAGTATTACAGTAGAATGGAACCATCAGAAAACATAGACATCTGTAATTGTCTAATAAGGATTGGTGAAACAGCATGCTTTCCTTTCCGGAATGAGAAAAAAACACCCCCTTGTCCTACAAGATTATAAACCAGAACAGGATGTTCCGAGTTATTATTTGGATGAGAATGATGTATTAGTTACTCTTGTTCTCTGAACAAGTAGGTCTAAAACTAACAAAGCTAATATTCTCCAGGCTTTGAGTTTGGACTTCGGTTAGCACAAGCCTTTTATGTTGGACTATGGCTGAGAAATGCCTTTTGGGTTGGGTACTTTAGGCAGAGAGGCAGGATATTTGTTTTATCATATATATGGTCACTTCCCAGTGCCTGGACTCCACCCTATCACACAGAATCCTTTATTTAGCCACAGTGAGTCTAGTCAGCCTGTCACTGTGAGTCTGAGGGGCAAAACACCTAGATACAGCATTATGATTTCAATTCACACATATGAATTACCATTTTGACTGAATGCATCCAAAGAAACATTTTCATATGGAAATGTCCCACACATAACAGACAGTGGACTGAAATTGCTGCTTTTATTCATTAATTCTTTTTTGCAGTATTTTAAAGCTGTAATATTTGCCTATCTGAAAGATAAATTGTGAGGTTTCACTCATTAATACCAGTAAATCACTTGCAGAGCCTTGAATCAGAGGAGCTATATCAGTACAAAGTATTATTAATTAGTGTGCTTAATACACACAGATTGTGAATAATGCCTGCAAACCCACTGCCAGAGTTGCTAATAGCCATTGGAAGCTGGAAAGAGTCCATAAGGTTGCAGAAAGTCACTTAAATAGCTTTCTTTTAAATGTTGGTCTTGTCAGTTTTTCTTCACTGACATTTTCACATGTACTTTTCATGTTTGCTTGATGACTTTCTAAATTATGAAATGTTGATAACATTTCATCTTATGTATTTTATTGAAAGCAGAAAGGCATATGACACTAACTGCAGCTGCTGGCAATTGGCTTATTAGTGTATTATTTCTAGAGTGCTAGCACCCAAAGGCCCCGTGAGGATTAGTGCCCCATTTTACAGAGAGCTATTCAAACATATAGGAAGAAATGGCCCCTGCCTTAGACAGCTTACAAATAAAGGGAAGAAATTAAATTTATACTTTCTAACAGTCAAAGTTGTTTTGCTTTTCAAATACAAAATAAACATTACAAGGAAGTAAATCTAGAAATAAACTAAAGAACAAGTGACAGTCAGCTAACAATTTCACAATTTCAGCTAAGATATTTTTAAACTACTTTGAATCATAGAATCATGGAATATTAGGATTGGAGGAGACCTCAGGAGGTCATCTAGTCTAATTCCCTGCTCAAAACAGGACCAACAACAACTAAATCACCTCAGCCAAGGCTTTGTCAAGCCAGGCCTTAAAAACCTCTAAGAATGGAGATTCCACCACCTCCCTAGGTAACCCATTCCAGTGCTTCACCATCCTCCTAGTGAAATAGTGTTTCCTAATATTCAATGTAGACCTCCCCCACTGCAATTTGAGACCATTGCTTCTTGTTCTGTCATCTGCCACAACTGAGAACAGCCTATCACTAGCCTTGGCTATCAAGGCTAGTACTGACAATTACAGTGTGGGTTTGTCGGGAAATACTCTTAATTAATAGGTGTGAGGCTTTATATTCCCTTGAAAAGTCACCTCCTTAGATGCTGAAGCCTGAAGTTGAAATCATGTGTTGGGGGATTCATTACATTTTTTTAATTTCTTCTTTAAGCCTGGCAATTAGACTTCTATAAATGATATTTCAAAGGTACTCTTTACGTGGACAATTAAAAATGCATTGCAAATGAGAGCACAGTTTAAAAGTCAGTTCAGATAAATATGTCTTAAGTGCATTTAAATTCTAGTAATGGTCTCTGAGGACCAAATTGTTTTATGCCTCACAGTACACCCAAATCCATCTGTACCAAAGTCTGTTTTTGCATGCAAATTGGATAATTGCACATGGAAGTGGATACTTAGGTGTCTCTTTATTTACACATGCCGTTTCCTGATTTTCTCTCTTTGATGTGTGTTGTATATGCACCAATAGATGCATCTATTATTATTTATCATTTGTATTACTGTAGCACCTAGAAGCCCTAGCCATGGACCTCTATGAATCAGGGCCACCCAGAGGATTCAGGGGGCCTGGGGCAAAGCAATTTCGAGGGCCCCTTCCATAAAAAAAATTGCAATACTATACAATACTATATTCTCGTGGGGGACCCTGCGGGGCACGGCGCAAATTGCCCCCACAGGGAGCCCTGGGAAAAATAAACCTTCTGCATCTTGGCACAAACCCAGTTTTGGAAAACTTCTTCAGAAGGTATCACTGGTTCTCAGCATCAGCTAGTGCTAAAAGGCACTAAAGCTCATTAAAAGGGTTGGACAAATATTTTCCGTCAAAACTTTTTCTGGATCGAAAACTAGGGGTTTTTGAAAAGCAGAAAAAAATCATGGACAATGTCTGCTTTCCTTCAAAATTTGTTATGTTTTTTTTAATTGAAAACCAGAAATTAGTCTGCCAAAACCTGAATATGGTTTGAGGTTTCAGAAGTGTGTGGCCAAATATTTGCTGCTTGCTGTGTTTGATTGTTTAAAGAAACAATAAAAAAATTCTGCTTAAAAAAATCCAAAACTTTTGAACCACCTCAGCTTGTGACCAAACGCCTGAGCCCATCCAGTCAGAGATTTTTCCAGGTTTCTGATACTCTGCTGGCTTCCTTGACTCATATCTGTGTTTGGGTTCATTTAGGTTAGAACATAAGAACAGCCATACTGGGTCAAACCAAAGGTCCATCCAGCCCTGTTTCCTGTCTACCGCCAATGGCCAATGCCAAGTGCCCCAGAGGGAGTAAACCTGACAGGTAATGATTAAGTGATCTCTCTCCTGCCATCCATCTCCACCCTCGGACAAACAGAGGCTAGGGACACCATTCCTTACCGATCCTGGCTAATAGCCATTAATGGACTTAACCTCCATGCATTTATCTGTTTCCTAGAGACTGGCTCCATGGGGTCCCTCACAAACTGGAGACGGTTACTGTGGGTTTGTCTTTAGTATAGACTATGTACATACTCCACGAACTGAGCATTTGAGCTTGTTCCAGAATCTGGGATGAGCCTATGTTGTGAAAACTGAAATGCTCAAAATAGTGCAAGCATGTGAATGGACACAGGGTGCTAAAATTAAATTAACCCAGGGGTTCTCAAACTAGGGGTCGGCACCCCTCAGGGGGTCACGAGGTTCTTACTGGGGGTCGTGAGCTGTCAGCCTCCACCTCAAACCCTGCTTTTCCTCCAGCATTTATAATAGTGTTAAATATATAAAAAAGTGTTTTTAATTTATAAGGGGGGGTCGCACTCAGGTTTGCTATGTGAAAGGGGTCACCAGTATAAAAGTTTGAGAACCACTGAATTAACCCCTTTGGAGCCTCAGGGAATGCAGGGGAGAGGGGGTCTCCCTTGGTAGGGTTGGGAAGGATATTGCTCTTCTCATGTTATCCCTCCCCCAGTGGCTAATTTTAAATGAAGCTACCCTCCCCTGACATGAATCTCCCTATGGCACTGAAATTAAATATAGACTATAATTTGGCATTTGAGAAGTGAAAGGGATGGTAGCCCTAATGGAAAAGCTCACAGCTTGGCTCTTCTGCAAGCCTCAAACTGCTGAATGAGCTTTAGGGTAGGGAAGGCTGTGCCTCCCAAACAGCCTGGCCCTGCCCTCATCTGACCCTCACCCACTTCCTGCCCCCCGACTGCCTCCCTCCTCAGAATCCCCGACCCATCCTGCTCCTTGTCCCCTCACTGTCCCCCAGAGACCCCACCCTCCACCACCACCCCGGAACCCTACCCCTGCTCCCTGTCCCCTGACTGCCCCGACCCCTATCCACCCCCCCGCTGAGTCCTGACAGACCCCTGGAATGCCCACAATCCAGCCCCCCCATTCCCTGTCCCCTGACCGCCCCCCCAACCTCAGCCGCCTCCCTGTTCCCGGGACTTCCTGCCCCGCAGCCAACACCCTCAGCTCCCCCTTCACCCGGAGCCTCAGCACATCCAGGAGCTTCCCTCGACAGAGGCAGCATGGCTCCAGCAGGGCCCCTGAGCTCCGTCCCGCTCAGAGCCGCGTGGTAAGGGGGTGGGGCTGCGAGCTCCGGGCCGAGTGGAGGGAGCTCAGGCCCCACTGGAGCTCGCAGCCCCGCCCCCTTACCACGCGGCTCTGAGTGGGGTGGAGCTCAAGGGCCCCACTGGAGCCACGCTGCACCGCTGTCCAGGGACGCTGCTGGATGCGCTGAGGCTCTGGGAGAGGGGCAGAGACTGGGTCGGGCTGGGGCCGGGGAGGGAGCCTCAGCCATTCTTGTGGGGGCCCCTGTGGAGCCCGGGGCCTGGGGCAAATTGCCCCACTTGTTGTCCCCCCCGGGCGGCCCTGCTATGAATGAAAGTCCAGTCAAAATTTGTACTAGGGTACCTAATCCTTTAAAGACAAGAATTCCACAGTTTGGAAAGAATGCAAAAAGAGTGTTCTCAAAATGACACAGTTCTATCTTCTGGAATGATACAGAAGCAGCAAAGAATCCTGTGGCACCTTATAGACTAACAGACGTTTTGCAGCATGAGCTTTCGTGGGTGAATTCCCACTTCTTCGGATCCAAGTATTCACCCACGAAAGCTCATGCTGCAAAACGTCTGTTAGTCTATAAGGTGCCACAGGATTCTTTGCTGCTTCTACAGAACCAGACTAACAAGGCTACCCCTCTGATACTGGAATGATACAGAAGCTCTTAGGAATAGAGGAGAGTCTATGGGCTTGTCTACACAGTGTTGCAATGTGTGCTATAAGGTTGTGATTTCTAAAGTGCACTAATATGTTGCACACTGATCCATGTGGATCCTTCACTTGTGCACTAAAAGTTGCTATGTGAAAGTGCACTAGGGAACTTTTAGTGAATACCTGCAGGGTCAGTGTGGACCAATTAGTGTGCAACACTTTAGAAATCACACCCACATAGTGTGCATTGCAGCACTCTGTAGACAAGCCCCATGTAGTGTAATATAGTGTACAGTAAACAAGTCATAAAGTGAAAAAGATCAAGACAGTAAGAAAAACAATATCATGCTCATAGGAAAGGAAAATTACCTCATATACCACATATATTTCTAGTGGGTCTGAGAAGTTTAGGAATTTGTGATTTGAATATTTATTGGTGGGGGGCATTCCTATCTGAACCTCTAGAACTTGTTTGCAGAGATAAAGAAGACCATCTTATCAAGTGATTATGGTGCTATGCAGAAACTTTAACATGCTATTCAGTTTCGCAATCTCTTCAATTCAAGAGCTGATCAGCTATTGGAGTTCCTTATGCTTTAAGAAGAAACATGAAAACTTTCTGCCTAATTGCTCAATGGCTCCATACATGTAAAGCTTACAGTAAGATCCTCCCACCAGTGACTCACTTACAAAGGGCATATAAATTGATAGTTACAGCAGGTTTTCTATTAGCTCAAGTATAAAAGACCTGTGTTTGCTAGTGCAAAAGGTTATGAGTTCTATTCCCTGTGCTCATTAACTAGCAAATGCAGTCACTGTTTCTGAACTGTGTTAAATATGGCCCTGAATTCTTTACATGGAAAGAAGCAATATATTACAGAAATATGTAAAGCTGATAACTGTGAGGGGTATATGCTGGAAGTATGATATGAGCCATACTTGGGTACTATCTGATTCGCTGTATACCTACCAATAGTGGAAGTTGTTCACTGCTTTTTTGTTATTGACCTCAGCAATACAAATTGTATGCTAAGTATTCTGATACTATTTGTTACCCAATAGAACAAAGGTTGTTCTATTGGTTAACAAATATATTTTTTTCTTCATTACTGTAATTGGAAGGTGAACCCAGCATACAGGTTCTGTGGCACTTCTTCAGTGTTTTTCAGTCCTTTAGTTCTATATTTGTATCCTCCATTTACTTACTTTTAATGTGTACTACCTTGAGGTGCAGAAGAAAGGGGCTGTCTAAAGTTAGTTATATTTTATATATATACCCATGGCCAAATCCTCAGATGCTGGAACGTGTCACAGTTTCACTGGCTTGAATGGAGGTATGCCACCTTACAGCAGTTAAGGATCTGTCCCACAGAATACACACCCCATGAGTGTGAGTATATGTTTGTATATTTCAAAGGATTTTGCAATCCCTGAAAACTTTCTGCAAAAAAAATGACAATTTTAAGCTTTCTTTCACTCTGACTTGCCTCAAAAGGTGAAGGGGAGGTTGTGATGCTAGCAGACCATGGGCCTGCTCATGCCAATGCCCCAGACCTCACTAAACACTTACAAATGCATAGCTGGAAGCCAGTCTTGCTTACCTATGTGTTAGCACCATCAAAATAGATATTAGATATTAAGTTGATAAGAACGAGTTTAATGTTTAGACTTTATAAAATGCTTGTAGGATGCTGCATGTATTGATCTCATTTAAAATCTTTGTAGCCCATGGTATAAAGTTATATTGAGTGTTTGCATCGTAAACCTCTAATTGTATAACTCAACAAATAGGAACAGAAGCATTGATTAAGGTAAAGTGTTACAAAGGAATCTTACAAAAGTGGATGACTGGGCAACAACATGGAAGATGAAATTCAGTTGCTGATAAGTGCAAACATAATTCCAATTATACATACAGAATGATGGGGTCTAATGTAGCTGTTACCACTCAAGAAAGAGATCTTGGAGTCATTATGGACAGTTCTCTGAAAACATCTGCTCAATGTGCAGTGGCAGTCAAAAAAGCTAACAGAATGTTAGCAACCATTAGGGAAGGGATAGATAAGTCAGAAAATATCATAATACCACTATATAAATCCATGATATGCCCACACTTGGTGCTGTTCTGGTTACCCCATCTCAAAAAATATATTTTAGAATTGGAAAAGATACAAAGGGCAAAAAAAAAAGATTACGGGTATGAAACAGCTTCTGTATGAGGAGAAATTAAGAAGACTGGGGCTCTTCATCTTGGAAAAGAGATGACTAACAAGGGATATGCTAAAGGTCTATAAAATTGTGACTGGGGTGGAGAAAGTGAATAAGGAAGTGGTATTTACTCCTTCACATAATACAAGAATGAGGGTCAACCAATGAAATTAATAGGCAGCAGGTTTTAAACAAACAAAAGTACGTACTTCACACAACTTGTGGAACTCATTGCCAAGGGATGTTGTGAAGGCAAAAACTAGATCAGGGTTCAAAATTTAAAATTTTGCATGAATAAATCTAACTTTTCTTTAAATATTATTTCTCATTTCTTAGTTACCTTTTTCCCCTTCGTCCTCCTTCCCCCCCCCCCGCTCTCTCTGGTATTTTCTCTCCTTGCTTCCCTCCCACTGCTTTCCTTGATGTTCACATATCTGAGAAACAAAGTGTTAGAAATTATAACTAGAATATAAATCTGCCCTGCGGTTTTCACAAGATCCTAAAAGACTTAAGTACACAAATCCCATTGGGATTCAATAGGGCTTGGGCACTTAACTGTCCTTTGAAAATCCCAGCTGCAGTTAATAGGAATTTCAAGTCTTGACATGTCCAAATTAAAATGCATATAATTTTTTACATCAGTTGGTGTTTCCATGATTAATGTAATGTAAAACAGGAGAGAGACCTTTAAAGCTCTGCTTAATGAGCAACATCAGTGATGTTTTCTTAATACATGTAATTAAAACTGATATTAGCCAAGATGGTCAGAGATGCACCTCCTCATACTCTGGGGGTCCCTAGCCTCTGATTGCCAGAAGCTGGATGTGGACAACAGGGGATGGATTACTTGATTGCATTTTCTGTTCATTTCCTCTGAAGCACCTGGCATCGGAAGACAGGATACTGGGCTAGATGATTCACTGTGGACATTCTCATATTCCTAAGGGTTTTTTCCATTTTGAAAAGCTTGTGTACATGTCTTTATGATTCTGTGTTTGTTTGGCTGCTCAGGAGGCTGGACTTGGTGACTTTTTGAGGTCCCTTCCAGCAGTACATTTCTATGATTCTACCAATTTTAATTAAATGTCTTAAGAAGAAGTCATTAATAGTGTTCATTAAGCAGAGCTTCTGAAGGTGCAATAGTCAGAAGGCTCTCTTTCTCTCTGTCTATATTACATTAATTCTGTAGACACTAACTGATGTAAAAATATGTATTTTAATTTGGACATGACAAGACTTGGAATTCCTATTAACTGAGGATGGGCTTTTCAAAGGACAGTTAAGTGTCCAACTCCTATTAAAACCCAATAGGATTTGTGAACTTAAGTCTTTTAGGATCTTATGAAAAACCCAGAGTGGTTTTTTTTAAAAAAGGTTTATATTCTAGTTATATTTACTCCCTCTTTTTTTCTCAGATATGTCAACATCAAGGAAAAGTGTGGGAGGGAAGCGAGGAGAGAAAATGCCAGAGACAGCGTGTGTGGGGGGAAATAGGAAGAAGAAGAAAAATATAGGAAACTAAGAAATGAGAAATAATATTTAAAGAAAAGATATATTTATTCATGGTACATTTGTATTGTACTTTATTTAAAAAATTGCATAGGATAATGTTAATGTTCAATGGTTCTTCACTAGAAGTGACTGTATATGCAACCTTAACTCTACTCCCGTGTGTGTGTGAATGCACATGTGCATTCTGGTAGTCTTTATTACATGATCACACACATAGTTCCCTAATTGTCAGTGAAATATACAATGAGTAACCTCAAAAGAGTGGCCATCTTGAATTTTGTGCCCATTTCAGAGATACTGAATAAACATTGGAAACCTTAGAACCTTTCAATGGGTAGAATTCTTAAAATATGCTCAATGTAACATCATACACATCTTTCAATGCATGATGCTTAAAAGTTATGCACAAGGTACAACATTTCCCTTGAGATTTTCTTTTTAAGTGGCTCTCCTGGCACCCAAGCTTCCAAGCTCCTTGGGATAAATAAAAGAACACTCTGCACATGTATAGCATGCAATTTTAAAAGGTTCATAGGTCAGTAAAATAAAAGTCATTTTCACCAGAACACTCAAAGATTCTATTCAGCAAAATCTATTTTGATGTCTATGTTTTAACATCCTACCCTCCATACTGTTTCGACCCTAGAGATGTTCAAAAACTATTGCAAGTATTACTTTTTTAAACCTAGAAGACCATACATTTTTCACTCTTCCACTCTGAACAGCTGAATCATTTTTGATCAAACTTTCTGAAACAAAATACCTTTTGGAAGAATGTTACCTAGGGTTTTCAGAACCCAAAGCAGTGGTAACTTAACTGTTTCACTCCAGGTGGTGTCAGGAATTAATCAATGGGAACACAGAGCTCCAGCTGATGAAAGACTTATACAAGTAAGTGTGCTCTTATCGAAAACTACAATTTATTAGATTTAAGCACACATAGACATAAGCAATAGGTTTAAAACATTTCAAATAATTACCTAGAATCTGAGATGGTATTGAGTAATTAACAGCAGGTCAGTGATGGCCGGTTGCTTCACCCCCAGGGAGTATGGTGTCAAGAAAAAGTCTCTAAGGATAGCTTCAGAGAACTGTCCCAAAGTACACTCTATTATCTAGTCTTTTTGTAACTAACTTGTACAAAAGACACAGCTCACGGTGACCTGTACTGGGTCATCATCTCTCCTGACTTCAATACACTACTTATCAGCAAACATTCCTAACAATCTTAGCCATAATAAGCTTCTGTAATAAAGGCTCCCAAACTCAAGGTCTCCATCCCCTTATTTTCTTTCAGTCTCATTTTGTTGACTCTTTTCTCCCCTCCTCCCAGTCTGATTAGCAGAACTGCAGGCCTACAGCTAGTTTTGACCTTGCCTCCAGAAGCTGTGCTTGTTCAAATTAACCATTCACTAGGTAGTATTCTATTTTATTCATTCATGGTGGCTGAATGCACACAATATGGTTACAATTAGCTTGATCAAAATCTGGGGTACACACACACGTCAACTCTGAGGCGACAAGAGAACACCTGCAAGTGAAAAGTTCTGTGAATTACTGAAATAGTTACACAATCTTAACTATAGCTGTCACTCTGGTTTCTGTTTGAATTTCTCTTAAAAATATGCCACAGTGTTGTTAGGTTCTGGAGAGAAGAAAGGAGAGGATGGCAGAATGTCATTGCTAATGATTGGTCTGGGGTAAGGTTTTTGGTATCTGCTAAACATTTAACAGAATAACATGGCAAGTCTTAAAAAATCTCCAACACTTTGACAAAAAATATATAGGCCATAATTACAGATCTTATACTGCTCTGAGAAAAAGCAAATATATTCTAACTCATATAACAAAAAATCACATATTTCATCACAACAACCTTAGCTTTGCTCCCCTCTCTGGTCCTGGATCGAGCATAGACCAGAAAATCTGGCCCTCTAAATGTAAAACTAGTGGAGCAGTTTGTGTTTTGGGACACTAACTTCCAGGGCCTGTGTTATGCAGGAAGTCAGAACAGTCCTTTCTGGCCTTACAACTCATGGATGGAGTTACTTTGAATTTAGGCCCTAATCCAAAAGTCATTGAAATGAGTGGAAAGACTCCTATTAAGTGACTTCAATGAGCTTTGACTTGGGAGATTACAGTGGTGTAAATGTGAGCAGAATTAGGCTCTGTACATCTAATAATTATCTGTAGGGCATTATTTGCTGTACAGCCATCCTTTTCATGGACTTTTCAGGAACTGGGTACCATTTTATTTTTAAATCCCCTTTGACCAATTTTCCATTTTATTCACTATTGAATGTCTCTTCTGAGGTTGTAATTTTGGCATTGCTGGGAGGACCTGGAAATGGGCCACATGGACATCCTGGAAATATCAAAATAGGGCCCTTTCTCAATTCTTCAGGGAAAATGCATTTAAAGGGATACTTTGTCAAATGTTTATGTACTGTTATTGTAGGCAGCCAGAATCCATTAAATGAAAGATGTCTGAGATTTTTTTCTAGTTTATTTTATATATTTGAAAAATACTTTGGGGATAGTCACTTTCATTATTTCCCCTGTAAATTTCATACATTGTTGGGGTAGGTCTTTCACACAAACAGAGAGAATCAGTCTAAAGAAATCTACTTCTAAGAGGAAAACAGGACTATACAATCACAAAGATTCGCAGGACATTCCATTGCAGTTATAGTCCCTGAATTTACTTTGAATGAATTTTTTTGAAGCTGACTAGATTTCTGGTGCATGGTGTCTCTTTAACCCCTCTTTCTAAAGAATAAATCTAAATCTCATCCCAGGATCTACAAATGTCTAGAGATGGTCTTGTCTGAAATTATATATATGATTATCATTTCTCCAAGTCCTAAAATGTTTTCTGTGATCCCCACTGAATCCAAGATGCAATGTTCCATATTGCCCTCACTTCTTCTCTCTCCTCCAAAAAAAGAGCAAGGCTTCAGACAAATAAACGTATTTGACCAAATCTAACTAAACAAGTTTTGTCCAGGAGTCAGTTTATGCTGCTCATGTACCCCCTTGGCTTCAATAGAATCTGCACTCTCCTATCTGACATGGGGGTCCAGCTAGTGGATCCAAAGAGTCAAAGATATTCAGATCCCAGCTGCCCTTCAACATGTGTGATGACACAGGGTATAAATGCTCTGTGTAGGTTTTCCATAACTTGCTCCCCCACTCGCAGAACTACACCTGTTCTACTGTACTTCTGAGCCCATGGAGTGTTGGCCATGACTTGTCCCATAATGTATACCATACTTTGGTCAATAAAGAAATTTATTTTGCCTTTCCTGCCATCAAACAGCTGAAGAAACCACAGGAGATTATAAAAAACATGGATAAACTGAGCACTTTGATTCCGATTCTATCTAGTTACCCTTGTGTAAATAGAACTCCACAAAAGTCCTACTGGCCTAACGCTAGTGTGAGACTGAAATGAGGCTTCAATCCACTTCGCACTGAAGCCAACAGAAAAGATGCTTATTGGACTCAGTGGGAGTTGGCTCAATCCTTTTGTCTGTTGTGTGTAGTATGTTATGAAGAAATTGCTTAATCTAAAATCGGAGTAGTTAAGGATTGCTTACTGAATTTAAATATTTAACTCAAACAATTTTTACTTAAAAATTGAATTTTCTGGGCAGTCTCAAGCAGTATTGTTTTTAATACTACAGAATAAAGTCACTGTGATACATTTCTGACAGAAATGACTATTTTAATTATTAAAAAAATTATATAAAATGTTCAATATATGGAATTGGTATGATGGAATTCAGATAGGGAAACTGTTCTAATGTGTTCTGACTCCTGAATGTCTGTGCACCGCTACAGGACAGTCAGATCTATCCATATTTATCATTTTGTCATCACTTGAGCCTGAAGAAAGTGCTCCTATTGCTTGTGGCTGAAGAAGACTCTCCTTTGGATCAAGTGCCTTTGGAGCCGAAAGTTATGATCTAAAAATCTATAGGAGTGGAAATTCTTAGCTCAGGGATTCCTGGTATTATTATCCAATAGCATCTACAATCTGCTAAACCCTGTCCTCATAAATGGGGAGACAAATCTGATCCCTGAGAGAGCCTACAACCTAAGAAGACAATGAAATAAAGAGAATGATAATGCAAAAAACTATGCACAATTTTTGTAAACATTTTTAAATTTATTTTTGAGGTTGGGTCTATGATCTCACTAATGGTAATCATTGTCCAGAAACATCTGATACAAGAATGGGAGCAGATGCACATGTGATATCCTGGCACATCATTTATTGGAAAAGATGCTTTATATCAATAAGGCTTGGAAAATGCAAACTGCTGAGCATTCTTTCAGTTTGTCTAGTTTGCATACTTTGTTCGTAAAAACTAGGGTAAAATGTGCATTTATAATATCAGATACATAATGCTGGATTCCCATGGTACAGTTTGTTGATATTTTATAAAAATGTGCTTAGCAGCAATAAAAGAAGTTGAATTTAAAAGGTACTGATAATTTTTAATGCTCTTGCCTAACATCTGGTATTAAACAGTAAGAATGAAGCCAAGTAGAACAGATGGAGCTGGGATTATAGACAAAGCAGGAGAAAGGGAGATGGGGTATGGACAGGTATAAGGCTGTCAAGGTTGGATCTTGCTAGATAAGGAAAAAAAATCTCAACTACTAAGGTGACTTCCCTCATTCCTTGGCCAGATCACAGAAGGTTTGGAAGGCAACTCCTCCCCAAGAGTTCTCACATGTAGAATCCACAAGGACCCATTTTTTCCTCTCTCTTTTTTAAAAAAAATGTATGAGATACTAATTTGGAAGGTTGTCAGATCTCTCAGGCTCCATTGCCACCAATGTGCTGACAATGAGCTTTAGGGGTTTTTTTTCCCCAAGAGCCAGCCAACATTGTCACAGTGAATGAGAGAGCGAGAGAGAGGTGTATGGTTGTAAAGAAAGTGGCTCAGATTCAATTTAGGCAAAATAGAGATGATACTAGTAATCAGACAAATATTTGTAGTAGTAACATATATAAAGGTATAAATGTGAAGGGTAAGCCTGGATCAGAGGAGGTATCATCAGAGGTGAGAAGGAAGCAAAGAATGAGAAGAACTTTTGCAAGACTGGAGCAATAGAGTTGAGGTAGTGGTACTAGCAGATTGTATTAAAGCTTATCAGAAGGACAGGAAGGAGGATGAAGGGGATCAAATAAAATCACAGCATTGGATGACAAACTGTGTGATTCTTTGATTTCTGAGAATGTGGCTTCCTTGTTCCAGACTAAGTGCCTTTGGGTTGCTCAAGTATTTGGAAAATATTCACCCAGCTCAGCTCATTTTAGCTCTTCTCTTTCATTTATAAAAGGGGCAGGGGCCTAAGAGCTTAATCAGTATTAACAGAAGTATGACAGGCTATTTACTTGCTTGACACTTCTACTAATTCTTAGACCTGATAATAGCTTTCCTCTTTATGACACAGAACACTTTAAAAATGATTGACAGTAAATGTTATTATACTGTTAGTGGACTCAGAATTAATTTTAATCAAATGCTGCAGAAAGGCTTTAATTATTTTTCTAGAATTTTACCTAAATGTTGTAACATATTTCAGTGACATAACAAACTAGCAATTTAAGACTTACTGTATATGGTCATTGGCACATTCTCTTCTAGTTCTAGTTTTTATCAATAATAAAAAAATAAGATCTCATTGCATGTGAAATTATAGTTCCTAGTAATGTTAAATAATATATTTTATTTTGAAGTCAGGCCTAAGATTTCTAGAGTCCTTAAATATACTTAAGTGTTGAAGTGTTATGGATTAGAAAAATGACAGTTAAATAATCTTTTGGTTTTATAGTCCAGCCAAGCTGTTTTCCATGCAGCACCAGAAAGCAGTGGGGGCAAACTTGGCTTTTGGTGCATTAGGGCTTTACCAGTCCTGGGGCTGCTAAGATTGGGCCAGTCCCGGATGTGATTTAGATCAGCCTTCATGGGACTATTCCAGCAGCTGGGGATCAACTGGATGCAGCAGAATACTGACCACACCCCATTTTTTCTGGTCACATTCCCTATGCTGGGGTTTAGCATCAGTAAAGGATTTCCACTGTCCTGCCCAGATCTGTCACATTTAAGATTGCTTTACTCGGGTGACCAGCTTGGTGCTCTGTGGTATAGTGCCCTCCAGCCAAAAGGTCTCAAAGTGCTTTCCAAACATTAATGGTGTGCCTCGCAAAAAATGCTGTGAGGTAGGCAAGTAGGACCATATTACCTCCATCTTCCTGTAGCTTCTCTGGTCCCTATTAATCTTCGGATCAAATTCGAAACTGCTCTCTTGGTTTTTGAAAAACTTCATTGATTCAGTCCAACTTCTCAGCCCCTCCTTTCTGGAGGTGGAACTCTCTCTGGTCTCAGTTTCATGTACTCAGCACCACAGCAGCCCCTGGCTGCCATGATGTACAATTGCAGGGCAAGTCCTGTACTGTCAGAATCTTTGGAGAATTCAGCCACTCTAACAAGTCTCTAGGGAGCATGTGCTGCTTTGTGGTGCAAAGGGGATAGAAGGGTGCCTTAAATAGACAGGTGAGGATTCATCCAGCAGCTAATCCACTGCTGTCTGGCCCTTCAATCGAGGGGGTATGACTGGTGCAAACTGTGCTCCTGTGATCCTATGTAGCATAAGAGCCCCTTGGTGGATGTTACAAGCCTGTGTAATTTAGAACCGCTCTAAAGTGGGCTGGGGACAGGGACAGTAGAAAATTGGCCCTAGGATTATATAACTGCAAACTGTTCTTTTGTGGCTCTCCTCTCCGCACTTATACGCACAGCTTAGAATTCAGGACTATATAAGAGTCTTCTTTATAGTTTTTCTTAAGGTACTTGGAGCCAAAACACTGGATCCAAACAACCCCTGTTCTTGCAGAAGTTCACATCTGAATCTGAATGTCATGCTTGGAGCCCAAGAAATTATTAGGGTGCATTAAGTATATCTTCTGTATGGTTACCCTAAAATAAACAAGGGTTAGCAAAAACATACCAGTTAAGGATTTCTCATCATCTGCAGTTGTTTTGTCAAAGATTGCTACCCTGTGAATTACAGTATTCATCTACTCCCAGCTGCCTGCTTGAAATTCAGCAATTTGAAAATATTAACAGCAAACATTGTAGTTTAAACAAAAAAGAGTTGCAGTATAATGCTCGATTTTTCTGTCTCTAAAGCAATTCATTTGAGGATATTTATGCAGTAAAATCTCTTTATAGGAAATCTCAACAAACCCTTTCAAATGAAACTAAGGGACAGACACCATATGTTTATTCATTTTTATCTAAATAATAAGCTTTCTGGAGGGAAGTGTCTGAGCAATAGGTCTGAAAGTTAATTAGACAATTCTGTGGCAAAGCATTTGGCAAATTAAAAAAAAAATCCTTTTCTCTGGCATTTAGAACGCAGAAAAAGAGCAAAGGGAATTGGTGAAATGTGAAACCTTCAAAATGGCATATTAGAACATATAAAAGCCTTTTGACATTTGGAACTTTTAAGACCAATCCTCCAGTGCTACTCATTGTTTTAAGGAATATATTAACCACAATAATCCTTAGCATAAGTTACAGAAGTCAGTTGAATTGAGTTGTAGTGACTGAACTACAATAATTAATTCAAAAGGAAATTACACTCCAAAACAGCAGCAATAAAAGGCCCAGTTTGACTAAATTACAGGCAACAAAACTGAGTTTGCATGAATATAACCTGGCTTCACACAGGTAGAATGTGGGTTTACACAAGGAGTAATACGGTAGTTGAAATCCATTCTTTAAATGCCTGGTGAGTTAATGGGTAAGAGAACTGATGACATGTCATTCACAGAGGATGTGGGTATACCACAGGTAGTTCAGGTATTGTACTGCTAAACAGGGCTGGTTTTAGGCCGATTCCCTGGAATTGAGCCCTGCGCCTAAGATGGCCCTGCACCTTAGGCGCCTTTTAATTATTTTTTTTTACTCACCTGGCAGGGTCTTCGGCGGCATTTCGGCAGCAGGGGGTCCGCTCCGGGGGTCTTCGGTGGCATTTTGGTGGAGGGGAGTCCTTTGGTGCCACAGAAGACCCGGAGCAGACCCCCTGCCGCCGAAGTGCTGCTGAAGCCTCGGACCGCTGCCGGGTATTCAAATCAGGCCCTGCAGTTCATAAAGCCAGCCCTGCTGCTAAACATGGGGATATGTATATGATTCAGATCCATAAATAAACATGATTTTTGCCTGAGCTCCACTCTGAATAATAAAAACAAAACATGTTTCCCTGACCTCTTGTTCTCCCACTGCATCCTGTCTTTTATGTGTTTTTCTTTTAGACTGCACTCTTCCTGGGGTGGGAGCTGCCTTCGATGTCTGTGCCATCTACAGCAGTGAATACTTAAACTGTTTTTGGCAATCAAATTGCTTATATCCTCTCATGAACCTGAGACAGTGAGAGTTGTTCACTGAGGAACAGAGGATCAGTCAAAGTATTGGAAATATACAAGTTAAGACTCAATACACTTGAGAGTTAGTCTGTTTTACAAACCTAGGATGACTTCATAAAATCCAATTGAGTTTTGACTCCTTAGCAGAAGCAATTGATTCTGCATACAGTGCAATTCTTATGAGTGAAAATATTGCCTAGAAATCTTAATATTGCAATATTATCTCATTCAATTAATAGTTCATGAAATTTTGGGGCCTTTCTGCTTCCATTTGGGCTGGAAATACCAAGAGCACATCATTCCTAACAATGTGTTTAAGTGTGGCTAGGCATAGGGAGTGCATAACAGCATAAATAAAAAATGTGAGGGGGAGGAGGGGGAATATTTTTATAAACCCGCAGAAAGGTTTTGTTCAGGTTGCTATTTCATCTGAAATAAATTGCCCCTTACTAATTGTGTCAAGTTATACAGACTCTTTGAAGTTTACGTGTGGAACTCTTCTCGGCCGATGACATGCTGGTTCAGGTTTGTCTTTAAATATGACAGGGAGAGGGAGATACTCTGACTAAGGAAGTGGCATTAGGGAAGCAGAGTTGGATTTCAAAAGAAGCCCATCCATCTGACCCTGGCTTTAGTGGCTAAGGCCAGAGTTCCCTGAGTACAGTTGGCAAGAACTCCCCTCTGCCCTAAGTAGTAAGTGAGGGACAAGACTGGCTCCATGTAAATCACAGATGGTTTCCTATGAGGTATAGAAAAACTGGGATATGTGGTGCATGGGAGCTATGGCTGTAGTCCTTGGTTTTGGCAAGGCCTGCTGGGAAGTTGGGTTGTATATTAAGAGCAGGGCCGTCGAGAGCGGGTTTGGGCCCTGGTGAAAAAAAAATTTCGGGCCCCCCAGCAATGGCGGACCGGCTAAACAGGGCCGACAAAGCCGGAGAAGCCGGGCCCCGGGCCCCTTTCCGGACCACCGGGCCCTGGTAATTTGTACCGGCTTCCCCCTCCTCTCGTCGGCCCTGATTAAGAGCATTCAAAGAGAGCTGCAAGGAGCCAGACTATCTGAGCAGTGTCTTCTCAAATTCGAGGGCAAGTAATCCACTTTTCTGATATTTAATTTGGCAATTATTTATTTGCGGCATCTGGAACAAATATATATACTATGTGTAGTTTTTCCTGTTTCTATTTGGAGCAGTTTAAAAATAAAGATACCTGTCAAAGGTAGCTTTCTGTTTAAACTGTTTAAAGGTGATGCAAAGAACTGCACAGAGGAATCATTTGCAGAGTACAACAACAAATGTTATTAGTACCACAAAGCCTCAGAACTATGCTACATATTCTTGAGTGCAGAATATATAGTAGTATGGGCTCCTTACCGATTAACTCTTTACATATATACATTACAAGGAGTTGAACTTCTGTTGATCAGTCTATGCCACTAACTATAACAAACCAAGAAAGTAAAGTCAGGAATCCTTATAATCTCTCAAACTATGAAACATCTTTGTCCAGATTTGATCACAAATCTTAGTTTATCAAATTTCATTGAAAGACCATTCTAAAATAAATAAATACAGCATTCTTTTTTTTTGTTTGTTTGTTTGTTTTCAGATCCTTTTCCAGATTTTCTAAAATAGCTAACTGCTTGGTGTATAAAGTTTCCCTGCAGCAGCAATGGGGCAGACTTGGCCAATCTTTAAAAAAAATAAAACCCTATTTTATTTTTGCATGCTTTCAAGTTGTTATATAAAGTGGTTGGAAGACTAAATGACTCAATTCATATCTTGAGAGCAAAATGCTTCTCTCACGGCTGCTGTGCTATAAATCGGTCTGACCAGCTGTACTGTCACGTTCTCCTAAAATTCAAAACTTACCATTAGAAAGAGACAAAGTGTGTCCACCTTAGCAATACCCTCCCAAAGTAGAGGATGGACAATTCCAAAATAATGAACATTGATTGCACTCTGAGTCTTCAGAGCAGAGCAGACTCTTGTTGACTCCCCAAGTAGTTACTCCAACATTGCCCGTACTCTGGGGCATACATACTGACTGTCAAAGAGGTGACAAGTGACAAAGAGTCCTGTGGCACCTTATAGACAAACAGACGTATTGGAGCATAAGCTTTCGTGGGTGAATACCCACTTCATCAGACGCATGGTGACAGCACCCATTTTATTCTTGACTGTTCTTCTTTGGCCATTTGTTCTTCACAAATTGCAAAGTAGCAGCAGCTCAAAAAGGTACAGGTAAATGTAGCTGTTACAATTGTCCTTAGGTAGGATTTAGGAGACACTCATCCATCTTTCAGAGACTGCAGTGAATCAGTTGTTTTAGGAAACATTTGATATTTGAAATTGTCTCCTGATCACGGTATATACTATTGAATGTGTGATATTAAGGGAAAACAAAGAGGGAACTGGAAGTATGTCAGAGATACATTTTTCCTGACACCCAATGGAAATAGAGCTGGTCAGGAATTTTTCAACAAATAATTTTTAATCAAAAATGGAGTTTGTGGAGTCCAAAATTGTTTGTGAAATAGGGTCTGACAAATTTCCTAACTTGAGAAAAAAATGTAGAGAAAATTTTGAAATTCTCAAAACATTGTGTTTTCACATTCTCTACATGAAAAATTCTGGTTAGAGTAACTATTTGTTTAGACATTTAAGCTAATTCGACTGAAAAACAAAACCTTGGAAAGTGAAAACAAGGCCAATCAAAATGAGATACTTCTATTCCATTGACCCAAAATGGAAAAAATATTTTTTTGATTCATGAATATTTTCAAAATTGATTTTTATTCCTGATTTGATAAAGGAAAAAAACTCCAAACTCCCAGGGAAGCATTGCAGCAGTGCAGGTGCACCACTACAGTGCTTCAGTGAAGATACTACTGTGGGAGATGCTTTCCTGTCAGCGTAGTAAATCCACTTCCGCAAGAATCCCTCCTGTCAGCATAGTTCTGTCTACACCGGCAATTAGGTCACTTTAACTACGTCATCCAGGAGTGTGGATTTTTCACACCCCAGAGTGATGTAGTTATCCAGTGTAAGTTTATAGTGTAGGTATGGCCTCAAATATTCCTGGGACAGGAACTCTAAGTGTACTCTCTGCTGAAAAAGTAGTAGACATCAAGACCTTATACTTTCTGGAGCAGAAACCACTTCAAAGGGGACATTCATAGACTCATAGAATCTCAGGGTTGGAAGGGACCTCAGGAGGTCATCTAGTCCAACCCCCTGCTCAAAGCAGGACCAAACCCAACTAAATCATCCCAGCCAGGGCTTTGTCAAGCCTGACCTTAAAAATCTCTAAGGAAGGAGATTCCACTACCTCCCTAGGTAACCCATTCCAGTGCTTCACCACCCTACTAGTGAAAAAGTTTTTCCTAATGTCCAACCTAAACCTCCCCCTCTGCAACTTGAGACCATTACTCCTTGTTCTGTCATCTTCTACCACTGAGAACAGTCTAGATCCATCCTCTTTGGAACCCCCTTTCAGGTAGTTGAAAGCAGCTATCAAATCCCCCCTCATTCTTCTCTTCTGCAGACTAAACAATCCCAGTTCCCTCAGCCTCTCCTCATAAGTCATGTGCTCCAGCCCCCTAATCATTTTTGTTGCCCTCCGCTGGACTCTCTCCAATTTGTCCACATCCTTCTTGTAGTGTGGGGCCCAAAACTGGACACAGTACTCCAAATGAGGCCTCACCAGTGCTGAATAGAGGGGAATGATCACATCCCTCGATCTGCTGGAAATGCCCCTACTTATACAACCCAAAATGCCATTAGCCTTCTTGGCAACAAGGGCACACTGTTGACTCATATTCAGCTTTTCGTCCACCGTAACCCCTAGGTCCTTTTCTGCAGAACTGCTGCCCAGCCATTCGGTCCCTAGTCTGTAGCAGTGCATGGGATTCTTCCGTCCTAAGTGCAGGACTCTGCACTTGTCCTTGTTGAACCTCATCATATTTCTTTTGGCCCAATCCTCTAATTTGTCTAGGTCCCTCTGTATCCTATCCCTACCCTCCAGCATATCAACCACTCCTCCCAGTTTAGTGTCATCTGCAAACTTGCTAAGGGTGCAGTCCACACCATCCTCCAGATCGTTAATGAAGATATTGAATAAAACCGGCCCCAGCACCCAGGGCTGCCCAGAGGATTCCGGGGGCCCGGGGTCTTCGGCGGCGGGGGGCCCTTCCGTTCCGGGACCCGCCGCCGAAGTGCCCCGAAGACCCGCGGCGGGGGCCCCCCTCCGCCGAATTACCGCCGAAGCGCAGCCCAGTCTTCGGCGGTAATTCGACGGCGGGGGAGGGTCCCCGCCGCCGAAGACCGGGCTGCACGTCGGCGGCGGGTCCTGCTTCCCCCCAGCCCCAGCCTCTTACCCCCGGCTCCCTCCTCACCTGGAACCTCAGCGTCTCGCAGAACAGCCGCAGCGTGTCTCCAGCGGGGCCTGAGCCCTGTCCCGCTCCGAGCCGCGTGGTGAGGGGGCGGGGCTGGGAGCTCGCGCCGAGCGGAGGGAGCTGAGCTCAGCCCGGAGCTCGCAGCCCCGCCCCTCACCATGCGTCTCTGACGGGGCGGGGCTCAGGGGCCCCGCCGGACACATGCTGCGGCGGCGCTGTCTGAGGACACCGCTTGATGCGCTAGGGCTCCCGGAGAGGGGCGGAGGCGGGAGCCTCAGCTGTTCTCTTGGGGGCCCCTGCGAAGCGCGGGGCCCGGGGCAAATTGCCCCCTTTGCCCCCCCCTCTGGGCGGCCCTGCCAGCACCGACCCTTGGGGCACTCCACTTGATACTGGCTACCAACTAGACATGGAACCATTGATCACTACCCGTTGAGCCCGACCGTCTAGCCAGTTTTCTATCCACCTTACCGTCCATTCATCCAGCTCATACTTCTTTAACTTGCTGGCAAGAATACTGTGGGAGACTGTATCAAAAGCTTTGCTAAAGTCCAGAAATAGCACATCCACTGCTTTCCCCTCATCCACAGAGACGGTTATCTCATCATAGAAGGCAATTAGGTTAGTCAGGCATGACTTGCCCTTGGTGAATCCATGCTGACTGTTCCTGATAACTTTCCCCTCCTTTAAGTGGTTCAGGATTGATTCCTTGAGGACCTGTTCCATGATTTTTCCAGGGACTGAGGTGAGACTGACTGGCCTGTAGTTCCCTGGATCTTCCTTCTTCCCTTTTTTAAAGATGGGCACTATATTAGCTTTTTTCCAGTCATCCGGGACCTCCCCCGATCGCCATGATTTTTCAAAGATAATGGCCAATGCCTCTGCAATCTCATCGGCCAACTCCGTTAGCACCCTCGGATGCAGCGCATCCGGCCCCATGGACTTGTGCTCGTCCAGCTTTCCTAAATAGCCCCGAACTACTTCTTTCTCCACAGAGAGCTGGTCACCTCCTCCCCATACCGTGCTGCAGAGTGCAGCTGTCTGGGAGCTGACCTTGTCTGTGAAGACAGAGGCAAAAAAAGCATTTAGTACACTACCTTTCTCCACATCCTCTGTCATTAGGTTCCCTCCCTCATTCAGCAAGGGGCCCACACTTTCCTTGACTTTCTTCCTGTTGCTAACATACCTAAAGAAACCCTTCTTATTATTCCTAACATCTCCGGCTAGCTGCAACTCCAAGTGTGATTTGGCCTTCCTAATTTCACACATGCATGCCTGAGCAATACTTTTATACTCCTCCCTGGTTATTTGTCCAATCTTCCACTTCTTGTAAGCTGTTTTTTTGTGTTTAAGATGAGTAAGGATTTCACTGTTAATCCAAGCTGGTCGCCTGCCATATTTACTTTTCTTCCTACACATCGGGATGGTTTGTTCCTGCAACCTCAATAAGGTTTCTTTAAAATACAGCCAGCTTTCCTCGACTCCTTTCCCCGTCATGTTATTCTCCCATGGGACCTTGCCCATCAGTTCCCTGAGGGAGTCGAAGTCTGCTTTTCTGAAGTCCAGGGTCTCTGTTCTACTGCTTTCCTTTTTTCTTTGTGTCAGGATCCTGAACTTGACCATCTCATGGTCACTGCCTCCCAGGTTCCCATCCACTATTGCTTCCTCTACTATTTCTTCCCTGTTTGTGAGCAGCAGGTCAAGAAGAGCTTTTCCCCTAGTTGGTTCCTCCAGCACTTGCACCAGGAAATTGTCCCCTACACTTTCCAGAAACTTCCTAGATTGTCTGTGCACTGCTGTATTGCTCTCCCAGCAGATATCGGGGTGATTAAAGTCACCCATGAGAACCGGGGCCTGTGATCTAGCAACTTCTGTTAGTTGCTGGAAGAAAGCCTCGTCCACCTCATCCCCCTGGTCTGGTGGTCTGTAGCAGACTCCCACCACGACATTACCCTTGTTGTTCATACTTCTAAATTTAATCCAGAGACACTCAGGTTTTTCTGCAGTTTCATACCGGAGCTCTGAGCAGTCATACTGCTCTCTTACATACAACGCAACTCCCCCACCTTTTCTGCCCTGCCTGTCCTTCCTGAACAGTTTATATCCATCCATGACAGTACTCCAATCATGTGAGTTATCCCACCAAGTCTCTGTTATTCCAATTACATCATAATTCCCCGACTGTGCCAGGACTTCTAGTTCTCCCTGCTTGTTCCCCAGGCTTCTTGCATTTGTGTATAGGTACTTAAGATAACTCGCTGATTGTCCTGCTTTCTCGGTCTGAGACAGGAGTCCTCCCCTCTTGCAGTCTCCTGCTTGTGCTTCCTCCCGGTATCCCACTTCCCCACTTACCTCGGGGCTTTGGTCTCCTTCCCCCGGTGAACCTAGTTTAAAGCCTTCCTCACTAGGTTAGCCAGCCTGCTTGCAAAGATGCTCTTCCCTCTCTTCGTGAGGTGGAGCCCATCTCCGCCTAGCAATCCTTCTTCTTGGAAGACCATCCCATTGTCAAAGAATCCAAAGCCTTCTCTCCGACACCATCTGCATAGCCATTCGTTGATTTCCACGATTTGACGGTCTCTACCCTGGCCTTTTCCTGCCACAGGGAGGATAGACGAGAACACCACTTGCGCCTCAGACTCCTTTATCCTTCTTCCCAGAGCCACGTAGTCTGCAGTGATACGCTCAAGGTCATTCTTGGCAATATCATTGGTGCCCACATGAAGAAGCAGCTACTGGTGGCAGCTGGGAAAAGCTACTATTTCATGGAGAGGTTCCCGGACAAGGCTGGATTATAGCAGTCTGCGGCCACAGGCACACCACAACCTGGGACTGCCAATGGCTCAACCCTGGAACCGCCAATGGCCCAGCCCCTTTTCTTGGAGTATTGGAGGCAGGGGTTTTCCCTCTCCTTCCCAGAAAGGTTGGGGCAGCTGCATAAGCCCTCCATGCACCCATATGAGTGGGAGAATTGGCCCCTCTGACACCTCCTAGACAGGCAGGGATGGCAGCAGGGTCTCCTTATACTTACCCCTACATCTGCTTGGGTGAATAGGCTGGGACAGCTGCACTCTTCCCCTGCCACAGACTCAGACATTCTCTGTTAGGCTGCTGGTGGTGAAGACCTCCAAAACACCCCAATGTGGAATAAACACCCCCCTGAGGCAGCTCACACCTCTCAGGTTGTTTCCAGATTCAGGAAGTTATCACTATGTCAGTCACACTAAAGTCACATTTTCAAGCTTTACTTCACAGCCATGAGAGCTAGAAACCTGTGTGTTAAAAGAAAAAGATGAGATTTTGATATAACATAATTCAAAGAGCTGGGGCCCTAGGCATGGAGCTATAGTGCCTGTGCCTCAGTCCAGAGCTGTTCCTAAAGGACAGTCTCTTCCATGAGAAGAACCTGTGGCACTAAGCTGCCATGGAACAGAGGACAGCCACAGAATGGCATGGTGCCATCAGGATGGCACAGGCTTTTTGGCAACCTGTCCAAAATGCACATGGACCTTGGAGGCTCCAAAGCCTGCTCCTGATCCACCTAGCTTCAGCTGACAACACCAGCAGAAACTCTGCAAAGGGGACATTCCAGGCCCTTCAATAGATTTGCCAGAAGAGGCCATAATCTGACCCAATACTGTCTTCAGAGCTGGATGGGAAACAGTTTTTCCAGCCTGAGTAAAAGTGGGAGATTTCAAAAGTTTTTACTCTCCCGAATTGGGCCTCAAAGCCAAAAACTCACAGTTTTGTGTGGAACTGAAATCCCGCTATATTTGATTTTGGAAACTAAAAGAGATTGCTTCTGAAATGAAGTATGCTCCATGATCTCCCCGGTTACCCAATGGGTGACTGTTGCTCCAGATTTGAAGGGTTTGTGTATTCCAGGTTTTGATTAAGCAAATTGCAACAATATTGTGTGCATTCAGCCACCACAAATTAGTCATAGAATCATAGAATATCAGGGTTGGAAGGGACCTCAGGAGGTCATCTAGTCCAACTCCCTGCTCAAAGCAGGACATAATAAAATAGAACATCTAGTTAAGAGTTCATTTAAACAAGCAGGGCTTCTGGAGGCAAGGTCAAAACTAGCTGTAGGCTTGCAGTTTCTAATAATCAGAATGGGAGAAGAGGACAAAACCAACAAATTAAAAAATAAGTAATAAAAACCTTAAGTTTTGGAGCCTTTAATATAAAAGCTTATAATGACTAAAATTATTTAAAATATTGTTAATAAATAATTTATTATTTTTTTAAAAAACCCAATAAATGTCACAATAAGCTGTATGTTTTATACAACGTAATTATTACAAAACTAAGTAATAAAATATGCTTTGAAACAGTTCTCTAAAGCTATCCTAAGAAAACTTTCCTAATACCATACTCCCTGGAGGAGAAGTGACCAGCCATCGTGGACCTGCTGTTAATTACTCAGTATCTCTAATTCTAGGTGATTTCTAAAAAATGTTCTAAACCTATTGCTTGGTCTGAGAAGGCTTGAATGTAATAAATTGTAATTTTAAATACAAGCACGCCTACTTGTATTAGTCTTTCATCAGCCGAAAACGCTATGTTCCCATTAATTTATTCCTAACACTGCTTAAAGTAAAACAGTTAAGTTACCACTGCTTTAAGTTCTAAAAAGCCTGGGTAACAAAGCCAGGGACTCTGAAAGCCCTGCCCTCTTTTGGCTGAAATAAGTATGTTTCTGCCCATTTCATAGCTGCCTACCAGGGAATAGCAGCGGTGACACTGACCAGACTCCTGTTGTCGAAGATGATGTCATTTTCAATCTGTGCTTGCCAGGACTGCAAGGGATCTGGGGAGCCTGAAAGCCCAGGAAGCACTGGGTCCTCAGTAGGCTGCCTAGCAGGCTCAAGGATAATTGAGAGCCTGAAGTCCTGGGTGTGCCAGCTCCCAGCTTAGTAGCTTTAGGCAGGTGAGCCGGCAAGAATCCAGGCAGAGTTCCATCAAAACCCTGCCTGGAGTCTGTAAGAAGTTCATTGAAATCAAACTGTTCTCCCTAAATGGTTCAACTGAGACAAATCAGCAAATTCCAATGGAAAAAAAATGTTTTGCCAGAATTTTTCCAACCAGTTCTGCTGTTTATACTGAATCATTTGCAGTTTCCTGTTTTGCATGATTTAATTCTGTTAAGCACTTTGGGGTAACTTTGCATGAAAGACACTGTACTCCAAAAAAAAGTTGCATTGTCAACTTATAGTTTTGTTACACAATGAAACATTTTATTTACAATTGCCCTTTTTGTCTTTCTATAATTCTGCTTCCTGCTGGTTTTCAACTAGTTTTCATGTCCCTGCAATTGCCAGCTTCAAATTGAAAATATATGCATATTGATATCACAGAAATAAGAAAACAATTACATTAAAAAGCTAAGATATTTTCATCACACATTACATTTTCCCCTATGTATAGCTGAAAGGGAAATATTTATATTTTCAGTGCTTGAAAAATCCAGGCATCATTCCAAAAGGAACTAAATCACCAAGATGCGATGTTTTCCATTTATTTGATGGCATTAGTACAATTTTTGCTTGACTAAAAAAAAATGGGCTTTTTACATCACATGTAGGTTGCATAAAAATTCCCTATTTTTTTCCATTGAATTACTAACCAAGGCTTATTATGAAACTGACAGGAACACTACTTGCAGTATAATAGCATTATATAAAAATGAAATATAACTACTGTTACTACCTATTCTTCTGTGGTCAGAAACAAGCAATATTATTTAGGGTTATCGTGAGCTGTTTGCTACAGCTCTAGTCGCAAACCCTTTTTGGATCTGCATGATAAACCATGGGTTTACCTTTCCCTTCACATATTCGGCTCACTCCTACAGTAGCTCCTTTTATTTGCTAGTTACTTAGCAATGAGGCCAGTCTGAATCTAATGCTTCCACTCTCAAAGCACATGAGAAGATATTGTTTTTCCTGAAAGAAGATTTTGGCACTAAAGGAGAATTATTGGATTGAAGTGTTAGCCTCAGTCCTCCAAAGGATTTAATTTTGAACACTGGGCCAGATTTGACCCTGCTTTATATCAGCTTCTGTCACCATAAAGCAGGAGCCCTGGTGTCTGAAAGTCTGGTGGAGCTAGAGCCGCTTCAGGCCCGAAAAAGGGCAGTGCTATCTGGGTAGAGGGCAGGGCTAGTGAAGTCAGGTGAGGCATTAATTCTAGCTCTCCTTAATGCAGCTTCCATTAGCTCGGTACCTATGGGGTGGGTTCCAGGTGGAATTAAAGCTGCTGTCCCCTAGAATGATACCTTAAGGTACAGTGGGGATGGAAACTTTATCTGCTCTTCCCCACTGGTAAATCCTTGCAGAGCAAGGTGGACCTTATTGGCAGAGAGGAAATTTCACCACGGACTGCACTAGCTGGGCTGAATTTAAAAACTCAGTCTTTTAAAATTGTCACTCTGCTTGATTTTCTAACCTCCAATAGCACCAAAACAAACCCCAACCCAGTGATCAAGGTGAATTACTATGAGAGAGATGAGCTGTAGCCCCTAGAATCTAATGAGGAATAACACACATTAAACTGATGAAAAAAAGTGAGTTGGGAGTTCTGTATAACTCCAAGATGTTGTAAGCCTGGCTTAACGGAGTGTGGGAGTGGCCTACAAGATGGATAGCAATTCACTCCATTCTGAGCAATGTCAGAGGATCAATGGATATTTCTACCTTCAGCCTGCTTTCAGAGCTGACACAAGCTTAAAAACATCCACTTTGCACAGTGAAAGGGCCAGGAAGAATCACAGCCTTCGTTATAGAAGGTGTAACAAGATGTAATTCCTGTTTCTTCTCACATAAAAATTTCACCTTCACCCTGCTGAAAGCTCTCTACAGGGATAACAGTGACTTGGGTGTAAGATAGCATGAACATTATAATACAAACACCTGCCACCGATAAAGCCAGTCTCCTTCAAATAAACAAGCTGCCTTTTTGCAACAATGCTATTAAAGACTTTCCTGAGATATTTATGTTGCTTAGGGTATAGATCATAAGATGCACACTTTCTTTCTTTGGGTTAATTCTTGCTGTTATTGCAGCCATTGGCAAAATACATGTGGTTCTCAATGGGACCAGAATTTGGCCCTTTACCACTGATATAAGATCATTCCATGCGTCTAGCTTTTCTTGTGGGAGTTAACTGGTGATCTGAAGCATTTAACATGATTATTCAATTGACCCAGAGGATGATTAAAATCTGCCAAAACCCCATCTCACTAACATATCTTCTTTAGTTATATACCAAGTGTAATTTCTGTTATTTCAGCAGGGAGACGCCAAGAATTCAAGGAAGACTATTCCTCAATAACAGTGATTTAAGAGACAAAAAACTAAGAGGTTATGTTCTGGGGAAGACTTAACATCCCCACAGAATAGGTGTAAACAGCAGAATTGGAATAAGAACATAAGAACGGCCATACTGGTTCAGACCAAAGGACCATGTAGCCCAGTATTCTGTTTTCTGACAGTAGCCAATGCAAAATGCCCCAGAGGGAATGAACAGAACAGGTAATCATCAAGTGATCCATCCCCTGTCACTCATTCCCAGCTTCTGGCAAACGGATGCTAGGGACACCATCCCTGCCTGCCCTAGCTAATAGCCATTGATTGACCTAGCCTATGTGAACTTATCTTTGAACCCTGTATAGTCTTGGCTTCACAACATCCTCCAGCAAGGAGTTCCATGGGTTGACTGTGTGCTGTGTGAAAAAATACTTCTTTTTGTTTAATCTTATGGTGATTTGCATGTCTGATACCAAGGCAGTTTAGAATAGCAGTTATATTAGCTGTTCCAGGACTCATGCCCAGCCCACCACCTTCAGTTAATCAACATGAGCAAAACTGATTATCAACAATATCATTTTTGGCTATCTTGCCTATGACAATGATGTGGAGCAGAGACTCTAGGAGAAACATTCCTTTTAGTAAAAACGTAAGACCAAATCTTGAGAACAGAGACTCTTCAGCTCCCATAGATGTCAATGGGATTTCTAGGTTCTCAGCACCTTTCAGGTTTTGGTCTTTAGAGCAGCTAGGAAAACAAAACTCAGTCATGAGAATGAATAAGTCTTCTGGCATCAATCTCATGAAAGGCTGAATGGCTAAATTTCATCTTCTCATTACTGATTTTTCCTATGGAGTTGGGTTTGAAAGCTTTGTAAGAGATAATAGCTCTCCATGCTCTAGACATGGTTGTTAGGTGCCCAACAGAGCCATTTGAAAAATGGCTAGCTAAAATCTGGAACATACTGGGAAAATGAATGGTAAAACTGTGAAAAAGACTGAAGCAGAATAATAGTTCAATACATTCCTTGGTTAGCACTATAGCATCCTATGAATGCTAGAACAAAAATAGCAACTAATCACCAAAGAGTTCTGTCATGTCATTTGTGAATCTGAAAATCACACAGACTTCTCAAATAGCTTTATCAGATAGCAGCCAATCAATTCTTAGGGGAAGAAAAAATGGAAGCTGGTCTTCAGGCCAAATGGGCATTAGAATGCTACTTGGCAAGGCCTAGCCCCCACCCCCCACCCCCCAGGATCCTCAACAGGTTATGAGAGACCTCAATGAGCCATCACCTATCTGCTGGGTTCCACATTAGAACTAGCAGGTTCCAACAAGGCTATATTTGGATGCCTGATAAGTCTAGATAGGGTAATCAGGAAAATGGCAATCCTATCTAGCCTTTGAGCTGGCTGATTATCCAATTTTATATCATCTAACATGTTTTAAGGGGCTGCTTGGCTCCTAAAGTGTATCCTATGGATCCCTGGGATGGAGAAGTTTCCTTCTGGTTTCCTAAGCCTTGTGGGACATCCCCATGAACCTCCCCCTATTTGTGGGTGCTTTCCCAACAAATCTTACAGTGGAGCCCTACCACCAGGCATCTTCTAAAAACTGCAGAAGTGGAACTTCCCCCATATTGATCTCCAGAGATCTATCTGGAAAAGGATGGAAAAATGTATTGCAGAATGCCCTTGTTTGCCCCATTCTCCTACTCTCCTGTAGACTTCATACAAACCCCAGGAAGGGATCTCCTTTCCTGTGCAACTCTTAGAAGTCTGTAGGAAAATAGGCTACCCTCCTGCAGTTCTTAGGAAGTATATAGGACTGGGGAATCCACTCCTCTAAACACTGATAAGTCATCAGTAAGGAGGAAATGCCCCCCAAGTCATCTGCGTTCTACATTTCCATGTTAGGCCGGTTTAAAAAACAAAACAAAACTAAGGTAATTCACACCCAAACTTTAAGATGAAGTTAAGGTCATCAGTGTGCATCAGTGATTTGCACACACATTATCTTTCAACATTTGTTTACATTGAAAACAAAACCAGCCATGTTACATACTCAGGAAACTGAACATGAAGGTTGCACTTCCCCAACATGTGAAGCCAGCCCAAACAGAACCTTTGATTGGCTAAGAATTGTGCACAGTTTATTAATTTTGTAGGCTGGAATTCCCTGCCTCTCACCCCAACACACGTTTGTGTCTCATCTACCTTTTACACCTTGACTTTTAGACTAAGTTCTCTGGTGCAATGACTGTAATTTTCTATATTGTACAGTGTTCAGCACAATGGGGGCTTGGCCTCCTTGGCTTCTAGGTGCTTCCACAATACAAATATTAATAATAGTAATAATTCTGCCCTGATTCAGTTGTCACAATGTAACATTGTCTTATTGATTTAGAAATTATTGCACAAAGCTGCTTTTATACTTTAAATGAAGGAAGTCCTCCTGTTCATTTGGATACATTTAAGGGAGAGAAAATCAGTTCAGAGTATCTGCTCAGGAGGTTATTTGAAGTTGTTCTCTTAAATTGTTTGCCAATCACACTAGTGGGAGTAAAATTGAGCGCAAGACTAACATGAGCAATGAGCAGATTCTCATGAAATGTGCCAATATTCCTGCTAGTTATCTCTGTAAGCATACATCATCTTAAAAGAATCTTAATTGTATCACTTACATGCTCCCCCTACAGTCATATAGTATTAGTATGTGTATTTTAACTATCCTAGTATTTGATTTGCCTTACAGTAGTTCCTTTCTAGCCTTTCAAAGAGTGTTTTCAGTCTCATGTGTTGCATTTGTGGTACATATTCTTATTTCAATCCCTTGAGCTTAAATGTTCCTCATGACCCTAGACAGTACAGTACTATTCGCACATAGCAAAAACTGCAAGATTCAAATGGTTTCCAGTTCTACTTCCCTTTTCCTCAAGCAAGTTCTTTTTCTGCTGAAGTTTTCTGGTTTTGGTGATTTTATTTTTTAATCTTGATCAAAAAGCACAGTAAGTATTTCAGTTTGGGGTGCATGAAAAAATGGTACTTTTCTGGAATGGTCCAATGGAAAAGGTCATTGTCATAATTCAAAAAGAGCTAGAGCTAGAACCTTCAAACTTAAACCCCAATCGTGATTGGATCAGCTAGTGTGGACCGTTGTGTGGAACCTCACTGAAGTCAGCCGTGGTGGATCATATTACAAGATCAAGGTTCTAGGTTTGTTTTATAATGATCAATGAGGAAGTACATTTCAGTATGTAAGTTAAGTATTTAAGTTTATGGATTTATAAATGCATCATTTTTTATGCGTGCATGTTAGAAATGTCTATTCATTCTCTCCCACTCCCCCAATATAATTAACTTTAAGGAAGTATTTGGCAGGGATGCAATTTTAAGGATACCTTCAGTAAAGGATGCCTCATTAAGAGCTCCTGAGATACAGAGAGCTAATAAAAGCCTCTTGTGTTAGATATTTTGTTAAGAACTCCCTCAGTTAAGGATATCTCAGTTTAAGACACTTGAACTAATGAAGTAGGCAGCTTCATTTGGGGAATTATCAGTGAAATGTGCACTGCTAAAGTGATTTAGCAATGCTGAGGTGACTCTGAAGTTGAGGCTCATCCCAAATCACTCATTCCCAATTAAATACATTTTCAGAATAATTTTACAATGTGTTTCTTGTTTAGAAAATAACAGAGGTTAAATGATGGATTGAACACTGTTACATTAAATGTTCATAACTCAGGAAATTCAAAAAATTTAAAGGGCCTGATTCAGATTCTCGTTTACCCTTGTGTCAATCAGACGTAACTCATCTGAAGCTGATGGAATTACACTGGTGTAGAACTATCTACTAGCACTGCCTATTGCACTCCTTGGATGCCTTTAGGACCTGCTGGGCATGGTATGGGTGTGGCAGTGATCCCATTTCTCTTCTGCACTAGCGGGCTGATGCAGAGCAGCACTGAATGACGTACATGTGTTGTAGGTGTTGCAGGTAAGTATGTTCTTCCCAGAAACCTTGGAGGCATTATATGCATTCTTTATCTCCAGAGGCATTAAGTCTCTAGAGACCCCATGAATGGGCTCCTTTTCCCCCTTCTCTGTACAGCTCAGGTTCTACGTACAATGGCTGCCATTAAAAACTCAATTGTCAAAAATAGTTATCTGAGATACAGTCATATCTTCCTATACTCTGAATACTGTAGTGTGCCAGATACCATTATGATGTAACTGTTAGTGAATAGTTATTAGCAGTGAACACAGTGTAAATGCACACAGTCTCCCTGCTGTGCAGTACTTATTTCTTTTATAACACTACAGTATGTAAAGAATGTTTGCTAATATACTAATTGATGTTCTATCTACATATTTCTAATGCACCAGTCACTTTAGCCTCTGGGCACCAACAGATTTACATAGAGAAACAGTCTGCAAAAGTATACTCACCCCCATTAAATTTGAAATGCTTCTGTGTGGGGTGGGGGTGGGGGGTAAGGGAGTAAAGTCAGAGGGGTACCTGGAATATTTTATTCCAGTATGTCTTGGACAACAAACTTGGTCAATTCTTTAAGGAATATACAGTATTGGTTAAAACTTTTGCAAACAGAGATTTTGCAAAAAAGATTGTATATACATGCATCACAGAACTAGGTCCCTAATGACACCACTCAGCAAATATCATTATGCTGAAGTTGCAACTTTATCTAGTGCTTTTTGTCTTACTGGACCAAAGAGATAGCATAGCATTAACTGTCTATGCTCACTTTTAAGATGTGAAATGGCAGAAAGTTTTTTAATGAGAAAAAATCTAGATCCATGCACTAGGTTATTCTCTATTAGAAAAAATCAGTGCAATATTTACATATCCTCTTACTGATGAGAACAACATATCCTCTCTGGTGATAAAATATCATGTTGTGGTTAACTGGCATGTTCCCTGTCCTTTGCCTCTTTCAGGATTTTGGTATTATGAATTAAAAAAAAATGAAATCCAGACATACAATGAATAATCCAGGTAGTAAGGGAGAATAGAGGAGGGTTGAGAGATAAATTGGTTAGGGCTCTTCAAGGAGCCAAGAGTCCTACTGCCACTCATGATCAACCTGCAGGGCTCCAATTAAAGCTAACTCTTACCCTGGGAGCTGAATATAGGGCCCCGGCAGCATCCCACATCTTTCCTAAGGTGTCAGAAGGTGTTAGAGATTTCCCACAAGGCAATATATCATACTGCCCTATACCAGCCAATAAATAGGTCTCTTGATTTTTATTAGAAAATTCAAAAAGGTTCCCAGATTAAAACTCAGTTTCATAAATCTGTAAATCCAAAGTTTAGAGCTGTGGGAGTTTGTAGATACGGGCTTGGCTTCTAGCCCTGGAAACAAGTATTAGACACATCTGGGGTTCTTTCATCCCTAACAGTCACAGAGAATTTGTGAGTTAGACATGTATATCATTGTTCTATTGTAGTCTCATGTAAATGGCAGTTATCTTCAATTTCACAGAATTAGGTGGCTATTTACAGCCAAACATATTGGTCTGTTTTATAGTGTTAATAAATATAGAAACCCATTATCTTCTGATTTATCATGGTGCTCAACATTGTTGTTGTATAGTTTATGAAAGTTCACTTAGCAAATAAAGCATGCATATTGTTTTCAATTTCTTTGCATTCCCAGGAGAGTAGTAAAACTATTTTAGGTAGTAGATTAGTAACAATAATAGAGTAAAAGCTAGAGGGTTTTCTGAAATATCTGGAGAAATGTATTTCAGCTTGTACTGCAACAGTCACCCAAGGCATAAATTTGTTAATGTGACATTTATAGACTACATGGGTCATTTAAAATGTTATCTGAAACAATAAAGCATTGATATTTGAATAAACTAGTAAAAGAACACACAAATATACATCCCTGGGCATTTAAATTCAGAACCCAAAGTGTTTGGATTTTCTGTCCTTTCTATAGAAATGTGGGTCATTAGAACAAAGTCAAACTAAATAGCTAATAAGAAAAAAGCCTTTTGCTTTTCTATAATTCATATTGTAAAATGTACAAGAGTACATTACATGTATCATTTATTTTTGTAACTATCTCCAGCATTTTCTTAGTCCTGTGGGCTTGCAAAACAACAACAAAACAAAAAACAAACACTTATCTTTCTACTCTGTATATTGTTGAGTTCTTACTATCATTCTTAAACACGTGCAAGGAAATGCACCTCTTACTTTTTTTCCTGGAGAGTTACAGTACTTTGATCAGAGCAGGCCACCTTATCTCCTACCCTTAGCTCCATCTCCCTGCTTCCTGGCTGCTATAAATCCTCCTCTAAGCCATTTTTTGTCAGGCCTTCAAAATATTTTGCCACCAACCTCCTCCTCCCTCCCATGTCCCCAGTAGCTAACCCCTATATCACTCCCCTTCCATTACCTCCAAGCCATGTTGTCCAAGGCTTGTTCCCTATGATCACACTTTACTATGCACTAATGAGAATGAACAACTGGATCTCACCAGGCATAGTGTCAGCCAGAGAGTTTTGGGGAGGATTAATGAGGAGTCTGTCAAACTCTGAATCTAAGTTTAGGCTGTAAAGGCAGAAGAGACCTCCAGATCATGTATTTGTATATCACAGGCCATCAACACCATCCAGCACTCACACACTAAACCCAACAACTGAAATTAGACTACAGTATTACAGTCTACAGGAGACTAGACTAGTATGCTCCTTATGAGGGGTTGATGTACACCAGTGCGTGAGGTCCTCACAATGGCAGGGAATGATTAAATGAAAAATACCCAGTGATTAAGTGAAAAATCTACATGCTGCAGAGGAAGGTGAAAAGTCACTGCCAATCCAACCCGAGGGAAAATTTCTCCCCAACCCCACAAATGGCCATCATTTAGACCCTGAGCTTGTGAGCAAGAACCAGTCAGGTAAGCACCTGAGACACAAAATACTTGGTGCCACCGCTGATCCCTGGCCCTCCTTGTTCAATGTTCCTTTTTCAGCTATGGCCATCCTCGATGCTTCAGAGGAAGGAGATTCAAAGAAACAAACAACCTAGAATATGTTGTTGGTGGTGATGGGATAATATCCCTTCCTGACTCCTGCTGTTGGTTGGCTAAAAGTCTGAAGCATGAGGGTTTCAGTATGACCCTCATTTGCATTGAACCAGGATTTTTTCAAGGCATGAACTGTGTCTGTTGATCTGTCTGTGCAGCGCATAACTCAATGTGGCCACTCCCATTATGTAAATACATCATAGTAATAATGAATGGAAAATATATGAGTTGTAATCTTTAGATCCTAGAGCTAGAAAGTCTCTCTTTTTTTAAACACATGAAAGTTAAGTTTCTCCTATACATTTCGTGTTCCTCCAAACTAGGGAGCAGTGGCAGCAGGCTTTATAAGAAGAGAAAAACCATCTCTCAGTTTCCACTCCTCCTCCCTCCCTTCCTATAATTGGTTTGCTCTGCAACTGATCCCATCTAGTTGTATCAGTGTGGGAAGTATCAAATGTTTAGTTTAAAATAAAAATATTTAAAATTCACAGCCAAGTAATAAGCAAAATTCAATGGTAAATGTCATGTTTGTTGTTATGCATGAATGGAGCAGCATAGGGTGCTATTTTCCCATCAACGCTGATATCATACGCTTGTGACATAAAGATTCATTTTTTCCCTATCATTTCATAGCAAGCCAAAAAATGTTTGCTCTTTTTTCTTAGCTATAATAAATATGATCTTAGTTTATTTAAAATAAATAACTAAGTGTATAGAAATGAAATAAGATGTGCTTATGTCAAGCAGTCTGCAAATATCTGCAAATATATTCCAATTGCTTATGAAGAGCAGCAGAAACTTGTACCTGAGGCAAAGAAAAACCCATGGCTCGCCTGTGCCAGCCAACTCGGGCTACAGGGCAGTTTCATTTGTAGACATCTATGCTTGGGCTGGAGACTGAGCTCTGGGACCCTCCGACTCCCAGGGTTCCAGGCCCCAAGCTCCAGGCCAAGCCTGGAAGTCTACATAGCAGTGAAACGGCTCCACAGCCAGTGAAGCTGAGTCAGTTGGCATGGGGCAGTTGTGGGTTTTTCTTTGCTGTGCAGACATACCCTGAGTTACTGGGCACTCCAAGAACAAGATTACATAATGCACATTGCTACTTATATGTAAAACACCTTTTGCCATTCATTGGAAGGCAAAGTTAAAAGTTGATGAATTTTAAGACTTTGATGTAGGAGGAAAATGATAATGGCATCTCTCTCAAGGTTTTCATTCTGTTGATTTAGACCCTGAGCCTGCGATGAGTGCCACTTGGGCACAGGGCTCTGCTCATGTATTGATTCATGTAAGGTGCTACACTTAGAGAAGAAAAACCAAATACATAAATACAGAATGGAGGATAACTGGCTTGGCAGCAGTGCTGCTGAGAAGGTTCTGGGAGTTGTGGTGGATCACAACCTTAATATGAGTCAACAATGCTGTTGTAAAAAAAGCAAATGCAATTTTAGGTTGCATTAACAAAGGCATAGCATGCAAATCACAGGAGGGGATGGTACTGTTCTACACAGAACTGGTTAGGTCTCAGCCGGAGAACTGTATCCAATTTTGGTCACCAATGTATAGAAAGGATTAAAGAAACTGGAAAGGATCCAGAGGCAAGTGACAAAGATGATCAAAGGGATGGAATTTAAACCAGATGAGCAAAGGCTGAAGGAACTGGGTATGTTTAGTTTGGAAATAGGAGATTAAAGGGGGGACATGATAATGATCTTCAAATACTTGAAAAACTGCCATAAAATATGAATAAAAATGTTTTCTCTTGCCACAGAGGGCAGAACAAGAGGCAATGGGTTCAAACTACAGCAGACAGATTAAATCTCAGGAGAAACTTCCTAAGTGTGAGAACAGTAGGACAATGGAACAGACTGCCTAGGGAGGTTGTGGTAGCTCCTTCACTGAAGGTTTTCAAAAGAAGGCTGAATAGCCATCTGTCTTGGACAGTTTAGGCACAGCAAATCCTGCAACTTGGCTGGGAGTTGACTAAAGGATTTTGTAGTCCCTTCTAACCATATGGTTCTATGAGTCTAAGTTTCCAGATGACACAAACATTGTGGGAGTGGTAAATAATGGAGGTGACAGGCCACTGATACAGAGACATTTGAATTGCTTGGTAAGATGGACATAAGCAAACAATATGTGTTTCAAAATGACCATATGTAAATATCTAGGGTCAAAGAATGTAGGCCATACTTACAGGAATGGAGACGCAGTTCTGGGAAATAGTAACTCTGAAAAAGACTTGTAGGTCAGGTGGATAATCAGCTGAACATGAGTTCACAGTGTGACACTGTGGCCAAAAGGGTTAAGATCACTGTTGGCTATTTAAACAGGGTCTATCAAGTAGAAGTAAAGGTTATTTTACTTCTATATTTGGCACTGATGTGTCCACAGCTGGAATACTGTGTCCAATTCTGGTGCCCATCAAGACTGGATGTCTTTCTAAAAGATATAGTCTAGTTCAAACACAGCTATGGGACTTGAATCAGGAATTAGTTCAGGGAAGCCCTATGGCATGTGTTATACAGGAGTTTCAGAGTAGATGTTCACAATTGACCTTTCTGGCATTAAAAATCTATGAATTACCCAGGCTTTATCTTGAGACAAGACTGTTGTACTGCATGCCACGTGCACAGCAGATTAGAACAAATTGGAGACTCAGGCTAGTCTAGAAATGCAGCTGGCTTCTCAGTGAAAGGCAGATCCCACAGGTAGCTGTAAGAGCAATACTACAAGAATTGCACAGATGTAATTTTTCAGTTAAATTCAAGGTGTTGATTTTACTCTATTAACCCCTAACTCCTTTAGGTTATCTGAGAGACCACCATTCTCCCCAGGCCATACTGCTACAGTTGAGATCTGCAGAAGTGGAAAATCATACTTTTGAAAGGCAGTGATTGGAGTGGAACTGACTCTGGTTACATCCTTTTCCGGTTATGATCCTACAGCTCCTTCAACCCAATCTCTGCTATGGCTCTTTCTGCGGCAAGTGTCCACACACCTGCTACAGGTGTATGGGAAGACAGGGCTTCTTATAGCCTTTCCTCTTCCTAGTGCATCCATGCAGTACTAGCCAAGATTTGGATTTGAATTTGCATTATCCATCTTGGCACTAGCTAAATTTATACTAATACTGTTCCAGTCAAGGGTCAGTTGTTATCATTGACTATCATTAGGTTAAATCAGCTTCTCTGGAGATATCCCAGTAAAACAGCGGTCCCAGTACACAATGTCCCAATGTACTAAAATATATTGTTATTAAAATTTACATTTATAGAGCTCCTTTTATGCACAATTCACAATAAAATCCCTAGGATGAAGGGCAGCAATAAATCAACACACAGGATTTTGCAGAATAGTTGGGACAGGAGCTAGTACAATGACATAGGGGAAACCTCCAGTCCTGTAAAATGCATCATGAGCTCTTCAACATCCACATGCACAGCCAACAGAAGACTGGTCTGGAAAATCCAAATGAACTCAGTGGCCCTGAGTTACCTCAGTTGTCTAAACATCATGCTTGAACTGCTGACCTACTACCAGTTCACAACTGTTTCATCATGATGGGTGTACTTCTCCTCTCACTTACCATATAGCAGGGGTGGCCAAACTTACTGGCCCTCCATGCCGCATACGACAATCTTCAGAAATTTGATAGCCAAAGCACACCTGCCGGGAGCCAGGGGTCAGGGCTTCAGCCCCACTCCTGCTGAAGCCCCGGCAGGTGTTCCCTGCAGGGCTGAAGCCCCGAGACCCTCCTTCCTCCCCACTGGACACAGGGGCGGCTCTAGGCATTTTGCTGCCCCAAGCACGGCAGACAGGCTGCCTTCGGCGGCTTGCCTGCGGAGGGTCCGCTGGTCCCGTGGCTTTGGTGGACCAGTGGACCCTCCACAGGCACAGGCAGGTGGTCCGCTGAAGCCGCGGGACCAGCGGACCCTCCGCAGGCATTCCGCCGAAGGCAGCCTGTCTGCCGCCCTCACGGCGACCGGCAGAGCGCCCCCAGTGGCTTGCCGCCCCAAGCACGCGCTTGGCGTGCTGGTGCCTGGAGCCGCCCCTGACTGGACAGAAGCTCCTCACCACCCACTGCAAAGTAGAGGTCTGAGCCTCCCGCCCCCCCGCCAGTCTGGTAGGTGGGGAATGGGAGGCAGTGGAGGCTTGTGAGACACACTTTAATGGTAAAAGAGCCGCATGTGGCTCTCGAGCCACAGTTTGGCCACCCCTGCCATATAGCGCTGTAAATCAGTAGTAACACCACTGAATTCAACAAGTGTAAAACTGGTATAAGTAATGGAGAAATATTCCCAGAAGGAAGGAGGTCTGAGCCAGACTTGCCCTCTAGGGGGAGTACAAGGATCAAATTCAGACCTAATGTAAGCAGGTGCAGTACCACATTGGGTCTGAATTTGGACTAATATTTTAAACATGATATTCAGACTACTAAATTATCTGCTCCAGTGGAGGCAGAAACCTCCATTCATACTCCAAGCATCTTCTTTCTGTTTCTTTCTTAAAACAGTTTCTTTTTCTGTAGGAAGTGTTTTTGACAAACACTGCCCCACATTCCTTGGACTTCCGTCTCTACTTTTCATGAAACAGAAGTGTAGTGAATACCAAAGTGGGGGCAAGGTTTTGGCATTTTCAAACTTTAAAGGAGCAGGAATCAAAATATCCAGCCCGCTTATATTTAGAAGTGGGATGTAAGCTCATTGTCAGGTTACATCATGCAGTTGGCTGGCTGTGTTTTTTGAAATCATGTGGCACCAAATTATTCCATGTATACAATTTTTTAGTAATAACCTTGGAAAAGCCTCAAAAATTGACAGTTGTAGCTTGGTGTCATGGCAACAAGCAAAACAAACAGATCCCCATTGTCTTCATTGTAAGTAATAATTAATCCTTTTATCTTGGGACAAAGGTAAAATCTTCACCAGATCAGTCCAGTAATCTCCTTTCATCTTGACTGAATGTATGATCATCTATTGCTCTTGTTTCTTCCTGCCGTGCTGGTCCCTTGGGATAATCAACCACACCTGGCAACTTGCCTCTGTTTCTAGCCTCAGACCATCAATATAAAGCATGGTCCATTCTACTTCCTTAGTACAACAAAGGAATTTAACCTCTTTGCCACCACACTTTTTGTAACTACACGCACCCATTCCTAGGAAGCAATGCCAGTGATTCCTAAATGACTGCCTCCAGATGGCATTTCTAGGAATAGTGTTACAATTGTGGTAATGTTGACAATGACAGTGCCTACAGGTAAGAATTATGTTATTGCCCCTGTAGTATTAGAAATTCTGGGATTGATCTTCAATCACAGCATCTTAGATGTCCACTAGAACCATACTGACCTTGCTTTAGAAACACTGGTGCTCAGTATGTATATTTCTATATATCAGTTTGAAATACTGTGTGTTGTCTCTAATTAGAATATGTTGTGGTTTACATAAACAAATTAATCTGTTCTCATGCTATACCTTAACAAATGGCAGTCATAGATCACTTTACACTCCATGACAATTGAGTTATTGTCATGTTCTCTGCTGAATCCCATTTAGCTTAATGAAACAGTATCACTCTTATTAGAATGCACCTAGGAAAGTGTCAGTGTGGTCAGGGCTTCCAAAATGGTTGAGAGAAATTAATATTGTCAAACCCAAGAGAGAGATTATAAATTCCCCTTTATGCTGCGTTTATATCTTTCAAGGACAATTTACCTTCTGCAGATTAATCTGATGTTACAAGTGCCTTCCTTGGTGATCCCACAAAATGCTTAATGCACTGTTTAAACTTAGATGCTCTCAATTGTTTAATAATTCCTTACACCCACCGACAAAAATGGAATCTCCATTCGTAAGATGTTGGAATAGAAAAGACATATTCACACTTTAATTAATGTGGGTCTTACATTGCAGAGAAGAGTAAGTAATTCAGTGGCATACATTTCATTGTTTAAATTACTCTACATGCAGGCTTAGCTTCATTTAAAAGAAAAATGTCTGAAGCACTGAATGACCACTGAGTGTAAATATTTATTTCACTTAAACATTTATTCATTTCAAGTTCAGCATAGGAAACATAAAAGGATATGCATCTAAGGTTCAAGGTTAAAAATGCAGTCCAAGAAGATGCCGAATAGCAGTAGCAAACCAACAACCTTTCTCGGCACAAAAGGAGCCACTCTGCAAAACTGTAACTTCCTCACTTCAGTTCATAATAAACTCTGAAGATATGTCTACAAAGCCCACAGTAGTAAGACTGCCAGCGCAGGTCAACAGACTTAGGCTCCCAGGGCTCCTGCTGGTGTTCTAAAAATAGTTATGTAGACAGTGCTTAGAAGTTGTGGCTCAGGCTCTGAAGCCCACATCTTGCCAAAGCTCAGCTCTTCTCATACATGTCCCCAAACAGGGGGCTTTGTAACATGCTGAAAGGTCAACTGTTCCTCCCTGGGTTACCCGGCCTTCTGAACTGGGGAGTGACCTCTGCAATATCTTTGCTCACGTCTTCCAGCAGGACCTCCATCTCTCAGCGTCTATAAGCCAGCCTACTCCATTTTGGCTCTTCCTGATTGTTGTTTGTTGGCATGAGTTTGTTTTACAGTATTGCCAACCCCAACAGTTCAAAAGTCATGTCAGGCCCAAATAGCCATGAGATTGGTTTAAAAAAAAATGAGATTTTCTGTGTTGGAATGGAAATTTGATTTTTGAAGTGTTTTTGGTTCAAAATTTACATTATAAATTATAATATGACATTTTAAAAAGTCAAAATCTGAATAAAACATTTAGATTGATCCAAATCAATTTGTTTTCAAAAATTTCATTTTGGGGAAGTTTTTGAAATATTTTGGTTTGTTACAATTAAAAGAAAAAAAAATCAAAGTATCAGAATTTCCCACAGAACAGAAGTTTTAACTAGCTCTACTTGTGATAAAGTGGTAAGAGTTGGGAACACCTGGTTTCACCACTATGCCATGATTCTGACACCAGTGTAACATCAGGGATATGGAATGAGGAGAGACCACATTGTCTGAAAAGTAAAAACAAACAAACAAAACAACCTCCCTTTAATGTAGCTTTAGAGCCACTCATACTGCAATGCCTGGCTCCCCCCAAGCGCTAGTGAGAGATGGCACCATCCGCTGCAAGAATACTTTGTTTCAATACCCACTCCTCAAGCCTCTGTCATAAAGCTCACTTGCTTGCAGTCCAACCCATTACAATATATACTTGCTTAAAGGTGGGTGAATTTATAACAGAGGATAATGGAATGAAGAACCCAGTAGAATAATCCCACACAAAATGTAACCTTAAAGTGAGGGAACACTTTCATTTAGTTGCAGTGTTGCCCCAATTGCTGTTCTTTATATTCATAAACAACCTCAACATATTTAAATCTTGGTGTCAAGATGACTTTTTTTTTTTTGCTTCTGTGGCTTAATAGTCTCCCATTTCATAGATGAAATATAGTTCTCTAACTTTGACCTTCCTTTGTCTACGTGTCCCCTGCTACTTGAGCCATGAAAAACAAAGAATCTCATAAATATGCACCATTACTATTAAGAATATTTCAAAACAATTTTGATTAGTGTTTACCTTTGTTTCCAAGGAGACATTCAACTAATTTTACTGTCATCCTAATCTTCAAATGGAGCAGTTCTAATGTGTTTAAATCCAAAATTAAAACAAGACTGACAAGCTCAGTAGAAAGAGAAAATATCTTTAACCTAAGAAATTCTTCTTCTGTAGAGAAAGATTCTGTACTATTGAAGTATTAATAATATCAAAGGAGTAGTTTGTTTAAGAGAAGTGACATTTTGATAACAGGTATTAAAAATAAGGTACAATGATATTAATGGAGGTGTAATATTTTGGGCCATATTTAGCTTTCACATCAACATTATGATATAAATTATCCTTTCTGTTCCAGATGCAAATTTGTGCTTCACAAATTTCAGTGACCCCATACAAACTTATATACTATGTGATATAACTGTAGTTGACAAAAGAATCAGATTAGTGGAACAAAACATCCTTTATTAACAAAATAAAAAAAGAGTAAAAGAAGACAAAGGAACATATATGGGTAATATGTTTAACATGTAAAAAGTTGGTTGTAGTTACAAATGAGACATCTGATCCATGTAGCCATTAAAGCCAATGAGAGTCCTTTAATGGACATCAGATTGGCCCTAGAAACACCAAAGATTCAGATTTAGATATCAAAAATGTTTTGTTTATTTATAAGAAAAACAGTGGGATAGATTCCCTGTGTGGTTTATGGCTACCCAGAAGAAACTGCCTGGCCCTTTACAGAACCAGATGGAGGTAAAAGAAGAGAGAGTCTCTAAAAGAGACTGATATCTTAAACAGTATATATGTTAGATAATCACTACATTTAGACACTTACATTGAAGGGAGTTCTAAATTAAGACTGTAGGAATAATGATCCTTTTTGATCTGAATGGAGAGTTGTGATTAAAATGGATAATATAGTATGTCCCATTGTGCGTGATATCCTCACCCATTTAATTTGCAGTAATAATGGTAATTGTGACTAGATGCATGCTGCAGAAGCTCAAACTTGCTCCCGTCCTGAGGTTCAGTTTATTGGTAAGTCAAATAAATAACAGAGCCCAAACTGAGACTAAATTTTGTCCCAAACTTGACTTTTCCTCAAGTTTCTAGCCAGACTGCTCTCTGTCAGTTTCTCATGTCTTCTATCCTAAATAAGGCGCTAGACTGGAAGGATGGTCCTGTGGTTAGGGTACTAGCCTGTGAACTGGAAGAACTTGGTTTGAATTCTGGTGTTCCACAAGCTTCCTATGAGACCTCAGATAAGTCACTGAATCTCAGTTCATAAATTCTAACACCAGAAAGGACTACTGAAGAACATAGGCCATAGAACTTCTGAGTTAATTCCTATTTGAAACAGAACATATATTTTAGAAAAACATTTAATCATGATTTGAAAATTGACAGTGATGAAGAATCCACCACAACCCTTATTGGGTTGTTTCAATGATTAATTATCCTGACTGTGAAAAATGTGTACCTTATAGACAGTTGAATTTGTCTAGCTTCAACTTCCAGCCATTGCATTGTGTTATATCTTCCTCTGCTAGACTGAAGACCCATTATCAATTTTTGTTCCCCAAGTAGGTACTTATGGGCTTTAATCAAGTCACCTCTTAATCTTGTTTTGCTAAAATAAATAGAATGATCTCCTTGATTCTATCATTAGAAGGCATGTTTTCTAATCCTTCATTCATTCTCATGGCTTTTCTCTGAACCCTCTCTAATTTGTCAACATCATACTTGAATTATGGAGACCAGAACAGGACACAATATTCCAGCAATGGTCACACCAGTGCCAAATACAGAGATAAAATAACCTCCCTACTCCTACTTGAGATTACCCTGTTCATGCAGCCAAGGACCACATAAGCAGTTTTGACCACAGCATTGCATGGAAAGCTCATATTCATATTCATGCTTATCTGCCATAATCTCCAAATCTTTTTCAGAGTCACTGCTTCCTAGGATAGAATCTGGCCTACATTGTTTTTTCCAAGATGTATAATTTTACACTTGGTCTCATATTCATATTGAATATGCATATTAAATGTATATTTTTGCTTTCATCCAGCTTACCAAGCAACTGAGATTGCTCTGTATCAGTGACCTGTTACCTTCATTATTTACCACCTCTCCAATCTCTGTCAGCTGCAAAGTTTATCACTCATGATTTTATGTTTCTTCCAGGTCATTGATAAAAATGTTAAATAGGCATAGGAACAAGAAGCAGTCCCCGAAGGACCCTGCTAGAAACACACAAGACCAATGATGATTCCACATTTACAATTACATTCCCCATCTTCAAAATGGGGATGGTAGTACTTTACTTTCTAGGTGTGTTTTGAGACTAAATACATTAAAGATTATAAATTGTTCAGATACTATAGTATTTTAAAATCTCAGAGTTAATGCACCTGGCAAAATGAGAGAGCAGAATTTGGTCAGTAGCTTTATAGAGTGTTCTACTTCCTGTCAATAGAATATATTAACAGAAGAGCCCTGCATGTCTATGCAGAGACATAGATCCTGCCACTCTGGTAAACTAATAGTTAACACTTTTTTTGCATCTTCAAAGGGCTTTGCCAACATTAATCTATAGTCATTATACAATGGATGATCAGATCTGATTTCCCTCCTCCAAATGAGTTGATAACCAATGTGGTCTGTTCTGGTGTAATGAGAGCACATTCTCAAGACAGTATGATGCATAATACAGCTAAAAATAGTAACTCGGTCATGTGTATGTGTGGTATTTTGATGGTCTGAATATTTAAAAGGCAAAATAAATCATATCTGCATTAATCAAGGGGTGTGTGTATGTGTAATCTTTTGTACAATACAAATGGAGCCATTGCTACAATTTGAGAAGTATGGAGAGGTGTCACTTTCCCAAAGGAGGTGTGGATAAGATGGGGTGGAAGCCCCTGGGAGCTCTCTCCTGATTGGCACTGTAGTGGCTTCACTTGAGGTCCAGCATGCCTAGTGGTTAGCCTGCAGCCACACAGTATATCCAAGCCTTGAGGCAACTCTTCCAGGCAGTCCAGGGGCCCAGCAGCCTATCCACAGTTCCCCCGCCACAGGCCTCTGGGATCTCTCAGGAGGCCAGGGAAAGAGGGAAGGCTAAGGGGACCCAGGCTCACCCTCTGTACCAGGTCCTAGCCCAGGGCCTAAGGAGAAAAAGGTGGGCAGGGGTGGCTCACTCCCTTCTGGCTGCCGCTCCAGATCAGCCTCCCCTGGGCTCTTTCCTATCTTCCCTGTTTCCCTTGAGTTTGGAGCATGTCCCCAGCCTTCTGATATAGTCTTGGCAGTACAGAGTTTTAGCTGAGGACAGGGATGCTTCCCAGCTCACCCTCAGAGTTCATTTGTCACTCCTTAGTCAGGGAGATCTCAGCCAAGTCTTACTCACAGTCCTGGTCCTCCCCCTGTAGATTGTTCTACCTCAGCAGCAGTCTGTTTGCCCTCTTTGAGCCTGTCTCTTCTCCACACTCCCACTTGCCAGAGATCCCTTTTTAGCAAATCTTCCATAAAGAACATGCCTGGCAGCTGCTGAGGGGTGGGACCTTCTTGGCCCAATGGTGTTCCACCACTCCTTTAATGTGGGGTCTGTAAATTCCATCCGCAGTTAGCTTTTCAGATTTGCTCTGCCAATGCACCTCATTTCTGACTTGACAGAAACCATAATTGCAATCAGAGTTTGGTGACTAGTGCTGCCAATGGAAGTGATGATTTTTATGTCCATTATGAAGTTGTTGGAGCAAAACAAGCTTATTATATGACACTTCAGCATCCTCATTAGAAGAGATTTATCCTAAGTACAGAGGCAACAGTGCCAAATCTGTAAGTCCAAAGTAATAAAAGGCAATGATGTTTTTTACACATAGTGGTGCAATTGGCTGAATAATGATTTCTATCAGAAAACTACCTGCTCAAAGTCCAAATCCTAATAATCATGGATGCATTCAATTATTTCCCTAATCTTTTTCCCTCATTCACTTCACCTGAATCACCAACATTTATAAAATTGAGTTAATCTATTTTAAGACCTCTCAAGTATTGAAGGAGAACTGCAAAGCTCTTCTTTGAAAAGGAAACTTATGCCCACGGACTTTTAATTGTATTTAAAATTTTTTTTGAATATTCACTGTTCCTCCCTACATACAAATATTGTGAATGCATTTTAAAAGGGCTGGATAATTTTATGACCAAGAATAACATTTGTAGTTATGCAAGTTAGATATTTAACTAGGAGTAATGGGAGGAAACTGAGCATAAAAAATTAGACTGAATATCAAGAGAATCTTTCTAGCAGTGAAGTCTATTATAGTGCAATAGTCTCTATGAGCCAATGATTTTCACACCTATTTTACACATAGTGCCCTAGCCCTGTATAGGGTCAAAACCCAACCCCTTCCTGGGATTCGACTTTAATAATAACTAAATGAAAAATAAGGCAACATGAAGTCCAGTCCAAACCTTTCCCCCATGATTGGCTGTTTCTATGCATCCTAATTCAGGGCTGCACAGCTCACCCACTAAGCACTCTCTGGCTCTGAACCAAAACAGCTCTATCAAACCAGCTCTGAAGACTCCATATTCTCTTTTTATTCATCCAGTTAGAAGGTCTTCCCTCCGGGTTTGGTATTATTGGCAGGTGCTATAGAGACCGTTGAGATAGCGGAGGCTCTCAACCTGGAGTTTCCTCAGTAGAAATGAGGAGTTGCTGACAGGGCATTCTCTACGAGGGGTCCTTGATTTTGGATTTGCTCTCCTATGTTGGTTTGCCAGAGGCCAGATTTGTTAACTTAAGCACCCTGAAAAGCCCTACCTTTTCTCCTTTCTACAGCTGTTGAGGAGGTCATGAGCTGACATTGATATACTTATAGGCAGTTCGGTGTCTCACAACACTGAATGGCTGCCTATAGTTGTATTTTAAAAAATCTGAAGAAAACTTTGTGTCAGTGAGGACTCCTTTATTCTTCTCCCATATTCTTCCTTTGTTGCCTTCAAGCCCCCTTATCAAAATGAGTTAGAACTTTTCTCCTTATAACCAAGCACTTCCAGTTAGTTCCCTATTTGACTCCAGGAGGTCTATGTTTGGAAAATTCCCATAAGCTGTAAGCCTCTTACCCATTACTCATCCTGTTTAGTTCATATTCCTTGACTTTCAAATATCTAAGCTCCCATGAGTTCACTTGAGCACTATAACCACATGAGCACAGAGCTCCTAATTCAAAAACTCCTTAAACCTATCAGCAGTCACTGTTAGGCTTGTTTTTAATCTAGGAGTCCTCAGACAAGCACAGTGTGTTACAGTCCGTTTTATCATGCTAATCACAACCCGAATACCAAGATTTAGTACATACATCAGTGTGTTATTTCTCTCCCTGTAAAAACATTGGAAAAGCATTAGAAATGATTTACTTTCAAAAGCTAACCTGTTACTATATGTTAATGGTTTTGCTGGGTTCAGCACTAATGAGAGGTGTGATTTTAATATAGCATGCTCCATGTGTTTTAGTTTGCAGCCAGGCACACATGAAGTATTTGGTGTTAATGCATCAGATAGTAGCTACAGATGGTATATTTTCTGATGTTGTTTTTTAAAGCTAAATTATCTTATCTAATAATAGATAAAAATAGTTTGTTATGAACAGTTCTCATGGCTCTTAAGCCCACTATTATTTTGCAATTGGATTCAAGGATTTTAAATACAAAACCTTCACTGTACACTCTCCCTAAAAACCACAGGCTGCATGTTCAGTATACAGCTGTAAAGCACTCATTTAAGTGAATGGTTGCATAAGCTTCAGTGGGATGGAAAAGGTAAACACATAATGTATTGAGTGAGAGGGCCAAACTGTGCTCTGTTTCACCCCAATAGAAGGACTCTATACTGCAAGCCACCACAAATCTTGGTATAAAGTGTTGAGGACCCCCCTCGTGCATTCAGCATGTTACAAGAGGTGTTCAGTTTCTCTCTTTATTTGAAGTTTAATTAAGACTGAAGTTATCTCTTTCAGTTGTCAGGAGCTGCAGTCTGTTCTCTTCTGGGCAGACCATCAGAGGGATTTTTGCTTGGCATGCCACTGGTCTACCAGAAACAAACCCAGATTTTGAAACCCCTCAATTTCTCTTGTAAGGGAACAGTTGGCCCCTTACTAAAACTTTGTGGGTTTGTTTAGTTGGTTTCTCCCCATGCCAGGAGAGAGGGGAAGGGTCGAGGAGTTGGGATCCTGGGACTGACAGGGCCTCTGGCCAAAGAGCTCTAGACCAGGGTCAATGGGAAGTAGCCAGCCCCACAAATCAGTCTGATTGACCAAGCAGCCAAGCAAATTAGGGAGCCTAAGCTCAGGTCCAGGCCTTCATGTGCATTGGGAGAAGGCAAGACAGAGGAAGCAGCCCCAGTGGGGTGAGAAGTGGGGCCGGAAGCAGTGATGGGAAGAGCAGTGTGAGAGGCCGGAGGGAGCTGCCCAAAGACAGTGACACGTATGAGGAGCCGGCACGTGGGGCAAGGGTCAGTGCAGGGAGCAGGAACCCACCACTGTGACAGACCAGCTCCCCCAAATGGAGTCACCACACATTATAAGCCCCACAACTTCCAGTATGTCAAAATTTCCTCAAGACCTCATGTCAGTGACCTGCTCAGCTACAGATAAGGAGCCCTCTCCCAAGCCAGGGTCAACACCAGATCCTGGATAGCTTGCTCTAGATCCAGGGCTGCTTGTATGTTCCGCTGGGACCCCCCAGTTAGAGGTACTGTGGCTCTGTCATGACTCACCATTATCAGGCCATCTGGGGTGCCTCAAGACCCTCTGTTGGGCTGCCTGCTCCTTCTGGTGGTGTGGCTTCTGTGAGAAATGAGCCTATACCAAGACACCATGCTCAAAACCCCTTGGCATCCTAATACTTCTGAGATCCTGACTAGATGCTGGGTGGCCATTACCCTGGACTTCATAGTCAAGCTTCCCGTGTTCAGCGGGAACATAGTAATCTTCACTGGTCATCCAGTTGACAAAAACATCCCACTTTGTCCCCATTGTACACCTGCCCTCTGCAACGCCAACCATGTTTCCACTGGGCAGAGTCTGTTCTATGCAAACTGTATCTTCCATCCCCTTCTCCACCCTGCCATACCTGTCAACACCACCAATCCCATGGCTGCTGACTGGGTGTGGCAGATCCATAAAGCTCAGAAAGTCTCAAAAAGAACCATTTGGACAAGGCCAAGGAGGACTACAAGTGGTAAGCCGACTACTGGTGCTAGGAAGGCCTGGCATTCGCCACTGGGTGAAAAGTGTGGCTCTCAGCTCAAAACCTCCCCATCAACTGTCCATGTCATAAACTGGACCACTGATACCTCAGGCCATATTCAATCAGCCAGGTAATGAACCCAGTGACTATGATGCTTCAGTTATCTAGATACCTCAAAATACACTCAGTGTTTCATGCATCCTTGCTAAAACCCTAGTTCAACAACACTTTTGCTCATCGGAATCAACCACTGCCACCTCTGGTGTGGATCCAAGGACACAATGATGTAGGATGTGATATGAAGAATGTATATTTTAGGTGTTGGGACATGTGAAAAGATGCCTGCTTGTCTGGCAAGGAAAGAGAACAGCCAGGTGAAAAGCTGAGCCAGCAACCTGATCAGGTGAACAACTTAGTGAACAGTCCAATCAGGTAAACAACCAAATCAGCAAACTAATCTTAGTGTTAAATGGAAAAGTTTATACAATATATAATGAATAACTTTGTAACAATGTATTTAAGACAAGCACCTGAACGCGGGTGTGTGCTTGCATTTCATCCTATGCCGTGCCCTGTTTTGGAGGACTGATCACTCACTGAAGCAACAAATAAATGATATACTTCTTCAGCTCAAGAGTCTGTCTGTGAACGTGTGCTCCCTCTGGTACCTTGCGGACTGGGAGGGCTATGGCCTAGAAGAGCAATCCTGAGAGCTATGCGTCCCAATGCCATGCCCCTGACTTTGTGGCAGCCTTCCATACAGCCCGTCCAAATAAGCCCAGGCCAGCAGAGGGCATGGGGGATAATGTAAGGCTATATAGATCTAAAACCAAGGCCTGCAGAGTTGTTAGGCCACTGACATCTCCATGATGCTACTCAGCTGCAACTATAACCAGCTTATGCTTGGCAGCCATGACCCACTGTGGACATAGACCATGAGAAATCCCACCTCAAGAGGTCTGACAGGCAGCAGCCTCATGACTTCTGATTGGCTTCCCGCCCTATGTAAGCCTAAGGGGCATTCCAGGAAGTGTCCAGGCAATAGTATGGCTCTCCTGCAGCTGCCATAACCATTCCTGCTCCTTGCTTCTGCACTCCTGGCGTCTACCTCCGCTTTGATTTGGAGTTAATCTGCCCCTCAAGCCCTTTCTGCCACCTTCTTTCTGTATAATTGTGAACAATACCATTACCCTGCCTGTCACTTAGGCCTGTAACGTGGGCATCATCTTTGACTCAGCCCTATCTCTACATCCTCACATCCAGACTATGTCTAAATCTTATCTATTTCTTTCTCCATAAGACGTCTAAGATATGCCCTCTGTTATCCATCTACACAGCTAAAACTCTCAGCAAAACTCTTATTATTTCATGTCTCAATTACTGCAACATCCTTCTCTCTGGCCTTGAAAAATGTAACCTTGTCCTTCCCTGATCCATTCAGAATGCTGCTGCCTATTACCCATTTTCCTAGCTCATTGCTTGACTATATTACCCTTCTCTTTGAATCCCTCCCCGGCTCCTCCCCTCTCTATTCCATCAAACATAAGCTGGTTGTATTCCCTTTCAAAGCCCTTCACAGTCAATCCCCACCATACCTATCATTTTACATTTACTATCAAGCTGTTGATTGTTGACTCCGGTTGGCTGATAATGCCAGCCTCCACTGCTTACTTGTTAAATATTCACACAAGTCCCTCCATGATTTCTCCCATACTTCCTCACATGCATGCGAGGCACTCCCCATAAACTTCAACCTCATTCTTCACCTTCAAAGCCCTCCTCAAAATCCTCCTTTGCTGTGATACCAACTAAAAAGCTTGACAATGGTTAGGATGGTTAGGATGTTGGTGTGCAAAGATCGCTGCATATCATGCTGAACAATATTGTCTCACTGTTTACTTGTACTCCCCTCTCTGTCTATATCCATCTGTTGTCTTTTATGCTATAAGCTCTTTGGGGCAAAAATGTCTTTTGGTTCTGTGTCTGTAGAGCACCTAGCATAGTGATGTTCTGGTACATGCGAGGGCTCTAAGGTGATATGATAATACAAATAATTAATAACCAAGGAGGAGTGTGTGCAAAGGCAGAGTGTCCTTAATGCTGAGGCTTCTATTCAGGGTGTAACTTACAGCTCTCTCTTGGTACCTGTTAGCAAATATTAACTATTCTCCCCAAATCTTTACGGTATTACCAAAGTGTGTATTTGAATAGTAAGGCCAGAGTGTTGGTCCATAGCCTGTTAGTAACTTATATTCAGGAATTTCTTATGCTTGAGTATTAGATTATAATCCACCATGGCTGGTGCCTACAAGTCTGTGGGAAAACCTTCGTCCAGGAAAGAGACCCTCCTCGAACTACCAAAAGTGACTACAGAGATATAAGCAGGATTGTTTGATTGATAAGGAACAATTGTTATTGCAGGTGCTTTCTGTAATAATGAAATGGGGATACTTTAAAAGATGTTGTTGGGGGACTGCCAGTTGTTCTAATGTTGGGCATTCTCACTTTTACTTATCAATCATGTAACCTAAAGATACCATAAAGGAAATTCCATAAGCAATAGGTAAACAAAAATGTTAAAACATAACATGGCAAAATAGATCATGGGAAAGTATTCTTCCATCCATAAAAGGGATTTCTTTGTCTCACAACCTATGGGACAGAGAGTTTGAAACCTAGGTTGGGGAGTAAAACCTGCCATCATCCCACTTGTTACAGAGGAAAGAGACACAGAGGCCAGCTTTTTACCTTACAAGAAGTGTGGTAATGTATCTATTATTTCTCTATAGTGCTGTACTAATCTCTGATTAATAATATTTGATTAACTAATTCCATTTGAGCCTGCTATTTGACAATCTTGAATTATTATTAAATTCATACACACAACACCTCCAAAGGATGCTTACTAAAGTCTCAAGGGGCCAATATGCAGCTGATTGGTGCAGAATTTCAGCATTTCAGCCATATTTTCTTTCTTCTGATCATATCCCTTACACCAGCAGATGTAGTGGGAGGGGAATAGTATAGGGCCTTTGCACTGGACACAACAGGATGATCTACCTTGCACTCAGGAGATTTTCCATGGCAGGATAGGCTGTCTTTGCCACTGCCAATAGAGTTGGTTGGAAGTTTTCTGACTGAAGTGTTTCACAGGAAAACACAAGTTCCTCCAAACCTAAAATGTCTGATGAAAGCAAGTTGAAATTTTGTCAAATCCAGGCAGTGTTCTGACAGAATCCTATCTTCCAGGATGGTTTCCTGCCTGGTTCTTTGCCACCTCACCTGGTGGGATGCTGGAGAGCCTAAATTTTTTGGTTCCAGGGCAACCTTGCCATGTGGAGTGCCCCAGGACCAGGGTCCCCAGCTCTGGGGAGCCCCACCATGCCAGAGCTTTCAGAGGTTCCAGGTTCCCTACTATGGAGCTAGGAGTATGAAAGCTACAAAGGTTAGATGTTCGGCTGCATGACTGTGTTCTCATTGTGTGCTGTCCCAGCTCTGCACAGACAGTTGGCACAGCAGACCTTGAGCAAACCGACCAATGACCACAAGGTCCATTAAGGTACAAAGGCACACAGGCAGGTTTATTTTCGACCAATCATGGTAGTAATATCCCGCAGATTCTACCGGACCACTAATACATGCATGCCTGTAACAATGGACCATCTCCGTGAACGGCAGGACTTTCCGTTTCTCCCTAAGCTAGACAGACATACTCCCTTTGAGGTTCCATGTTATACATCAATACAAACAAGTTATGTATAGAATCATAGAATATCGGGGTTGGAAGGGACCTCAGGAGGTCATCTAGTCCAACCCCTTGCTCAAAGCAGGACCAATCCCCATCTAAATCATCCCAGCCAGGGCTTTGTCAAGCCTGACCTTAAAAGCCTCTTAAAAACGTACTGCCACTCTGACGTAGTTAGCTGACACCCTCTGACATAGCCGGTTATTACCTATCATCTTTTACTTCTCTATCCATCACACTGTCATCCTGACCTTATCTTTAGGATGTGTCAGTGTTCCTGTTATCTTTAAGGAATATGTTGGCATCGAGGTGTTCTGGTACCACCCTTCTGGAATGTGTTTGCGTGAGTGCTCTGTGTCTAGCACCTCTTAGGAATGTGTGTTTTTGCAATAGCAGCCCTGTTCTTGCCAGATTCTGTGAACAGGGCCTGCCTCTAGCTCACAGCCTGATTTTGCTTTATATCAGCAAAGTTTTGACTGCGACTTTAGCCCAGGCCTCATGCCTCATACCAGGCCTCTGATACAAGGGCTTACGTTTCAGGCCATTTTCCTACTAAACTGCAGCTCTAGCTGGGGTTCTCAGGCCCTAGGCCCCAGGGCTCCTAGGATTTCCAGATTCCCTGCTGCAGAGCTGGAAGCTTAGTGGTTCTGGGACAGGCTTTCATGGCCCACTGTTTTGAGATAGCACCTCCATACAGACTGTTCTGGGCTGGAGACCCAGGGTTTCCACACTGCTGGGCCAACTGGCTCCTTGGGCTGCCTGACAACTGACCAATGAAACTGGTAAGAATGTCAATTTCATTCAGCAGTTACTGGTCCCAGGCAGAGGCGGATTAAGATTTATTGGGGCCCTGGGAACAAGGAGCATTGGCCCTCTACAACCCCATCATGGGACCCCACCCTGTGCTCCTCACCTTCCCCCCATGGTCCTGCCTCCTGGCCTGGCCGGAAGTCAGGCTGTGGTAAGAGCTGCCCAGGGACTCTGGGCGGCTGTGGGGAGCGCTGGTCCCTCCACCTGTCCTGGATGGTACGCCCTGGGGGGCAGGGACATGGGCTCTCAGGCACTCCAGCTCCCCACCCAGGGGAGGTGGAGGGTCCAGGGCTCCACATAGCTGCCCGGGCTCCCTGGGCGGCTCTTACTACAGTCTAGGGTGACCATGCATCCTGTTTTGGTCAGGACAGTCCCTTTTTTAAACCCTGCTCCCAACATTTTTGGCAAAACTGGGCATTTGTCCATCATCAGTTGGCAAGAGCAAATGGGACAAATGCCCAGTTTTGCCAAAAAGGGACTTGGGACGGGGACAACTCCATGCAAGGGGGTGGAGAGGGAGGGGCTTGAGGGGCCCCTAGAAGGGCAGGTCTGTTTACAAATACAGGGAGAAAAGGAGCACTGTGTATATATATTTAAGAGAGGGGAAATTTTGGCTTTCTAAAAGGCCCCTTCAATAGGGAAGGGATGAATCTGAGTAAGTATGAGAGGGGAGCAGAGAGAAGTCTAGATCACTTATATATAATGTTCAGGGCTGGCTGGAAAAGTCTTTTTAAAAAAAAACAGCTATGGGGGAAAACCAGCTATTTATTGAAAACAACAAAGGATTCGCGTACAATTGCTGTGCTTTATTTTGCTGCCTTTATTGTTTTAAATGAGTTAGAACTGCCTATCTTATTGCAACTGGTTTAATACAGAAAAACAAGTAACGATTTAAAATACTTCAATTATTCTTGTTTAACTTAGATATGATATGTAAATTTTCCTTTTTAAGCGGTTTGAGAAGCTGATATAGCAGAGCATCTGAGCACAGACTGTGGAGCCAGAAAAATGAGTTCTCTTCATTGCTAAGTGATCTTTGCTTGTTGCATAACTTTTCCACATCATAAAATGATTTTTACTTACCTCCCAGCAGGGAGTGAGGATTAATTATTTAGCTTTTATAAAGCAGCTTGAAGTTTAAAAACACTAAATATAAGTTACATATTTATTGGAAAAATACTAAATTGTAAGCTGCCTTGTCTCTTTAAATGTCAAAGAATCTAAAACACTAATATAAAATAAGCCACATAGAAATAAATATAAATGAAAATAAATGGTTCAATGCACTAAAAATGTGGCTATCTTAAAGTTGTCATTTTGTCATAAATTGTTTGGCTTCGAATGAATAATCCCTCTGATACTTGTGGCGGTAGTTTTGGAGCCCGTAGGTTCAGGTGAGTGAGTGTGGACAGCTGCAGCTGTCTGTACACATAATACAGCATTATGCCAGAGAACTCTGCCTAAGTGCCAAATATTGTAATAGCTGAGACATGAGGTTTTCTATTAAAACAGTATTGTCTAGTGGTAGTGTTGGAGACTGGCAGTCAGGATTCTTGAGTTCTCTAACTAGCAGTGATACTTGATTCACTCTGTGCTTGACTGAAGGCAATTCACTTAACCTCTGTGTGTTTCACTATGTGTAGTGGGGGGGCAGTTCCATGCAGTAGGGAGTGAGGAAGGAGAGAGAGACTTGGGGGGCTGCTCTGTGTGAGAAGGAGAGGGGCTGGGGGGCAGCTCTGCATGTGAGGGAGGGGGAAGAGGAGGGGCTCGGTGGGGTAGCTCTGCACGGGAGGAAGAAGGGAAGGAGAGGATCTCGGGGCTCCTTGCAGGGGCAGGACGGAATAGGGTCACCCTACAGCTCCTGCGTCTGGCCTAGCCAGGGGCCTCAGGAGGAAGAGGTGGAGCAGGGTGGCAGGGCCCTGGGGGAGCGGGGAGGAGGAGCAGGGAAGAGGGGGGGTTCCAGTGATCCTGTGGGGGGCCCCCCAATTAGGGTTGCCAGCATCACTGACCAGGCCGTTAAAAGTCTGGTTGACTGCCCGCAGCGGGCCTGCCTGGTGGGAAGTGGCCAGCATCTCTCTCTGGCTCCTAAGCATAGGGGCAGCCATGGGGGCTGTGTACGCTGCCCCCACCCAGAGCTCTGGCTCCATAGCTCCCATTGGCCAGGAACCATGGCCAATGGGAGCTGTGGGGACAGGCCCTGAGAGCAGAGGCAGCATGCAGAGCCCCCTGGCCACACCTCTGGGAGCCTCGTGAGGAAAGCGCCACATGGAGTCTGCACCCCAGCCCCCGCCTGCACTCCAAACCCCTCTGCCCCAGCCCAGAGCCCCTCCTGTACCCCAACCCCTCGTCCCCAGTCCCACCCCAGAGCCCACGCCCCCGGCCAGAGTCCTCACCCCCTCCTGCACCCCAAGTCCCTGCCCCAGCCTGGAGCCCCCTCCCACTCTCCAAATCCCCGGGGCCCCACCTGGAGCCCCCATCCCACACCCCAACCCCTTGCACCAGCCCAGAGCCCCCTCCTGCACCTGGAACCCCTCATTTCTGGCCGCACCCTGTAGCCCCAGCCCGGTGAAAATGAACAAGTGAGTGAGGGTGGGGGTGAGCGAGCGACGGGGGGGGGGAAAGATGAAGTGAGCAGGGGAGCTCTTGAAAACGGGATGGGGCCTCGGGGCAGGGCCGCAAGGCAGGGGGCAGGGCAAGGGTTTTCAGTTTTGTGCAAATAGAAAGTTGGCAATCCTATCCCAATTGGCCAGGGCCCATACAATAATCCACCTCTGGTTCCAGGGAGCATATTGTGTCTGGAAACGTGTTGGTGTTGCTGAAACAAAACTTCTTCAGGATTTTTGGTTTGAGGATATTTTAAAATATCAGAATTTCTTGTTGAACTGGAGATGCCAGGTTTCAGCCAGCTCTACATGTCTTCATTGCACTGCAGGATCCAGCCCTTTGTTTCTAAAAACTGTTGTTTTAGGTTCCTTGTATCATTTCATGTCAACCATTTATATCATGGAATTATAAAAAGTGATGTGATGTAATGATGCAATTTAGTGTGATGGGTCACTTTAAAATTTTACCTGAGGACCAAAGAATGATATGATCTTCTGAAATATCACCATTATGGAGCCAATGGCTTTCAGATGTAATGCCACCTATATATGTAAGCTGTAAGATACCTTACTTTCACCTCCTGTCAAACTTCACAAAATCTAGTGTTGGTTCAATGTTTCATTTAGCTGCCCTGAATTTTACCTTTTTTATTTCCTTTTCCATCCTTTATTCATAGAATATCAGGGTTGGAAGGGACCTCAGGAGATTATCTAGTCCAGTGGTCCCCAACGTGGTGCCCGTGGGCTCCATGGTGCCCGCCGGGGCATTTATGTGTGCCCACTTAGTGCCCAGCAGGGGAAAGAAGCCACGGCCCTGTGCCTGCCGGGGACAGAGAACTCAGGCTGCGGGCGCAATGTTCTCTGTTCCCGGCAGGTGCGGGGCCTGCCTAGTGCCCAGGAGGGGAGAGACGCTGCGGCCCCACGCCTGCCAGGGACAGAGAACTCTGGGGCTGCAGGCTGCGGGCGCCGGTGTTCTCAGTCCCCAGCAGGCACGGGACCCACCTAGTGTCCAGCAGAGGAGAGAATCCGGGGCCCCGCGCCTGCTGGGGACAGAGTACTCAGGGGCTGCAGGCACCAGTGTTCTCTTTCCTCACGACTTTTCTCCGGCTTCTCTCTTGATTCATATATTATGTAATATTAAATATTATTATGTTTGTATTATTTAATGTACAAATACAAAATAAGTCTTGAAAAATTGTTGGTGCCCGCCACACACTTCTGAAAACATGAATGTGCTACTGGCCACAAAAAGGTTGGAGACCACTGATCTAGTCCAACTCCCAGACAGGTTTTTGGCCCCCTCAAGGATTGAGCTCACAACCTTGGGTTTAATAGGCTAATCCTCAAACCACTGAGTAAGCCTTCTGAAGGACAGCAATCATCATTGTTGATTACCAAGCTGTGATGAATTGTTTTACCATAAAAACATAAGTACTGGCCACTTGAATCAACTTTCTTTTCAGTAAAGACCAGCTCAGCAATGGCTTTCATTCCTTCTTAAAGAGATTTCTCTTCATGCCATCTAGAATGCATTATTTTATTAAAAAATACCTTACAGCTTTATAGCCCAATTTTGCAGATCCTCTAGAAAGGGATTGAGATTCTTAGCAGCTGGAGGTTCTTAGCACCCCTCTGCAGGCATTCAACATATACAGAATTGGGCATTAGTTACAGTACTTTACATATAAAATATTCATTTGATGCATTGGGGGGGTTAATCTGTGTGATGTTTTATATTGATTACATCTGTTCCAAGTACCATATCTTCCAATATCGTAATTAGAGGTGTTTCATCCTTGCTTTGTAAACAATATAGAAGAGGTACCTTTGCTTAATCTAGTTAAAAGTAATACGGAAAGATGTCTCGGCATGAGATTTCTTGAAAAAAGTTTTGTTCCTTTTTTTAATTGAAAAGTCTCTGTGTGACACTGAGTCAACACAGCTTATTTATCTATCCATTGGTATTTCTATAGTGCTTGTCATAATATCAGCTACCTCTGCCTCACTGTAGTTAGCAGCATGGCCACTCTGCCACTTCCAGCAGTGCCTGCTTCAAGGTGATGGGGAGGTATAGAGAGAGGCAGAGAAGGGGGAGGATACTGGGGACATGGGTGCACAGAAGAGGCAGTAGGTATATACGGACACCCTTTCTAGGAATAGAGGGAGTAAGTACAGATTGGATGTTGGGAACCCACAGGTGCTGAGATATTGAGCTACAGAGAGATGCTCTGGACACGGGGAGCATAGTAGGGGTACTAGATGTGGAGCAAAAGGACAAAGGGGAGCAGAAGGGGTGCTGTGCATAGAGAGGCCAACGGTAGACCGAGCTATGGGGGGAAGGTAAGTGCAAGGAAGTGCAGGAAGTGCAAGGAGTAGGTTTGGCCAAAAACCAAGAATTGCATTTTGAAAAAAAACCCAAAAACTAAGGTTTTGGGCTTTGGTTTTGTTCCACATCAGGACAAAACTGAGACCTAGCAAAAACTATTGTAGAAAAAGAACATGAAGGAGAGAGTGACCCGCCCCAGAATAATCCAGTGATCAGGGCACAAGTCCCTGCCTTGCCTGATTCAAATCAGGGACTTTGAACCTGGGTCACCTACAACCTGGCTCACAGAATCGGTCTCTCTCTCTCTCTGGTCCCATGAATATTTAATGATTTATACACAGTGTGACAGCTCTGAAAGGAGAGATTGAGAGAGGCATCCCATACAGTCTCTTTATCTCTCAAGCTCTCCTGTTAGGGCTGTTCTACTTTGTATAAAGATTTATTCATTGGATCAGAAAGAATCAGGAAGTTAAATCAGGGTCTCCCACATTCCATGTGAGTGCCCTAAGCACTGGGCTATTGGCTATTCTGGGGAGGTGTCATAGGGTGCCCTTGTTTGAAGTACCCTCCTGAAGCAGGCCATGGAATGACAGGCACACCTGCCTCCGTTTCCCCTCCCATAGTCCCCAGGAACTTCAGGGTCAAGTTCTATTGCTTAAATGTGAAAATGGTCCAAAACATAAGTCCCTACACATAGTCCTTAAAACTCTGCGCTTCCCAGGGGGAACTCTTCTGGGAGTCCTTCCCTACTGTCTTCCATCACGCCTAGGCTGCTTGTCAGTTCTCTCCTGTCCTTTTTCTAGAACAGCCACCCCAGCCCTTCCAGCATGACCCCCCCTCTCCCCCCGCAGCCTCTCTGCTAGGAGAACATCCTCATCAGAGGAGCATCCCTCATTCCCCCTGGCCCTCTCACTGTTTCCTTGGGTCCAGTTTTCCAGTGTGGAGATGTCAGCAGGTGAGCCATTCTGCTGCTCCCCTGCCTTCAGCACTCTCCCGTCCTCGGCTTTGGCACGCCTGTTTAGAATTCTGCAGCAAACTCCCTCTGCTGCTCTCTGGCCTTCAGCCATCTGGCCCTGGCTCTCTGGTTTGCGGAGGTCAATCAGCAAACCACTCTTGCTGCTCTCCTGCCTTCATCCTTCCTCCAGGAACCACCTATAGCTCCCGAAGAGAACTCCTCCAGCCCCCGTCAATCTACGGACTCCTGGGCAGCTCTCATCTGCCCTTTTCCTGACTGACTCAGGCCTGGTCTACACTAAGAATGGGGGTCGAACTAGGGTACGCAAATTCAGCTACGTGAATAGCGTAGCTGAATTCGAACTACCCTAGTTCGAACTACGTACCCGTCCAGACGCCGCGGAACCGAACTCCGCGGCTCCAAGGTCGACTCTGCTAACTCCAGCTGCCGAGGTGGAGTACCGGAGTTCGAACTAGCGCTTCCGGAGTTCGAACTATCGCGTCTAGATCAGACGCGATAGTTCGAACTCCGGAAAGTCGAACTCACCGCGTCGACCCGCGCGGTAAGTGTAGACTAGCCCTCAGTCTGTGCTCTAAGGCAACCCTCACACAACAGGTCTATCCTCCTCTAGGGCCCAGGTGCCCTCTTTTGAGCCCAAAGCAGCTGATGTGTCACAGCTATGCTGGCCCTGCTCTCTCTCAAAGGGCCAGTGTCACTCAGTGACAGGAGGGTCTTTCTTGCTTTGACCAGAAATTTCAACCTGGATCTGAGATACCTTCCTGATAAACATTTTGGCGATACAGATACATTTCCTTAAAGTTTTGCTTTTGACAAATTGGAAGTGGATGTTTTCAAGGGTATACAGCTCTCTGTTTGATTGCAGGAGCAGACGTCTCAGTAAGTCAGGAGAGAGCCCAGCTTCAGGGTAGATTATAAAGGAGGCTCATTGAATTTGCTCAGAGAAATCCTCCAGCCATGACTGGAAGTTGCTAGATTTGTTACACATGGCAATGAGTTTTGAGGGAGCTGGAGGGTATGAAAGGGGCTATTGTGCAGAATCCCTAATATTACTTTCCGCAGCCACTATCCACCAGATAGAGGCTTTTTAATTTTTGTTTACTAAATCATGGCATTGTTTCCATGGAGGTTCTGTGGGCTGGGAGCTGTAGAAATGTATTTCTTCTTGAATAAAGCCCATAAATAATAATAGGTTAGAAAATCATTCTATAAATTGAGCGTGACTTTCTAAGTTGAAAATAGTATGAAGGGCTTTCAATGTTTATTACCCCATATATATTCATCCTTTATTCATATTGTTTCAAGTTATAGCCACAGTGTTAATGTAGGGGCAGAGGCTCCCTCAACCCCCTCCACACCCTGCCGTTCAATTTATTTGGTCTTTCTCTCCACTCTGCATCTCATGAGGGGTTCTCTGAGTCAAACAGGCAAAAGAAAGGTCTACTCCTCTTTCTTTCCCTTATGAGAGAGGGGCATCAGGGTGAAAGCAAAGAAAGGCAAAAGTGGCCTGTCTCTCAGGCAGTCTTCCTGGATTCAGCTCTGAGCCTGGTCTTGTAAGAGTCTATTGCCCCTTATTGGGGCCTACCTTCAGCTCTTCTTCTTGGGGCATACTGTTTTGCAGGTGGTCTGTTCAGCATTGGGAGCAGTGTGGCCTGTGATTGTCTCCTTCTCGGCTCATTTGTCTCTGGGTCTCTGAGGTGGGGTCTCTGAGATGGAGCAGATTTCTTCCTGTTCACCACCCCTTCCTGTGACAGGTTTCCCGTTTTAAGCTCCCTGCCTTCAGAGGTACATTATACTAATGGACTAGGGCCATCAAGGAGACCAAAACTAACATAAAATACCATTGTAATAGACCTACAGAATAGTTGTGTTTTATGTGAGCAAAAATAAAAAAGGAAACTTTTCATATCCTAACAATGAGTCTTCATCAGAGACTGCTTGGTAGGATTATATGAACATTGCAAAGAAAACTTCAGACTTCTGAGAAAATAATGAGGCTATTCACTAGCCTGCTTTGCTGATTTACCTGAGTCTAACTCACGTTTGTATGATGGAAAAAAAGTAATCTGTACTGCCCAAAACTACTTTTTCTCCCCACTTTCCTAAATTGCCAACAGAACCATTAAACATACAAGATGTCTCCTACGAGACTCTCACAGTTTTGTTTCAAGCAGAGGGTTACCTCATTATGTAACAGTGCACTGGCATATGCTATATTCTCATTATTCCTGTTAGTGCTCAAGTACCCAATGGCACTATCTTGAATAACATCTGTCTCTAAAGAGGTTATTCCAGCAGTATAATTATTCCTTTATTTCTTCAGTATCTACTCATTTTCATGTTCTCAATTGTGAAATCTAGAAATCTATTCCATGGCTTTGTGTTAGAGCAGCATGGAGGCAGTAGCATATTTGAAATTATCATTATGGCCACTGGGAAAACCTCACAGTTCACTGTTTGATTCTAGTTTGTATAAGCTTTTCTGCTTTTCCATTGCTCATTTAAACTCCCCAAAAGCCCTGATTTTGCAAAATTAGTCTGGAAATATAACAAGAAGAGGGTTTTATTCTTTTTCCAATGAGATTTCTGGTACTTCTACCTCCAGTCACAGATGAGAACTTTTTCAATGGTATTCTAGCATTTCTGGATCCAACCCTAGGCTGGAAACTGGATGTGAAAAAGACTATCTAAACATTTACAACCTTTAAAAAAAATCAAAGTGTGAGGCCTTTCTAGAAATGGGTGAAGGTTCAGTGCTTATATTTTTTCCAAGTCATCCATAACCAAACATTTGTTCCCATCTGCTATGGGGAATGCTGGTCATAAAAACTATCCAAATCACCTCTACTGACTACAATAAAGACAGTATCTGTCAGATTACTCAGATCACTTGATTCAAACCTTATAGACCTCTATCCACATCAATTCATCTACAGCTTTGTAAACAAAAAAGTTGTTGTTTTACAAAGGAAGTGGGATGTAAATTTTATGAGGAGGGTATGTATACTTAATCACTCCCAAGTTATTGATTCAAAATGTTGATGAGGAAATCTAGGTGTAACATAAAATATAAAATGCTATAACACAATAGCTTAGATATCACCACAACATGTGAATGCAGGTCCCCAGTGCTCTTCTAGAATTCCATCATTTTTCTTAAGCCATTATTTTTCTATTCTTTTCAGCACAACACATGCATTGTACCAATATCAAAGACTTTGAAATTTGTAGGCTTGAATTTGACCACTCCAGAGCTATGGAGTTTATTCCTGCTATTGACCAGCAGTCACCCAGGTCCCAATCTCATGCTGAGCAGATGCTCTACAAGGTCTTTGCACGTTGGATAATCAAATATTTATACAGCACATACAGGAAGTACACTTACATTTCACTGAAGATGATTTAATAAATTCTATATCATTTCCCCAGTGAACCACAGCCACTTCCAAATGCTCTCAATTATTCATGCCCTAATTTGAAAATACTTCAAGGAATCCTTATCTGGCAATGCATACTACTCCTGTAGCTGCTGGGAAGGTACAAAATAATTCCCTCTATATATAGTAGATATATGATAATAAATGATTCCCTAATCTCACAATTACATGTTCAATGGCAGCTCCTGGCTAATCTAGAAAGCAATATTAATCCATACATATGTATAATTATCCTCTGCATGATCCTCCTAATTAAAAGACTCGTATGTATTATTTAATTTGAAATATATGTTAAATCTGAGGCAAGGATGATAACAAAGACAATTGAGACTCCATCCTAAAGGAATATGGGCCATATGATAAAAAAACATTGCACTATAAAGCAGGATTTTTAAATACTCTCCAAAGGTGGACTGAAAGCATTTTTGGGGACAGACTGACCCCTCACCTCCAAAAGACTGATCCTACACCAGTTGCTTAAGTAATCCTTTTAGATACAAGTAACAGGCGCGCATAACATTTGCTGAATTAGGCTCCAATATGTAATGCAAGACCCACCATTTTCCTGTTGTGTTCTTGTTGCTCTGACAGCCAGAATGATTGACTGTTGCCTAGGCACTACATTAAACATTAATTGGAGCAGTGTACACAATTAAGATGCATTTGCAAATAGCTCCCACCCAGCACAAGTTTGGAGTATTGTAGTATCAGCAGACTGTAATAAAAGGAAAAAGAAAAGGGAAAGAATCTTAACTCAGTGAGTGCTGGTGCATAGCCTCCAAGTGTCCGTCTACACTGCAATAAAAGACCTATGGCACTGAGTCTCAGAGACTGGATCAATTAACTCTGGCTTTGGCTGCAGGATTAAAAATAGCAGGATAGACATTCAAGGTTTCAGAGCCTGGGCTTCAGCCCAGGCCCAAACGTCCATATTGATATTTTTAGCCCCACAGCCTGAGTCCCACAGTACAACAGGTTTTTTATTGCAGTGTAGACATATCCCAAGTGACTTTTTCTTATTAACAGGAACAAGGTCAATGAGGAGTGCCTCACTTCCATTTGCTGCTACTACTGAGGGATCAAGGTGAGTCATTTTACCCATGGTGCTGGCTACTTGATGCACCACCTCCTCTACTCAGCTTCTGATCAATCAATGACCCTGTGACTAAGCTCATAAGTTGATCAAAAGTGAAGGCAGCACCAGCTGGCTGGTAGGTGAAGAGGCTCATGGCAGCCCTTGCCCTGTTTCAGAAATGTTATGGCCAGAAGGGACCATTAAAATAACCTGGTTGGACCGTGTGTATATCGCACGCCATAACTCTTGGTTGAGCTACAGCATATCTTTTAGAACAAGATCCAATCTTGAATTAAAGGCTCCAAGTGATGGAGAATCCTCCACATCTCTTTATTTTACTGTTAAAATATACACCTTATTTCCAGTTTTAATTTGTCTAACTTCAACTTCTAGCCATGGGATCTTACGCTTTGTTAGCTAGATTACAGAGCACTTTTCTCATGCAAGTACTTATAGACCATGACCAAGTCACTTTTCAACATTCTCTGTGATAAATTAAATAGATTGAATTTCTTAATACTCTACTGCAAAGCAGGCTACCAGCCTTTGTGGCTCTTTTCTGAACCCTCTCCTTTTTTCAAAGTTTATTTGCAAGTATTGGCACCAGAAAGAACATAGCATTCAATAATGGTCTTACTTATCCCATTGGTAGTAGCCTGGTTGGCCTCCTCCATCCTCAGAGTCACATATCTGTCCACAACCAACCCAAAAATAACAGGATCTACAGCCAAAGTATTCCCAGGACCCACAAATTAGCCATAGGCGAGTGTCCTGTGGACTGTGAATAACATGACTTTCAGGAAAAATCTCCATGATAATTTGTCAAATTTAATAAGTGCTTACGTTTTGAAGGATATCTTTCCAACAAAAAAAGTGAGTTTCTAGCCCACTTTAAAAATGAAAAGATTGGTTACGCTAAACTTTGAAAGGTCAAAAAAAATATTTGAGGACTCTTTCAGAGACCCCTCAAATCATCACTGCCTCTGTGTAGAGACTCCACAAATGCAAGATTCATAATCAACACTGTTAAACTAAATGTTAGAAAAAAACCTTGTAAAATGTTCTGATAGGATTAGGCCCCATATTTAAGCAATGATAGTGCTTCTCTACAGTACAGAAGCAGACAAATAACATTTAACTCAGTAAATGATGAGGTTGTAGACTGAGTCACTTACTGATTTATTCACCATTTATCCCTGGTTTTTCTTTTCAGAAAATATGATTATAATTATTACCTCTCCATTAAAAAATGTGTTTCTGTGGCTGGGAATGCTACCATCCATTTAAGGAACTCCTTTCACTGTAAAATCTTGTTGCTTATCAAATTTAAGGTGAAGGAAAATTCATTGATTCATACATTCCAAGGCCAGAAAGGGCCATAGTGATCATCTCATCTGACCTCCTGCACAATAGAGGCCATAGAACTTCCTCAAAATAATTCCTAAAGTATACCTTTTAGAAAAACACCCTGTCTTGATTTAAAAATTGTCAGTGAGAGAGAATCCACCATGACCCCTGGAAATTGTTCCAGTGGTTAATTACCCTCATATTTAAAAAAGTATACCTTATTTCCCGACTGAATTTGTCTAGCTTCAACTTCCTGTCGTTGGATTGTGTTGTACCTTTCTCTGCTAGATTTAAGAGCCCATTATTAAATATTTGTTTTCCATGTAGGTATGTATAGACTGAAATCAAATCATCCTTTATCCTTCTTTTAGTTAAGCTAAAGAGACAGAAAGAGCTCAGTCACCAGATGGCATGTTTTCTAATGATTTAATCATTCTTGTGGCTCTTTTCTGAACCCTCTCCAATTTGTCAACGTCCTTCTTGAATTGTAGAGACCAGAACTGGACACAGTATTCCAGCAGTGGTCACAACAGTGCCAAATACAGAAGTAATATAACCTCTCCACTCCTAATCAAAATGACCTTGTTAATGCATCTCACAATCACATGAACTTTTTTGACCACAGCATAGCACTGGGAGCTCATGTTCAGCTGATTACCCACCATGACCCCAAAATCTTTAACAAAATCACTGAGTGCCAGGATAGAATCTCCCACCCTGCAAGTATGGCCTACATTCTTTGTCCCTAGGGGTATACTGTAGTCATATTAAAATGCATGTTGTTTGGTTGTGCCCAGTTTACCAAGCAATCCAGATTGCTCTGTATTAATATTCTGTCCTCTTCATTATTTAACACTCCTCCAAGTTTTGTGTCATCTGCAAACCATGAATGGTTATTTTATGTTTTCATTCAGGTCATTGATAAAAATGTTAACTAGCATAGGGCCAAAAATAGATCCCTATGAGTTCCCACTAAAACCACACCTGCTTGATGATGATTCCTTGTTTACAGTTACATTTTGAAGCCTATCTGATGTTGAATCAATCATGCACTATGCTGATTAGAATCTTAGCTTTTCAAGTTGGGTCTTGTATTCAATCATACCATGATTATTTACAAGAGGTAACTAAAGGTTAACAATTGTCTTCATACACTTTTAAAAAAAATGTGCCCATCTTTTCAGGCCGTACTGTTTTAATGGTATGATTGAAGAATGTCCATCTCCATAAGCATAAATCTTTGGAGACAGTTTGTCTTACCTGATAGCAATTTGTAACACAAGCAACTGTCTTATTATTGGTTATGCTTATTTACTTATGCATTGTTAATTTTATGAGCAGCCTAAATATTCTTGGGAAGTAGGGTATAATATTTAATGAACCATGATTCAGATTGTGCCATTTCATTTTTCAGTGCAGCATGGTAACTAACATTAAGTTATACTAACATATTAAAATCTGGGTGAAAAGTTTAATGTCAGTGCTGGTCATATTACTTTTTGTTAGACTCTTGCTCATTCTTGAACTATACTTGTTTAAAGCATGTATACAAACTTATGTATTGAAATATGCTTTTTTTAAAAATCCAAGATGCTTCCAATCTGTTGTAATCTTTACCTGGATAACTCACTAAAATCTATTGCAATGAATTGCTTGAGTCTCTACAGGGCGGCATTGTCGGGGCAGGGCGGCATTTGGCTCCGGCGGATCTTCCGCAGTCATGCCTACGGGAGGTCCACCGGAGCCCGGGACAAGCGGACCTGCCGCAGGCATGACTGCGGAGGGTCACCTCTTCCCGCGGCTCCGCTTGAGCTCCCGCAGCCATGACTGCGGCGGGTGCGCTGGTCCCACGGCTCGGACGGAGCTCCCGCAGGCATGCCTGCGGATGCTCCACCAGAGCCGCGAACCAGCGCACCCGCCGCAGATGCTTCTGCCCCGGCCGCGGGACCGGGGAAGGGCGGCGTACCGCGCCGCCCTGCTTGGGGCGCCATAATTTATAGAGCTGCCCCTGTCTACAGTGTCCATGTGAATCAAAAATAGGCAGTCTTATGTATGTGTAATTTGTACCAAGTTTTTCTTAAATGAGTAAATTTAAATAATCAATGGAACACATTGAATGGGTTATATTGTTCTAGCTCTTTAATTAAAATGTTGTGCAATAGTAAGTCAGATGCCTGACAGAAATCTAAGTATATTTTATCAGCACTATTACCTTTTTCAACTAAACTTGTAATCTCATCAAAAAAGATATTCAGTTATTTTGACAGGATCTCTTTATATAAAACCATGCTGATTGGCATTCATTACATTGCTGTCCTTTAATTTTTTATTCATAAAGTCCCATTGTTAGATATCTACATTGCTAATGACTAGTTTATTTCAGTCTTGATTTTTGATATTACCATTATTTTGGTCTTTTGTTCATTCAATTTTAATTGCCATCCTCTGGCTGTTGTGTACAAGTTGGTGCTGCTTCTTGGTTGTAATCTTACATATGTATTATCATTACAATATCATCTGCAAAGTGAAGATGATTGATAATTTGCCCTGATATCATGCAGCTTCCACAAATGTTAGGAAGTTGGACAAGATGTTTTTTCTGTGTAAAACACTCTGTTGGCTCAGCACTGACTTTTACTGCATGCCAAGCTATGTTACACAGACTCTGCAGTATTTGAATGAGCTTGCTGCTAAAAATGTAACACTTGAGTATTTTCCACACAGCCTCTCTGTTAATCGAGTCAAATACTTTTTAAAGTCAATAAATGTGCAAAACATTGAACTCTGTGTCTCTCCAACAATTAATGAAAAACAAATATCTGATCTACAGTGTCCAGTCAAAAGCCCCAGACAGGATTTCATCTGCTCTTCTTTTCACGCTACAGAATACCTTGCTAGGAACTCTTATAAAACGTATTACTTGGTAGTTATTGCAATCCATTGTGTCACCTTTCTTAAAGAGTGGCACAATATGAGTATTATAGACTTACAGGCTTTAAGACCAGAAGGGACCATCGTGATCCTCTAGTCTGACCTCCTTCACATTGCAGGCCACAGAACCTGACCCATCCACTCCTGCAACAGATCCATAATCTGTGGCTGAGTTACTGGAGTCCTCAGGTCATGAATTAAAAACTTCAAATTATAGAGAATCCACTAGTTACTCTAGTTCAAATCAGCAAGTGACCTGTGCCCCATGCTGCAGAGGAAGGTCTGAGCATTGATAGTTTTCAGGGACTTCATCCTTTTTCCAAATGAGGTAAATTAGTGTGCAAAGGAATATGACCATGTCTCTTCCTCTCAGTTTTAACATGTCAGGCTGTATACTGTCTGAACCAGGTGCCTTGTTGCTTTTCTGGGATCTGATTGCGGCTTCAATTTCCACATATGTGTTCTTCATTATTGCCTTCACAATTGATGGCCTCAAGGACAGCTGCAACAACTTGACTACTCATCTTCAGAATATTCTTTCCATTTTTTGGGCTTTTGATCTTTATTTACTATCTAGATCCCATGAGCATTTTGTAGCTGACTTGTTACAGGCGTTAACTTCTTTGATAATAATCTAACTTTCTACAAAAACTTTCATGCATTGCATTTTAAAGTGTTTTTCAAGCTCTTTGCCTTTTCTGTCAAGCCTGTCTTTCTTAGCCTTTTTGACCATTCTTTTTAGTTCTTTGGCGAGCTGTCTATATTTGTTTTTTTTCGCTCAAGGCAGTCTTCAGCTTTCAGATGGTCTTGAAACTCTTCCTCTTTTGTTTTTGATAGATTTTCAATCTCTGATGTCAACCAATCTTTCATTTTTAGATATAACCTCAACCCTAGAACCTCCTTCCTTGGGGCATGAATGATGTCTCTCACCTCTGCCCAGAGTCGTTTTATTGTTGTCTTTCCTGGGTCTAAGAGAGGACAAAGCAGCCACTGATGGTATTCTGAAAGATTACTGTAGTGTCTGTATTAGTCAAAAGTTTGATACTATAGAATCTCTTGTCTTTTTTGTAAAATTTGAAGTATTAAGTCTGATCGTGGCCATTACAAATACTGCCCAGTGGTCTAGGTCTGCATTTACACTTCTGTAGATCACTCAATCTAGTACACTTGTTTTCCAACATTGTCTCACTAAAATGAAGTCAGTCATGTTTTTTGTAGTACCATTGTTAGAAATCTATGTTTCTTTATGGACTTGCCTAGGGTGAAATGCTGTCTTTGTTATGAACAAGTCATTGATAACAGGGAACTGAAGCAATCTATGGCCTTTTTCTCTTCTTGATCCTATTCCTTCTTTTTCCCATGACGTTCTTCCAGTCTGTGTTATCATGATGGAATTAAATTATTATGGAGATGTGTGTACATAAATTAATGAAGATTTGTGCTATAAACCATTGACTTTGTCTATCGGGTGAGGAGACAATTATTTCATAAAGCATTCTTCATCCAAAGAGCAAACAAAATATTCTATACAAAGAAATCTGCCATTAGAACTTTGGTAACAGAACACTGAAATACTATTTTTTCTGAGAACCTTCAAGACAGTTTATGTGTTTTGTAATTTTGAGCAAAATCTCCAAACTAGAAATTAGGAAAAGTCAGTGACCATCATTGAACCCCAGTGTTCAGTTCATCGCCATAAATGTTCAAGGCTAACATCACAAGAAAAGGGGCTAGAAGTGCACTTTTAAAATGATCAGCTGCGGTTTCTATCTAGCTAAGCATTTATATGACCTCCATCACTTGAGACTGGAGTGCTTTGCGATCATTCAGGAATTTATCCTCACAAAACTCCTATGAGTTAGGGGAGTGTTATCCCCATTTTGAAGAGAAGGAACCAAGGCACAAGAAAGTTATGACAAAGCTGGAAACTGAACCCCATTCTTTTGAGCTCTAAATTCAGCACCTTAACCACAAGAGCTTCCTTCCTCCCTCATTTTACATTTTTATCTTCCCCAAATCAAGTGCATAGGGGAGTGGAGGCCAAGGGCTTCATGGGCCTCAAAAAGCAGTTCTGATAGGAACTGTTGCGTTCTTGTCCATGTTTAAGTTTACCTGCCTCATAGGGAGACAACGTCATTCTTCTAGCAAAATATCCAATCCCAACAATAGCTGCAGCAGTAGTTTTTCAAATCACATTGGACCACATTCTGCCAGCTTAATTTAAATTGAGTAGTCCATTCTGTCAGTAGAGGGAACTCCTCATGGAGCAAAGTACGGTATTATTCCATGTAAGTGCAGGAGAATTTGGCCAAGTGAGTTTCAGCTTTCCTCCATCTACACCAAAGCACTTCTGAAGACTACAAATTTTCCATTATGAGGCTATATTTAAGACTCACCTGGGAACACTAAATATAATACAGAACAGAGAAAAAACAGAAGACTAGTTAGTCCATGACATTGTCATTTATTTCTGCCTTTTTTGTTTTCTTGTTTCTTTGCCAAGCAAAAGAGCTTTTAGGGCATGAGATGTAGATGTATGAAGTATAATGAATGGGGTGCAAGTTTAATAAACTTTTAAATAACTGAAATAAATAAGGGTAGAGGCACTTCACCCATCAGCTAGTGCTGATATAGAATATACAGTACTGTTAATTATATACAAATAAAACAGTATGTTTAATATTTTTGAAAATCTTGTGGAGACTATATGGAATACATTTTCATCCTTTCAAAGTTCTTTTGAATAGTGTAGGGAAATATAAAGATGTAAAAAACACCCCATGAACATGTCTAGTTAATCCAATGACAGGACTTGTTCAGTCAGCACTTCATACATTCCCTTACAGTGGACCAAGTTGGGAAGGGCTGGATGTGGAGGTCCATACTCGTATTACATGCCTCCTTTTCTTGTGCTGCTTTCAGTAGTTTCACTGGCCTTGTGGTTGTGTTTGTTCTTTGACCATTCTCAGGTGAAACCCTGGCCCCACTGAAGTCAACAGCAATACCCACTATTTCTATTGGGCCTAGATTTTTCTTTGGTGTTTATCTTACCTTGCCTCTGTCCCCTCCCCACTCCCTACTCTCATAGGATTGCCCCTTCCAATGAGCCCTGAAACTAGAGTATATAAATTGAGAACTCCATGTGCTCAAGACAGAATTGAGCGCAAAAAGCTGTAGAATCCTAAGTGTGACCAATGCCTGGACCAGCCGCATGGAAAGAATTCTTCCCCATATTAGGGTTAAGAGGATAAGAAGTGGTGAGATTTCATCTCAAAGATTGTATTTCTCCTTCTATTCTTTTATGTAAATATCTGTAGGTTATCTTCCTGAGTTTACACTCTCCAGTGAGACTTCAAATAAGCATATTTTACATTTTTAACTCCTTTATAAGTCCAGTCAAATTGGCCTGAGATATATTGAAAAATATTGTTTTTAAGCAATTGCTTTTAATATTCTAACTGTCCCCTTTGGACCAGTCTACTCAAAGAGATGTAACCACACTTTTCAGAGTGCTTTAATGACAAGTGCACTCTGGGAAGTGTGATAAATGTGTATCATAGAATATCAGGTGTGGAAGGGACTCTAGAAAGTCATCTAATCCAACCCCCTGCTCAGAACAGGACCAATCCCCATACAGATTTTTGCCCCAGATCCCTAAATGGCCCCCTCAAGGATTGAATTCACATCCCTGTGTTTAACGGGCCAGTGCTCAAACCACTGAGCTATCCCTCCCCCCTGGGGAGTAAGGTACTAAAAAATTGAGAATTGTTGATCATAAGTAAATGTAATAAGAAATCTTGGTAATTTGCATTGTTCTTTGATATGACTACTGAGCCTCAACTCTAGCCTGTGAGAATTGCTTGCATGACCATATTGTATGTACTACACACATAAATGCTTGTGTCTACATTTAAGTGGTGACTTATTGATTACATAGTAATGTGGGTTTCAGTGAATTAATAAATTTTTGGTTGGTTAAGAATAAGCAAGTGTTCTGATATGAGAAATAATGTTCAGTTTAAAAGCTGACCCAGATAGAACCCAGAACTAGTAAGCTCACACTCCCAGGACTCAATAAAAGGGTTTATCCTATTGGATTCTAATATATTGGCAAATCTAGTTGGCTAAATTTCAGCTTGAAAATCTAAATGGCACCCTAGCAAATTGACCCCTTTCATGCTTACGCTATTCTACAAATACGTGTACGCTTACAGTGTTATTTTAGCACAGGCATGGGTAGCGCCTGTAAAAGGTAAAGTGGAGAACTTCTTTCTTTTCCAAAGTCCTCTCTCCTTTCCCCTTCTTCCCTTTGTAAATACTCCTTAATTTGGGGCTGAAGTGTTCCATGTTTATTCTCAGGCCATATATGAATTATCTCTGAAAGTTGGAGCAAAGTCAGTCAAAATCATTCTTGGGTTATGTGACAGTGGGGAATAATATTTATTTTCCCATACATTCTCTTCAGAAATGTTGCACTCACAACTAACTAACTAACTAACTAAATGTTGCAGTCACAACTAACTAAATAAAAAGCTGAAGCTAGAAACTTGAAATTGGGCTTGATATTTTTTTAAAGCTACCACTAAACCTAAAAGAAAGCCAAGTTGGAAAATGAAGTCTATTACAAATATTTAAAGTTGGCAATTTTTCACATTTATGTTATAATTTTTCTTTTATTTTCTTTTAGACGGTTTCAAAATGCAATTGTTAAGGATGCTGTACTTCAGTGCAAAAGCTCCACAAGTAAAATATCTCCATTTCTAGGAACTTACTTGCTCAGTTAAGAATGGCTTTGGAAAAGGCACCTCTGCCAGAGCCATCCTCTAATAGTGTCTTTAAATTATCCATCCTTAAGAAAGCTGCACTTGTTAAGCATGACTGAAATGAGGACACACTACTTAGAGACTTGTGCTAGAGTCAGTAGGGCCAGGATCTTGTGGAGATTTTTAAGTTTGGTAGAGAAAAGAGTTGCAAAGCTGAGAAACCTTTGGCACATGCATGATATTAAATCCCTTTAAAAAGATCAGTGTAGTTAAAGTCTGAAGTGACGCAAAAAAAATTGTAAGGATGTTTCTTGAACATTTTTCATTTTCCAAAAATAATTTTGAACAAAAAATGTGACTAGCTGTACTAAAGTAGCTGAACACTGGCTCATTGCTAGTAGGAATCCATCTCAGCCTCCTTTTCTCCTGTCCATCATTGGGCCCAGCTGAGATTAATCTTCTGCTGCTAGTCCTGGGGCAAATGCCCCCACACTGCTTGAGTTCTTCTACCTGCTGTCCTACTTTTTATGCCAAGGTATGGGGTTGGTTGTCTCAGCTAGTCAACTGAGCCTGAGAAGTGAGAAGGGAAGCAAGCAAATCTGTACTCCACTCATGCTGCCTTCTCTGAGGCTAGAGCAGGTGAGCTCTGGAGCAGAGGGAGTTTTGTGTGAGTGCTGAATTTTTACTCTAAATTGTTTTGAACTAGTTTGAAATCTGGGAAATGTGTTTTCCCCTCCTCTGTTTTAAGCTGTGTATGAGAAATGCGCTTATTAGTCATTCAAAAAATGGAGGGATAATGGTCTTGAAGATTATAGGCCTATTTAAATAATTGTTTTGCAAAGATATATGCCAAGAATTTAGTGACAAGGCCTGAAAAAATTATGGGCAAATCAATACATGGGGACCAACTTCTATTCATGCAGCATAGAATACTTGCAGACTGTGTATGGAAGGTTTTTATTTTAATGCAAATAGCTTATGATATTGAGGCCCCAGTGTTTGTAAACTCTGTCAGCCCCCAAAGAGTTTAACACAAGTGCGGAGGAATATCTAAGTAAATGTGAACTCCAGTTGCTTTTTAAGGAAGTTTTTTTTGACAGAACTTTTCTTTCTGCTGTCTCCTAAAAGCAGCAGCTTGTACCAGAGAGTATATCTGTGTAGTCTCCTCTGTAGAGAGTATATGTGTGTGTGCATGCAAAATGGGAGTGCCATCTTTCTTTTTTCTTGGCACACTCTAGTAATTAAACCCTCAAATTTGGGAGGATGCAAAAGTCCAATCTCACAAACTCTTGAGCACCTCCTGCAACCATGCCGAGCATCCTCAATTCCCATTGGCTTCACTGGAAATGAAGGACATTTGGCAACTTGCAGGATTTGGCCCATACTCAGCCAAGAGATCTGTTTTACTGCCATGCCCATGCAGTTAACTTTGAGAGTGATGACCTCCCTGCACAACACAATAAAGAACTGAATAGATTTTTGCCTACAAAATTGGAAATAATTACAAATTCTCAGTCTGTGCCTGAAGGATTTGGGGGGTCTTAAGAGATGGTGGTGTCATCTACTGTACATAACTATCTCTACTGCAAGGAATCAAATTAATAAATGCTTTACTTAAAATCTTCCTGAGACTCAAAGGGGGAGGGGGAGGGAGGAGAAGGGGGGAGAAATAAACCGATATGATTTTTATCTGCACTTTGTTTATACTTATGACCTGTTTGAAGAACACTCATAGAATAAAAATATGCAGTTTATTTAAATCTGTTGCTACTCCTCTTCTGAGATTTGTGATTCACCCTACACCAGGGGTCGGCAACCTTTCAGAAGTGGTGCGCCAAGTCTTCATTTATTCACTCTAATTTAAGGTTTCGGGTGCCGGTAATACATTTTAATGTTTTTAGAAGGTCTTGCTCTATAAGTCTATATATTATATAACTAAACTAGTGTTGTATTGTAAAATAAACAAGGTTTTCAAAATGTTTAAGAAGCTTCATTTAAAATGAAATTAAAATGTTGATCTTACGCCGCCGGCCCGCTCAGCCCGCTGCTGGTCTGGGGTTCTGTTCACCTAGGCTGGCAGCAGGTTGAGCGAGGCCTGTGGCCGGGACCCCGGCTGGCAAGGGTCCAGCAGCTAGAACCCCAGACCAGCAGCAGCAGGCTGTGTGGGGCCAGCGGCCGGGACCCCAGACCGGCAGTGGACTGAGCGGCTCAGCCCACTCTCGCTCAGGGGTTCCATCCACTGGCTCCTGCCAGCTGGGATCCCGGCTGCCGGATCCGCTCAGCCCGTTGCCAGTCTGGGGTCCCAGCCCTCCCCACATACAGTGGGTACCTACCTTCTCTCTGGTTCTGGCCATTCTCTTCCTCTCTCTGCACTGAGCTGAGGGTGGGAGTGCACTGAGCACAGGGCTGCGGGTGAAGGGTCAGGCTAGGAGCTAAAATGAGGGAGGGGGCTCAGGGTCCCTTGACTGCCCACACCTCTTATACAACTCCCCCAGCCCTGGACCCCTTACCATGAGGCTCCACGCAGAACCAGATATGCTGCCCCGTGGGAGCACACAGCCCCACCCCTCAGAGCGCTGTGCGCATGGCGGCAGAGTTCCGGTTGAGTGGGAAGCGTCTTTCCCTCCCCGCAGAGCCAAACATTGCCCCGTGGGAGCGCACAGGGTGGCATGGCTCCAGGGGAGAGGGGAGCGTTTCTGCCTCCCCGCAGAGCCAAACACTGCCCTGCGGGAGCATGCAGCCCCAACCCCCAGAGCACTGCATGCGTGGCACCAGGGCTCCAGGGGAGGGGCTGGCAGCTTGCTGCACTTGGCCCGGCGCTCTGGCCCAGGAGCGCAGACCCTGCCGCTTGCCGCGCCAGGAGAGCGTGGCCATTTGCCCACTCTGTGCGCACGGCTATGTTTCTGCTCCCTGCCCCCCGGGCGGGGGAGTGGAGGGCAGAGGAGAGTGGGCCGGGCTGGGCAGGATTTTTAATGGCATGCTGGAGTCCCGGCAGGCTCCAGAATGCCATTAAAAATCGGCTCGCGTGCCGTCTTTGGCACGCATGCCATAGGTTGCCAACCCCTGCCCTACACTATGCAAAAGTTTCCTCTTCTATTCCGTACAAAAGGCTGTGTCTTCATAGTAACTCCCTCAGCACATTGTATTGCTGTTAACCTGTCCATAACCAGTGAATTATCTTCAGAAAACACATCTCATGATACAATGGATTCCTTTTATTCATGTTTCCATTCTTTTGTTTTTCAAGGGACTTTCTGTTGTTAAAAGCAGAAGATATATATTTTTTCCTTTCTTAACAGTCAGATTTAGCAAAAATATATTTAATTTACACTAACCATTTATTGTGTATTCTCAATGTGTCTGTAGAGCTGTTAGCACTCTGCTGAATTGTGGGGTTAGGGGAAGCTTCTCTTTCAGATTTTCAAAACTATGGGCCTGATAACGTAAATGATCTTACTCATGTCAGTATGTGATCCTTACTAACTTCAACTTCCAGCCAGTGGATCTTGTCAGACCTTTGTCAGTAAGGTTGAACTCCCCCATAAAACCCTAATCAAATATTTTTTCCATGTGTAGGTAACCAGACATAGTGATAGATCTTCTCTTTGATAAGCTGAAAAGGTTGAGCCGCTTAAGCCTGTTTGTAATGCTTGTTTTCAAGCTACTGGATCATTTTTGTGGCCCTCCCTTGAACTTCCTCTAGTATTACCTCATCCTTGAAGAGTAGACACGAGAACTGGACACAGTATTCTAGAAGTGGTCTCAACAATGCTGTTTACAAAGGCAAGGCCAGTTCCCTACTTCTATTTGATATTCTCCTTTTTTATGCATCCAAGGATTTCATTTTTGCCACAGCAGAGCTCATGTTGAGGTTGACCCTTCTCTGAGTCACTGGTTTCCAAGACAGTCTCCCATCCTGTAAGGATAACCTGAATTCTTGGTTGCCAGATGTATTACTTTGCATCTGGCTGTATTAAAATACATGTTGTTAAATTGTGACATCTAACCTGCTAACTCAGAGATCACTCAGTGAGAGCAATTTGTCCTCCTCATTATTTACTATCCCCAGAAATCTTAGTGTCATCTACAAACTTAACCAGAAAAGATTTTATATCATCATCTGGTTCATTGAATAGCTATAGACAAAGAACTGATCCCTGGTTGATCACACTAGAAATGTCCCCACTCATTGATGTCTCCTCATTGCCTACATTTTGAGATTTGTCAGTAAGCCAATTTTTAATATATCTTATGTGTGCCCTGTTAATTACACATAATGCAAGGGTTTTGTTTAAAAAATGCAAATGTCATGTGGTATTAAGTCAAATGCCTTGGAGAAATCCAAATGTACTATATACAGTTGCCATTATTAACCAGACCCGTAATCCTGTTTTAAAAATAATAAAAAAAAGCTTTGTTAGACATGATCTACCTTTCATGAAACCATGTTGATAGGGTACTCACCTATAATGTAGGAGGCCCAAGTTAAAATCCCTACTTTGACTATTTAGTTATGCATCCACAGTGTGCTTAAACAGTAGAGACTGGGAAAGTCCCATCCCAGAATATCCCATAGCCTTGGGTCTAGGACAGTCTTCTCCAATATGGAAGACCCAAGTACAAATCCCTTCTCCACATTAGGCAGAGGGAGGAATTGAAACTGGGTCTTCCACATCCCATGTGAGTGTCATAACACTGGACTAAAACTAATAAGGGAGGAGGCTTCTCCTTCTCCAGCCATTTTGTGACTCTAGTTCTCCTTGACTTTGGTCAAAAGGCCTGAAATTGAAACAAAATTTGAGCCAGGTTGAAATGAAATGTTTCATTCTGACATTACTAAAACATTTCAATGTTTTCAGTTCAGTCAAAACTATTCAGCGAACTCAATCAGAATTTATGAATAGTTTTGGTTGACCTGAAATTGCAATACCAAAAACACTTCATCCAGCACTATGCACCGCTTCCACCTCCTCTTTCTCTAGTTGTGAATCTAGTAATTTAAAAACATCCAGAGACAAAATGAATTAGGTGAAATGAAATGTTTGGTTCAACCTGAAACAACCTGGTTCAATTCACTGAATTTTTTCAGAACTTTCAAATTTGGTTTGACCCAAATAGATTTTTTTAATTCTTTTTTCCTTTTTTCCATGGAATTGCCAATGAACTAAAAAAATGATTATTCACCCAGCTCTAACCTTGGGTGAAATCTGGGCCTATGGATCTGAAAACATTTAACTTTAGCAGACGTTGTCAGACATCCTCCTTGCTTATGATACAAGAGGCTTTTAGCTGGTCCTATGTGAGAAAAACAGCATCAATGAGAGAACTCTGCCACACTGCTGAAGCAGGGAGGGATAGGGTGACCAGATGTCCTGATTTTATAGGGACAGTCCTGATATTTGGGGCTTTTTCTTATATAGGGTCCTATTACCCCCCCACCCCCATGTCCTGATTTTTCACACTTGCTGTCTGGGTCACCCTAAGGAGGGAGGAGAAAGATCATGAATCTTATCTGCCCAAATTAAAATAACCAGAGTGGTGGCAATAATATATAATGTTGGGATATACATAAAATGTAATTTGTTATAAATTTAAGGGTTTTAATAAATATTAAATAGGTGATAGTTTGAAGCAGGTTTAGCTAGAAATCCAAAATGGCCACCACAAGGATTTCACTTCTGAAAAAACAAAATGGAGGTCTTAGAATAAATTGACCAATAGTGGACAGGTAGACTGGACTGAAATTAAGGTCATTCCTGAAGAGAGGGGTGAGACAGGTAAAAGTACAGGTTCTCAAACAGGTCCAGCTTGATTGACAGATAGATTTAGCAACTAGGATTGGTCCATACAAACAACCAATCAGAAAAGAATAAAACTGATTGGATGAGCTTGTATTCCTAATAGCTAGAATGGAAAGAGCAAACAATGTTTGTTATTATGTGTATAATTTAAATGTTTAAGACCTTGCTGTCAGCATTCTGCATGTAACGCCATTTCATGCAGAATATAATCACTTGAAACTAGTTGCAACTATAGAATGTTACAATTCTGGACATGTTAATATGTATCTAATATATCTGTGTTAATAGAGTTTGTACCTTTGAATTGATGTTGTGTATTCTTTTAATAAAAGCTTTTGAGATTTATTGGATTGTTGGTGGTTTTATGATGATTTAGATTTATTGTATTAGGGAATATTACATTTCAATAAATTAGGGCTGTCAAGCGATTAAAAAACAATTTAAACAATAGAATACCATTTACTTTAAATATTTTTGGGTGTTTACTACATTTTCAAATATATTAATTTAAATTACAACACAGAATACAAAGTGTACAATACTCACTTTATATTTATTTTTATTACAAATATTTGCACTGTAAAAAACAAATTATATTTTTCAGTTCAAATTGTACAAGTACTGTAGTGCAATCTCTTTATCATGAAAGTTGAACTTACAAATGTAGAATTATGTATAAAAATGCACTCAAGAATAAAACAATATAGAACTTTAGAGCCTATAAGTCCACTCAGTACTACTTCTTGTTCAACCAATCACTAAGAGAAACAAGTTTGATTACATTTGTAGAAGATAATGCTTCCTGATTCTTGTTTACAATGTCACCAAACAAAAGTGAGAACAGGCATTTGCATGGCACTGTTGTAGCTGGCATTGCAAGATATTTATGTGCTAGATGCACTGAAGATTCATATGTCCCTTCATACTTCAACCACCGTTCCAGAGGACATGAGTCCATGCTGATGATGGGTTCTGCTTGATAATGATCCAAAGCAGTGCAGACTGAGGTGTGTTCATTTTCACCATCTGAGTCAGATGCCACCAGCAGAAGGTCGATTTTCTTTTTTGGTGATTTGGGTTCTATAGTTTCTGCAACAGAGTGTTGCTCTTTTAAGACTTCTAAAAGCATGCTCCACACCTCGTCCCTCTCAGATTTTGGATGGCACTTCAGATTCTTAAATCTTGGGTCAAGTGCTGTAGCTATACCTTCTTTACGTGTTGTCAAATCTGCAGTGAAAGTGTTCTTAAAACGAACATGTGCTGGGTCATCATCCAAGACTGCTATAACATAAAATATATGCAGAATGTGGGTAAAACAGAGCAGGTGACATACAATTCTCTCTCCAAAGAGTACAGTCACAAATTTAATTTACACATTTTTTTTAATGAGTATCAGCATGGAAGCATGTCCTCTGGCATAGTGGCCGAAGCATGAAGTGGCATATGAATGTTTAGCATATCTGGCATGTAAATACCTTGCAACGCCAGCTACAAAAGCTCCATGTGAACACCTGTTCTTATTTTCAGGTGACATTGTAAATAAGAAGCAGGCAGCAGTATCTCCCATCAATGTAAACAAACTTGTTTGTCTTCGTGATTGGCAGAAGAAGAAGTAGGACTGAGTAGACTTGTAGGGTGTAAAGTTTTACACTGTTTTATTTTTGAATGCAGTTATGTAACCAAAAAAAAATCTCCATTTGTAAGTTACACTATCACTATAAAGAGATTGCACTTAAGTACTTGTATGAGGAGAATTGAAAACTACTATTTCTTTTGTTTATCATTTTTACAGTGCATACATTTGTAATACAAAATAATATAAAGTGAGCACTGTGTACTTTGTATTCTGTGTTGTAATTGAAATCAATATTGAAAATGTAGTAAAACATCCAAAAATATTTAATACATTTCAGTTGGTATTCTATTGTTATAAGTGTGACTAATCATGATAATTTTTTTAATTGTGATTAATTTGACTTAATTGCATGAGTTAACTGTGATTAATTGACAGCCCTAAAATAAATGTTGTTTTGTTTTTGACGCAATTACTGCCTAAGTGTCAATCTTCTGAATGGAGGATTGTATCTGTGTCCTCCCAAGGGTTAACAGAACTGGTCTGGGAGTCCTCTGAGGGTCAGAGACAAACACCCTGGTAAAACCTGTGAAATTTCTCTAGGGCAGGCCACCTCCTGTTACCCACTAAAATGGATCAAATTGACAATTGGTTTACAGATAAAGGCAGGTCATTATTAGGGCACCTTGGGCCTAAATTTTGGGATAACAGTTACAGATGATAAACTTTCTATTCCCTCCACAATATCATATGAGATGGATACATCCTCCTGCTTTATTCCAAATAGAAAACAAATATCAATTGGATGGATGGATAGATAGAGAGAAATATCTATTGAACATTTCTTCTCTCTTTTCTGGTTCACTATTTATAATTTTACTATCTTCATTTAGCATCAGTGCTTCCTCAAATCAAATTTTGCTCATCTCATGTTTCATTTTGACCCTCTGCCTTCATTGTCTCTCAAAATTAATTTTGACTGATTCCCCCCCCTTGAAGTTCTCACTGGATAGGAGTTGGTTGGTACCAGCAGGAAGAAACATGGTCTGCTCATCTACTCAGGCTGAGCTATTACTGGAAGATCCCATTTCCTACAGCCCATCCCAATGAGTTGCCTCCCCCTGGACTCCCTGTTCAGCCTTCTTCTGCTTCAACAAGGAGACACTAAAGCTGCTTAGCTGCTGTATAGCTGGGGGAAATGTGCTCCCTTAGCTGTGTTCCCCTAAGCAGCCATATGAGCTGCACAAAAAGTAGGGCCAACCTCATTTTTTTTTTCAGTAGTAGCATTTCTGGTGGTGGCCTTATTCACAGTGTAAATATTCCTCAATGTAAACAAGTATTGCAGAATCAGGCCCATAATCAGAAAACAAGATGATGATCAGCACTGACAAAATCTCATATAAGCTCTCACTCACTTGTGGGATCAGGCTCTTTAATTCTGCTATGTAACCAACCAGGCAAATAGCAAATTTTTCTTCATGAATCTGTTTTTGGCTCTGTAGCCCCCCTGAAAGCCCAAAATGTGTTGTCTCAAAGAATTAGTGTGAGGTGCCTTTAAAAGTAATTTATTAGTGAATGAAAGGCTCCAAAGGATGTAATTTGTAAGGCAGGATTTCTCATGCTTATAGCTATGAAGAAGTCAAAGTAAATAGTACAGGTTTTTAGCAGGTACTGCATATTTATCAATAAAATGTAGATTTTACTCCTGTTTGAAGAGAAATATCTATCTTCTAGACACATGCATCCATCAACATGGCATAGTTTAGTTGTTATAATTTCTGAACTTTGAAACTTTTTTTTCTTTCTCCTGTTTAATATGCTTAAATTCCTTGGATGACTGCAAAATATTATCTACAGTTGTCAAATATCAAAAGCTTAAAAAAATCTGTCAAATGATAAATGTTAGAGTTGTGATATAATCTACAGCACAACCTGGGCCTCTCCTCTCTTAATGGCTGGCAAAATATTAAAACCATTTTTTATGAGTCACTTGTTCAGGTGGAAAGTTTACATTAGCAGCAGTTATATGAACTAGGAGAGCCAGGGAAATCAGAGATTTGACACAAAATGGCAAATAAATCACAACATAAAAGGTCATTTGGAAAATTTCTGACAGTTTTGAACGCTAGAAGGTCAGAAATCAACAGCGCATTGTCCTGTATCGGTACACTGTACCACTACTCTCTCTCCCTCTCTGCAGACTTTTATCATCTAAAATAATTGCATGTTCTTTTGAAATCAGACAGCCATTTAAAAATATATTCACTGTTTCAGTAAGATGAATATAGTGAAAGGTTTATTTTTAGTCCAGTTATCTTCCTGAAGCAAACACTACATCTTGACAATCAGCATGCTTCTATCTATGCCCTTTAAGATAATGGAGGCATAACTGATGATCCTTTGATAAGTTGATAAAATTCATGTCAAAATAGAATACATTTTGAGTAAAACAGACTATAAATTCAAGGCTAACATGAGTGTATTGTGTGATTGGAAACAACACTTACTCATATGTTCCCATTGACAGAAGGAATACTGTGACTGGAATCACAAGAAATGCTAGGGACCTATACTCTGCTACCACTAATGGAAACACAATAAATACTGATCCTCATTGGGATGTAAAGACCCAAATTTCCTGTGCAGTGATAGGCAGGATGTAGCTGGTAGACTTCTGGTCAGATAAAGAAGTGTTTGTCCTAAGGATATAGTGATAAGAGGGTACTGGAGTCTGGGATGTTCATCCAGCTATTCGGTGAGTGGATGTCCTTGTGCTGTGAGGACTAACAGCTTGAGAGCTATGCTTTTGTATTGTATGTTAATAAGCTGAAAGGTAGTGGATTAATACCAGGAGTCTGAAGTCCTCTTCCCACAGCAGGAGGAAACTGTGACCAACAGCAGTTAAAAATTGCCCATGCTGCTCCATTACTCTTGCTGTGGAGGTACCACCTCTAAGTGTGATGGGAGTTCAGTTACCATAAACACTCAGCCTGGGACTTAGAATCATAGAATCATAGACTTTAAGGTCAGAAGGGATCATTAGCATCATCTAGTCTGACCTCTGCACAATGCAGGCTACAGAATCTCACCCACCCACTCCTGTATCAAACCTGTGTCTGAGCCATTGAAGTCCTCAATTAATGTTTTAAAGACTTCAAGGTGCAGAGAATCTTCCAGCAAGTGACCCGTGCCCCACGCTGCAGAGGAAGGTGAAACCCCCACAGGGCTTCTGCCAATCTGCACTAGGGGAAAATTCCTTCCCGACCCCAAATATGGCGATCAGCTAAACCCTGAGCATGTGGGCAAGACTCACCAGCCAGACACCCAGGAAAGAATTCTCTATAGTAACTCAGATCCCACCCCATCTAACATCCCATCACAAGTCATTGGGCATATTTACCGCTAGTAGTCAAAGATGAATTAATTGCCAAAATTAGGCTATCCCAGTATACCATCCCCTCCATAAACTTATCAAGCTTAGTCTTGAAGCCAGATATGTCTTTTGCCCCCCCTACTCCTTCATGGCATGGAACCATTGTAGAGAGTCATGATCCGTGACTACGGTGAACTGATTGCCAAGAAGGTAATGTCTGATGCCTCATAGTTAAGCCCTCTTTCTCTATTATGGAGTAAGCCTTTTCTCTTGGGAACAATTTGCATGTTAGGCAGAGGACAGGGTGTTCCTCACCATTGACCACCTGGGACAAGACTGCACTGAACCCAACTTCAGAGGTATCAGTCTGCAGAAAAGATTATTTGGTGAAGTCCGGGTACATAAGATGATTCCCTGGTCTCACTGGTGTGAGGTCATGTGATTGGCTCATACTGTTCCCTCTTCTTGCCATCTCAGCCATGAGAATACCTTGGCCAGGATCCTAAATTGCTTATACTGGCCTGGGATTCACCAGGAGATCAAAGACATCTACAGCTCCTGTCCTGAGTGCCAGCTCGTTGGCCCTGAAGGGGTGGCCAAAGTCCCTTTAGTCCCTCTCCCAGTGGTGGACATGCCTTTTTAAAGAGTAGGGATGGATCTGATCAGACCCTTAGAAAAGAGTGCAACTGGATATGTATTGGACATACTTGATTATGCCACCTGATATCTGTCGGCAACCCCATCCTACCCACTGCTAAGAAAACTCTTGCATCAGAACTGCTAAAAGTCTCTCCCAGTGTGCCTAATGAGATCCTAACTGGCCAAGGCACACATTTTACATCCAATCTATTGAAGGAGGTATTGATCTATTCAAAATGAAGACCATACAAACATCTATCACCCACAGACTATTAAGGATTATTCCAGAGGCAGGTGCCTCTGCCCAACCACACCTGTATGAGAGTTGTCAGACTTAGAGGGAGGAGCTTAAAAGGGGAAACCTAGAGCAGTTGCTGGCAGACCAAAAAGGAGAGCAGACCTCCAGACTTTATCTGCCAGAGAGAGGACTGGCTGAAGGCAAGCGCTCCTCAGATGAATGCTGCCTGGTGACACCTCCCTGAAGGAAGGAAGGACTTCTGAGGGGACTATTACTCCATATTAACCCGTGAGCCTAGCTGTGCCACTGTTTACCAAGAGCACTCTGCAGGAGGGGAGCCTTACCACACCCAGGAGACAATTCATTTGTGTTAATTTTATTTAACAAGCCTGAAAGAAGTAAAGTATCCAGGGCTGTGCCAGGGGGCTGGGCCTCTTATGAATGAACTGGGGTGGTGGAACATCTCACCATCACGTAACACAGGCCTGGGTGAGTGCAGGGACCCATCCCAGGGTCTGAGGGTGCCCCAGGGAAGGAATCTGGTGAGACTAATGCACGGGAATTGTTCCAACAAATGACCAGAAGCACACAAATAATCCCTACATGGAAGAGTTTAATATAATACTTAGAACTGACCTTTTTTATACACCAGTCCTGGATGTAGTTGGAAGACAAGACAGGCTTTCTGAAGGCCTCTCAAAAGCTCTAATTAACACTTAATCCTGGATTAAGAGAATACTACATTTAACTGTAGTGTTTATCTTCAAAACTTGTATGACCTTACTTGACCTTTTACTGTCTTGTATATTACACTTATCTTTGTGCTAGGTTTGTAAGGAAAAATGAGACTGAACTGAAAAAATCAATACTCTAGAAAATGAAATGGAGGGAACAAACCAGCAGTGTGCTAGGAGGGCAAATATAATTATCTGTTATTTTAGGTCTTTTTATTTTTCATATATATGATTCTGTTAAGGATAATATAGTGTTATCCCTTTTGCAACAATACTCTCAGGAACATGTGTGTAAATGAAACCAGGATCTAGTTTTATATTCTTATGTTGAAAGTTTTGTTGAAGTCATTAAAACCAAAATTTAAAAAAAATCCAGAAAAGTTCTATCTGACCCAAGGAAAGGTTGAATTATTTTTACATTTAATCTCAAGTGCAACAGGCCAGCATCTGGGCATCCCCCTGCATGGCACAGTCATCTTAGGCTATGTCTCCACTACTGCGATAAGTCAACCTACGCTACGCAACTCCAACTACGTTATTCACGTAGCTGGAGTTGACGTACCGTAGGTCGGGTTACTGCGAGGTCTACACCACAGGAGGTCATTGGGAGAAACTCTCCCATTGACTTACCTTACTCTTCGGGGGTAGCGCACAGGGGTTGACTGGAGAGCAATCTGCTGTCAATTTGGTGAGTCTTCACTAGACCCGCCAAATCAACTGCAGGTGGATAGATCCTGGCTGTAGTGTACATGTAGCCTTAGTGTCTCCTATGCCAACCCCTGACAGCTGCTGTTGGCATGAGGGAAATGGCAAGAGTAAAATATACACCCCACTGATCCTTATGCCTTAAATGGAGTCTGGAGTAACACTGTGGCAAAGTTGGACTGAGCTTTTCTTAGTAACTATTATATCCAGCCTTTGCAAACAATCCATCCTTAGCAATGCTGTTTTAAGAAAAATGTGATTTTTTTGTCTTGGGGACAGTACGGATTTGATATATGTTTTGCTCTGTGATTTGCAGTTTCTGAAGAGAATTAAATAAAAACATCCTAGCACATTTCTAGAATTTTTTTTGACATTTGAATGACTAATCTCTGTGCTGCTACAGACTAAAAACAAACAAACAAACAAAACGAATCACTTTAGTTTCTCAACAGAAACTTTATGCAGAAAATTAATCCTAGCCTTCTGTTCTCATTCTTGTGACAGTAGCCTAAAGTCTCTGTACAAATGGAATTAAGTTTGCCAGTAAATTGCTCAGATGTCAGGAGTCAAGGTATACATATTAGTGAAAGTGATTTTGTTGTGGACAGTAAGAGAATATTTTTTGTAACCCTTTAATTACGTCCTTCATAAAATGTTATTTGTTTGCCATTAGTCTCAGCCTCTTTTATCTGTGACAACTTGGGATATGTCTCATTAAGAAAAAGGTCATATAAAACTGTTATATAAAATTGTTTTTATTTTAAAAAGGAGAGGGGGAAATGCCCAATATAAAAATAAAGTAGTCACTTATCTGCTATTTTATAGAATTAACAGTTATTGCAACTTCTGCCCTAGAGTTTACTTCTAAAAGCAAGCTTCCACATTTGCAATCTCCTAAACTCTAACAGAATTCTCATTTAGTAGTTCAACATCGCTTTTAAGGGTATATCTGCACAGCAAAGAAAAACCGTGGGTGGCCTGTGCCAGCTGACTTGAGCTTGCAGGGCTCGAGCTATAAGACTGATTCATTGCCAGGTAGACTCCCGGGCTCAGTCTGGAGCCCAGGTTCTAGGACTCTTCAGGTTTTTTCGTACTATGTAGGCATACCCTATTTGGAAGTAGATGATCCACGATCCCTTCTCAAAAAGGAATTTAAGAAATCTTTTCCATTAAAATTACAATATAAAAATGCTCGACAAATAATATTTTATAATTACTGCAAATAACGTCTGCAATGAAATGGCCATTCAGTTACCGACCTAAATTTCCCCCAAGACCTCAGGCCTAAGGTCAAAGTACCTTCCCAATATAAGATCACCAAGACAGAAGCTGTGCTTCCTTTCCAAGGAGCTCCAGATTCCAAAGAGGACACTCAAGGTAAGTAGCAGCAGCTTCCCAGTTCTTGCATTATATTTTAACAATTGATGTTCTCAAACAGTTTAATTATACTTTGTCTTGTGGAAAGTACAGTTCCCCATGGTTAGTGGTATCCTTCCGAGGAAGGTTTTAGCCCCATTATAGAGGAAACCACTTACTTCTACACTGTTATGTCATGATCTGTTTGTTCACTCTGGAACAATCACTGACCTAGCAAAGGGTCTCTTCAATAAAGGACTTTACATGAAAAATGTGGAGGGTTTTTTTTTTCAGCTGTTAGAATTACTGATGAGTATAAAGGGTTTTAAATGCTAAAAATGTATGTATTTTTCATTCTTCAGTAACTCAAAAACCTCCCTGGCTTTCCTTCAAGATCTCCAGAAAAATTCACCTCCAGACTGACATACAGCATACAACATTTCGACCCCAAAGAAAGAAATTTCAGAAAGTTATGAGCAAGTGAAAACAGAGGTCATAATGGAAGCCCCATGGTAACCTTCACTATATCTTTTGCTATTGAAAAGCTGTAATAAAAATGCAGAACACATGCACATATAGACATATCACTCACTGCTGAAGTAAACCAGTGCCTGGAGGGCAACAACAAGGTACACAAAGAGCATCATGTAAGTGCTCTCTCCATGCACAATGGTTTCTGAGTATATATTGCATAGAGCTATGAAGGAGCAAAGTGTTTATCTGATACTTTATAAGTGCTGTAAGTTGAAACAAATCTATTTGCTCTCATTAAATAGAGGATTTATTTTCTTCTTGGGGTCAATTTTTACTATCAGATACATAAGTGAAATTCCCGTTGGTGTCAGTATCAGCTGTATGTTTGGGCATAATTTGGCCCTTTTTTCTCATTAAAGAATAGACAGAGAACAAATTATGAAAGCATTCCCCCAGGACTTGCAACTGAAACATACTATATATAAATATATATTATATCAGGGATTGGCAATCTTTCAGAAGTGGTGTGCCAAATCTTCATTTATTCACTCTAATTTAAGGTTCCGCGTGCCAGTAATATATTTTAACATTTTTAGAAGGTCTCTTTCTATAAGTCTATAATATATAATTAAACTAATGTTGTATGTAAAGTAAATAAGGCTTTTAAAATGTTTAAGAAGCTTCATTTAAAATTAAATTAAAATACAGAGCCCCCCGGACCGGTGGCCAGGACCCGGGCAGTGTGAGTGCCACTGAAAATCAGCTTGCGTGTCGCCTTTGGCACCCGTGCTATAGGTTGCCTACCCCTGAGATATATATATATAAGCATGATGGTACTACGAGATGATTGGTTTCAGTGTCAAAGCATTTTACATACTGCTTGTACCTCAAAGTATACAGTCTTTGGCAGGTTGTGGACATTGTAAAAGTTATTAACCTTAACTTATCTTACATTAGTAACATGCTGAATGTACTAGTAAAATAAACTGTATCAATCACAGCTGTATCAAGTGTCACATTTAAATGTTAGGAAAAATCATGGCCTGGATGTCTCAGAGGGGTTGGCAATAGGATATAGAAGTTCTCACTTCTAGGCCACCAGCTTGAATCCATCCCAGTTAAGAAAAAAGCCCCCAAACCCCAGTTTTCTTCATTATGGATCATGTGGACAGTATTTTCTGTAAGAGGAAGATTGTTAATGCCAGTGTCCTAGCTATATTCCAATTTGTTTAAATCATAATCTGCCAAACTCAATTTATTTTGGAGTTTGGATTGGCAATGATGTACTTGTCCTAAAAAACATGCAGGGGCGGTTTAAAGGGTGTGTATACATGTGTGCACACCATGATGCATTCCAGAAGTGGCCATATTTCATTGTTGGCTGAAATGATCCTTGCTCTGAAAAACATCTTGGAGCATGAAAACTAGCAGCAGTGGTGAAAACAAGCCCCGGGTTCTGGATCCAGATGCAACATGTGATACCCATTCTTCCTCCAGGTCAGTGGTCACCAACCCATAGATCACGATCGACTGGACGATCCTGGAGCCTCTGCCAGCTGATCGCAATCTCTAGCTGCTAAAAGTCTGGTGGCACAGTGGGGCTAAGTCAGGCTCCCTGCCTGCCCTGGTCCCACACTGCTCCCAGAAGCAGCCAGCATGCCCCCACAGCCCTGGTGGGGGGCAGGGGTCTCCGTGCGCTGCTCCTGCCTGCAAGCACCACCCCTGCAGATCCCACTGGCTGGGAATGGGGAACTGCAGCCAATGGGAACTGTGGGGGTGATGCTTGTAGGCAGGAGTAGTGCACAGAGACCTCTTCCCCCCACCAGGGGCTGGGGGGGCAAGCTGGCTGCTTCTGGGAGCAGCGTGGGACCAGGGCAGGCAGGGACCCTGCCTTAGCCCCACTGCGCCACCGACAGCAGCTGACCAAGGTAAGTGCCACCTGGTGGGAGCCCATGCCCCAGCCCCCAGCCCTGAGCCCCCTCCCAGAGCCAGGACCCCATACCCCCTTCTTCACCCCAAACCCACTCCTGCACCCCAAGTCCCTGCCCCAGCCCTGAGTCCCCTCCCGTAGTCATCACCTCATACCCCGTCCTGAACCCCAACACTCTTCCCCAGCCTGGAGCCCCCTCCTGCACCCAAACTCCCTTCCAGAGCTTGCACCCCTCACCCCCTCCTGCACTCCAACCCTACACCCCAGGCTCAGCCCAGAGCCCCTCTCACACTGCAAACCCCTCGTCCCCAGTCCAGAGCCCGCACCCCCTTCCAAACCCCAGTCCCCTGCCCCAGCCTGGTGAAAGTGAGTGAGGGTGGGGGAGGGCAAGCAATGGGGGGGATAGAGTGAGCAGGGCGGAGCTTTGGGGAAGGGGCGGGGCCTCAGGGAAAGGATGGCATAGATCGTGGGTTGCCCTTAAATTCCAAAAGTGATCTGTGTGTAAAAAGGCTGCTCTAGGTAATGCCACATGAAGAAAAAGGAAGGAAAGGCAAGAGTAAACAGCAACTCCCACCTCCTGAAGGAGAGGGCATATAGAGCACTGCCTCAGCTGAGCCTCCTCCGCTAAAGTGTGTCTTCACTGCTCCCACCAAAGCACCACTGTTACTAACTCATTTTGGACAGGCTGAAGCACTAAATATTAGGATCTGTGGCCTTCCTTCTCCTTTCACAACCACATCAATTCCCTCCTCTGTTCAAGGTTTTTCTGTGATGTCCAGTCACAGTGGTATGTAAGTTCTCTACTAAGTTCATCCAGGACACAAGCGAGTCATATTTTGTATGCTATTTGTGTTCAGTACTATTTCTCATTATCAACTGCTTCCCATTCTCTATGGCAGTACCTTTGGAAGCTGAGAAATTAGTGCTCTGAATATCCACTTCTGGCAACCACACTCTGAGTGTCTGTACTTTGTAGTCCCAGATGAAAAAATTCTCTGCTTGATTTCTTGAGACTCTTAGACATAATGGAAGTGCTGAGTTTTAGACTGTCCAAACACTTCAAGATGCAAAATAAATAAATTATAGGTTTTTTAAAAAAATACAAAAGATGGTGACTGGAAGCTCTGGGAATTGGTAACAACTTGGAGTCCTTCACCTCTGGAACATCTGTCCAGACTGACACTGTCCATTGGGGTATGCCACCCTGCTTTCCAGTGACCCTTCTGACTGAAATGTGGCACAACATTGATTCATTTCTGGATGGAGCCATATTCAGCCCTTTCTAACTGTTGGGAAGCCATAATGTAGAACTGCTTCCCAGAGGAACTCCCAAAGGAAAAAAATGAAATGCTATTTTCTCTTTATCAACTTATGGCAGATACATATTTCATCAGCCTGGTGATATAGTAGGTATATGTGTGCATAACAGGAGTTCTCCCATTGACTTCATCCCTGTGCAATCTGTCTGACAAAATCAGGCAAAAATTGGCCACTGCCTTCAGTTTTCCTACATCCAGTCCATCAGCACTGTGCTTATCTAGACTTGCATTCTAGTGACATGAATTCTGTGTGAACAGTGATTCCCATGACGTTGGGAGGAAATGAAATGTTGTAGTAATTCTGTGGTATGTTAGTTCAATATTTTAAAAGCCAGTAAAGGAATCAGTGACAGAAGATTGAAAAAGAAAGACAAAAGAAGTTGAGAGGTAAGGAGTTAAAAACACTGAGAAGACTGAAGGAGACATAACACTGCAGAATAAAGGGAGATATACACTGCTTCTGTCAGATAATGGAAACAGAAAGGCAAAGACTAAATGAAGTGGAAAAAAAACCAAAAACCCAAGGATACACAAGCAAGAGAATGATTAAATAATATTATTCAAAAATAGCATGTATAAAGACTGAAAATTAGGGCTAATCCTGCTTGTTTTGGGGTCAATGATAAAACTCCAGAAGAAGGCAGGATCAGACCTTATGTTCACAGGAGAAAGATCTTCTGTGTATATAGTGGAAAGAGTTGGGGAAAAAAAGAGTTTAGCTATGAGAGGCACTGTAAAATGAGATATAGAATAGCAAGATTTCTGAAGAATAAATAAGACCTTGAAATAAAGTTCCGTAGAATTAAAGTTTTATGCCAACCGACTGTCCTACCTTGTGCATTTATTCTTAGTTCCAGATCTTGATGTAACAAATTCTGAAATGTGAACTAGATTTCCACTCTCCTTTGCCTAGTTTCTTTTCCAAGATACATTGATAAGGGAAGCTGACTTTCTGTTATCTGACAAGAGCAGTGTATATTTGACCAAATGACCTGTCCTGAAATGTGAACCTTTAATTTCATTTGGAGACAACAGGTATTTGTTTCTGAAGGGCTTATGTAAAAGGGCATGAACAAAAGTTCATAAGCTCTTCCTAACAAGACTAGAGGATCTTGTTTGTCAATTTGAATTGCTAGCAAATAGCTCATTATAGCTTTAAATTCTACTCTACTCTATGCCTTGAATGATGCAGTGCAGCACTGCCCTTTTTCCCCAGGAGACTGAGCCTATCACCTCTGCAGGACTTCAAGTCTTCAGTCACCTGATGTGTACAAAATTAACCTCAAACTAAGGCCTCCAATATGCGGGCCAGTGTGCCTTCTGTCAAGCCACGGGGACAGATGAAAACATTGGAGTTATTAGTAAAAAACTCTGGCAGTCAAGGAACATTGCCATTGCAAGGATACCTGTATTATTGCACCTAATTGGTGAAATTAAATGTGTTCTTAGAAAGGATTCAATTTAACCAGAACAGTTCTAAAGCAGTATTCCTCCTGAGCTGCTTTTAAAAGTAGATTAGGTGAAAAATCATGTTCTGTTTTCTCAGCATGTGAGTCATCTGGATTGTTCTGAAATGTTTCATTTCTACAATGTATTAGACGAGTGCATTGATCAACAGTGTCAGAATATTGTGTTGCGAGAAGCCTGCATCTGGACAAAAAAAGGGTCATTTTGGGGGGTACTAGCAACTCATTTATAATATTTGGGTGCATAAGGTCATTGAAGTATTATAGCATTATAGACTGATAGAAACAACATCTTACCAAATTTGGTACACACAGTGCATTGTGTAACTCTAATTGCAGCCAACAAAGAGTAAAATTCAATCTAGTCATATGAACCACTGCAGGGTTGATTTTTTTGCTCTTTTGCAGTCCCTGATGTTTTCCTGTCCCACTGAGATGGCTGTTATGTTTGTACACTTAAAAAAGATGACAAAATAGATTTTTCTGTCTAGAAATGAAGCTTCACTGTTTGTTTGTCTGCAATGTGTTCTTTGGGTAGGAGTAGAAGTAGACAATAGAACAAATTCATCTTTGGTGTAACTCTTCTGAAATCTATTACACCAGGACTGAATCTGGCTTAATATGAGTTCAAGGTACATCAAAACTGAAAATAATAATAAAAAATGTGTGGCGACGTTTGATTTGCAGAGAAAGTTTTATAAACTACAATTTCTTGAATAAGGAATAACGTAGGCCTTCTCTCCTTCCCATTCCTGCTGTCCAGGGCTCACTTGAACCATCTTCCAGCTGAAGTAAATAATATTTAATGACCCTGTTTCTCCAATAAATATTTCTGCAATAACACTATGCAGTGACTTTAATTAGCAATTGCTTATAAGAATGCTGTCAGTATAAGGCCCTGATGTTCATTTCAGAAGTACTAAAAAGAGCTCAAATAAATTACCTGAAAAAGCAAGAACAGATTGAGGAGAATCTCCATTTGGTGTTGTTCCATAATTTGTGAAGAAGGAAAAAATGCAGAGGAAAAAACATCTATAATTGAGTCCTAGGATAAATTCCTAATTGAAAGTCAGTGGGACTTAGGTGCCTAAGTTATTTAGGGCAAGATATCCCAGGGTATTTAGGGACCTAAAGATGCAGAGAGTTATCTAGCAAGACTTTCAAAAGTAACTAAGTAGGTTATGCATCTAACACCTATTGAAATCAATGGGAGTTAAGCAAATAGCCAACTCTCATTGATTTCAGTAGGTGTTAGGTACTTAGCCTGCTTAGGAACTTTTGAAAAGCCTACTAGGTAGCTCTCTGCATCATTAGGTGCTTCAGTACTTTTGAAAATCTGACCTTTACTTGCTCTTCTAAGTATTACATTTAGTCGTATCAGCTAAGAGGTCTTGTTAATAATATAAGGTGTTTGGTGAAATTTATAAACAAATGGTTTCATTTCTTTTCTCTTTTCTCCTTACTGCTTTCCACTTGCATAGGAAAATACCATATTCAGGTATTTTCTTCTTTCTAGTATACAGTAAGAAATGCACTGCCTATACTCTCTACTTTATATAAAGGCAAAAGCAGTGGAAACATCTTAAAGGATAGGTGTTGCTAGCACGACAGGTGATGGAACATTACATTGGAAACAATTTGACAAAGCTGGTACTTCTTCCTGTATGCAAATTATTTACAAACAGATCATGATTATTAAAATATGTGGCTTTTGGAAATGTATGACAAATAGATTTTACCAACATATTTGCACTACAAGTGAAGTTTCCACTTAATAAACATAATCCCAAATGAAACACAACAGATATCTTGATATCTTTACAGTGGATATGAGCTAGGAATTATTTTGGGGAAGTTTTATGGCTTGTGTTACATAGGAAGTCAAACTAGATCACCACAATAGTCCCTTCTGGCCTTGGAATCTGCAATTTGCCTTTTCATGCACATATAGCATAGGACTAGACTTTTCTGAAAGCTGACCTCCATTTTTGCTTTCCAAAACTGTGAGCACAAGTGGATGCAGTTTTGCACCTGCCACTGCTTGAGGGTCATCACATTGAAGTTAAAATACGTTAGTACCTGGTTGTGCCTGAAACTCAAAATCTAAATGACATTAACTGTATCTGCAGTTTTGTGGGCTGGTCTCAGAATCATAGTTAATTGATACTTTTATCAGTGCTTAAGTCATAGAACCACTGCAGTAAATTCTGCCTCCTGGCTACTAAAGGACGTGTAGTACAAGAGTGATGGAGTTGGCAATAGATTTATGAGCACAAACTTGAAGTAGATCACAGCAAAATGATCAAAGAAGTATTAGATCATTATGAAAACTGAAAATGTAACTACATGGAAATGTGTCCCACTCCTTCCTATACTATTTTTTTAATCTTGAAGACCAGAGAAATAAAACTCTAGCCCAGTGGTGGGGAGAAAAAGGGTTGTTATTCATGTGCAGGAAGTAGAGTAGTGAGCACCGCTACAAGTGCGCCAGACTCTAGCAGGAGGAGGGCGGCTTGAAGTGAGTTTAGGTGGACATTCTGCTTGTTTTGCACATTAGCCCAGAACACTGATGAACTGAGCCAACGGGACTGATAAAGTCATATGTTGATATAGCTGATCAGACCCAATCACCAGACTGAACATAAAAGCAGATATTTTGCAAGAGAGAAAAACCAAAGGGACATTGCTGTATATACAGCAAGGGCTCAGTAACCTATATTATTCAGACTAAAGGCTATTGTGTACATTAGCTTTACCCATCAGGGAAGCTCTTATTAAAATAAACCTGTGTGATTCAGTGAGGTGCATTTTATAGACTTGGCAGGCACAGTACTGAAAGGTGTTTTCTTTACTCCTCGTGGCTACAAGTCTCATGCAAATTACACTTGGAAGGTAGCTACTTATTTTAAATTAGAATTGCTTGAATATTAGTCAAATAACTTAAACAAATTTGACAATACTTTTACCATTCTGTGAATTTTTATTACTTTCCACTATAAGGTGGATGAATAATTCAGAAATGCATTAACCATCCGGGGGAGTTAAAAATATTTTATTAAAATAAATTTGTGAATTTCTTTTGTCCCGCATACTTTACCTTGCTCTCCTTGAGATTTGGAGTCTATCTTTATGAGAAAAAGAACTAAACGTGAAGCTCCATAACAGGGGATTCTGTAATTATCTCATCTGGTTCACTCAAACCTATTGAGAAATAATGGCTTCCTATACCTTATAAGTGAATGAGTAATGAGAAAATGGAATATTTTCATATGCTGAACCTTAGTACCTCATATTGTTTTGATTACAGGTAAGATTTCCTGATCAGATTAGACTTAATAGCAGGGTATGTTATAAACCCTAAATTTTTCCTCTGCATTTTTTATGCATAGGCAGCAAGAAGAGTCTTGGATTCTGTAGTAGAGCTGGTCAATAGTGGGGGAAATGTATTTGCAAACACTTTATTCAACAACTGAGAGAAAAAAGGTCAAGCTATTTATCAATATTTGAGCAGCTAGCTCTACCCTATGAAGAAAGCATGCCCTAGAAGTCTAACTTCTAATAGCACTTGTCTAAATTATTAGTGTCCTTAGTTCTGCATAACATTCCCATGTATATAGATGTACGCAGTAACTGTAAATAGCCGTTTACTAAATTGTGCAGAATTATGCTTTGAAGGTTACTTGGAGCTCGCAATTACATTTAAATTTGGGGGGTTAATTGCAATTATCTTGGGCTCTGACTCTGTCATACTTTTGGAAAAGTCCTGAAAAGACAACTGCTCTCTGGACAGTGCCTTCATAAAGGAATAGGTTGAAGTCCTGGAAGAGAAGAGTAATAGTGGAGTGTTTACATAATTTACCAGCTAGCCCAGTTTCCAAAAGGCATAGCAGGTGAGACATTGAATCTGAAATATTCAGAGAATGTTATTTTCCCCATGATGCTTTGATTTTTAAAAAAAAAATAAAGAAAATAATAATATTCTTTTAAGTGAGGGTTTCTGTGCTAAAAATAAATAAATAAAATGACATTCTCTTTTCACTATGCCCCTTAAAGAAGGGAATGTTTTGTGTACCATTTTGGGATAGCAGCTGTGTCCATTTCAAAGACATACTGTTCAGTGTGTGGCTAATTCATCTACCCTCTGAACCTTCAAAACACTTAAGCATTTCCCAGCGGTAAACACGAGTGGTCTTGCTGACTTAGAGTTACTTGTAGGGTTACAGCTGAGCACGTGCTTAGTGCTCTGTAGGATCAGAGCCCTAGTGAACTGCAGAGAGATTCTGATGAGGCAACAAAGCCTTCCTCAGTGGCCTATAAAATACTGGTAACTCGATAGGGCCTTGGAGGTAGGAAAGAGGTAAAGTAAATAAAATGGCCCTGGCTGAATGTGAAAGGGCAATGGGAGGAATTAGAAAAATCAGAGAATAGCTTAAATCAATATATGCAATGGTTAACTATGATAAGTGTTAGCAGTTTAAAAAAATAAAGCAGCTGAAGAATAATGTAAGACTAGACTGGGAGTAAGTATAAAGCAGTGATGGAATATCTGTGCAATCTGATTTAATTCATGTTTTATATTTTTTCTTGCGCTCTTTGTTCTGGCTCTCATTCTTTGCTTGTCATATCATCTATGCAATTTCAAGACCTGACCTCTTTTGCAACTGTCTCCAAAATAGTAGGAAGTCCTTTCAGGGGTAGCTCAAGATCCAGTGTGTTTCAGTAGCAGCAATGGGAACTACACATTGTGGACTACAAACTGCTGCATGTTTGGGAAATTTCCTGGTTCCTGCCAGGATGTGCCCTCTGCCCCACCAGCAGGAGGTCTCAGCACTGTCTGAAGCTGGGAGCAGGAGGCAAGCTCATGGAGAGGAGGCTGCTGGACTGTAATTGTGTTCTGTTTCTGTACAGAATAAAACTTTGTCCCTGGTGGTTTGTCTGAGAGGGTCTGATCTGAGGTAATACACACTGATGCACAACACAGAGGAGCCTCAGGCCCAAAGTTATGTAAAAATCCACAAGGCAGATGTACCCTATCTTGAACAATCTCAGACTGGGACAGTGAACAGGAGGGGGGTTACATGTACAATCTCCACACCAGAGAAGTTCTGAGTAATTTTAATACCAGACTCTAAAGATTCCTTGCCCTAGTTAGTTTTGATCCAATTCTGTGTGATCTCTTGTTTGGTTTGTTTGGATAGTACAGAACTTTGATATTTTAAAAGTGAACAGTGCATTATGAATCAATAAATACCCATTTGTTTCTTGGCAAACAAGAAGAGAAAAGATGAGTTACAAAACTACAGTACATTTATACTCACGTATAAAATGCCTGAGAAAGAAGGTTTGTTGGGATTAGCCTGAAAGCCAAAAAAAAAAAAATGAGATCAATGTTCAGTGATGTATGGAAAAAGATGTGACTGTGAGGAGCTGATGAAGCCACATGAACCAGAGGGGCAAAGCTTAATTTTAGTAAATCTTCATGAGCAAAGAAGCTAGAGGTGGTGAGAAAAGGAAGGTCTGCAAGAGCCTTTGGAGCTAGCAAGCAAGATTAGTTATAAACCATTTAAGAAGTGCCCTACAGGTCTTTGGGTTTAATGGAAATGTGTTCGAGAAGTAAGAAAAATCTTCTGTAACAGAAAATAAGTTTACTACTTTTTGTGCATTTCTATTCCTCAAAACATCGGGAATTAAAAATATTAAATTTGTTACGCCTTAGTGCACACTATTTTTATATTGACTAGTTTTAAGCACAGAACAGTTCTTTCACAATAATATGTAAGGCAGTTTGTGCATTTGGTTGCATAATTACAAGGTACACTAAGATGGTTTCCAGGTTAGCTTTGTTTCTTTAGCAAACCTGGCTAGATGGGACTGGAGAAGATTCTAGGTAGAAGCCCACTAGTAAAACAAAGACAGCATACCAAAGCTTTAAATATTCTGTTTTTCTAATAGTTTCTAGTTCAGCATCAGAAGAAATTACTTTCTATGATTCTTTATTATTGTCACATGACAATGGTTCCTTCAGAGCACTTCCATTTTCAGGTAGTTAATGTATATTTAAAGACTGTTTGATTATGCATTTGCCCATGAAAGTGAGCTAATTCTAGAGGAACTGTTCTGGACTCTCAAGGAAATGACACTTTACTGCACTGCTAATAACTATTACCCATGTATTGGAGAGCTCTAAATGGTTCTGCAGGGTAAGAGGTATTAAAACTTATAAGTAAATAATAAGAGATAGTGAATTGGTTCTTATACAGTAAGAACCACCATGGTGCTTTGCCCAAACTTTGATTCTAACCAAATCCAAACATTTTATATATTTGGAAGAGTCTAGATAAATACCCCCTCCCTAAACCTTTTGCAGGCCTCTCTCTCATAGGGGAGGGCTAGGCAGCCTAGTGGTTGGCACACCTGACTTCTAGCACCTTGTTTCCGACAGTGGTGCCTCATCCCTTAAGGAGCTTCAGAGTCTCAATGCGTGGATGAGACGATGGTGTAGAGAGGAGGGGTTTACGTTCATTAGGAACTGGGGAAACTTCTGGGATGGGAGGAGCCTATACAGGAGAGATGGGCTCCACCTAAACCAAAGTGGAACCAGACTGCTGGCACTAAACATTAAAAAGGTTGTAGAGCAGTTTTTAAACTAGGAGATGGGGGAAAGCCGACTGCTGCAGAGGAGCGTGTGGATCGGACACAGACTTCTCTTAGGGGAGAGTCTGATGATAGAGAATCTCCAGGTTATAGTCAGGAGCAGAGGACTGAAAAGTATAATGTAAGGGCCGGATCAAATGATAAACAGTCACATAAAAAAGAATCTGGCACATCAGAAAAAGGCAGGCTAATAAACAGGGACAAGTTTTTAAAGTGCTTGTACACAAATGCCAGAAGTCTAAATAATAAGATGGGTGAACTAGAGTGCCTTGTGATAAAGGAGGATATAGATATAATAGGCATCACAGAAACCTGGTGGACTGAGAGCAACCAATGGGACACAATCATTCCGGGGTACAAAATATATTGGAAGGACAGAACAGGTCGTGCAGGGGGAGGAGTGGCACTATATGTGAAAGAAAGTGTAGATTCAAATGAAGTAAAAATCGTAAGCGAATCCACATGTTCCATAGAGTCTCTATGGATAGAAATTTCATGCTCTAGTAAAAATATAACATTAGGGATCTATTATTGACCATGTGACCAGGACAGTAATAGCGATGATGAAATGCTAAGGGAAATTAGAGAGGCTATCAAAATTAAGAACACAATAATAGTGGGGGATTTCAATTATCCCCATATTGACTGGGAACATTTCACTTCAGGACGAAATGCAGAGATAAAATTTCTTGATACTTTAAATGACTGCTTCATGGAGCAGCTGGTACGGGAACCCACAAGGGGAGAGGCAACTCTAGATTTAATCCTGAGTGGAGCGCAGGAGCTGGTCCAAGAGGTAACTATAGCAGGACCGCTTGGAAATAGTGACCATAATACAATAGCATTCAGCATCCCTGTGGTGGGAAGAACACAACTGCCCAACACTGTGGCATTTAATTTAAAAAGGGGGAACTATACAAAAATGGGGGGGTTAGTTAGACAAAAGTTAAAAGGTACAGTGACTAAAGTGAAATCCCTGCAAGTTGCATGGGCCCTTTTTAAAGACACCATAATAGAGGCCCAACTTCAATGTATACCCCAAATTAAGAAAAACAGTAAAAGAACTAAAAAAGAGCCACCGTGGCTTAACAACCATGTAAAAGAAGCAGTGAGAGATAAAAAGACTTCCTTTAAAAAGTGGAAGTCAAATCCTAGTGAGGCAAATAGAAAGGAGCACAAACACTGCCAACTTATGTGCAAGAGTGTAATAAGAAAAGCCAAAGAGGAGTTTGAAGAACGGCTAGCAAAAAACTCCAAAGGTAATAACAAAATGTTTTTTAAGTACATCAGAAGCAGGAAGCCTGCTAAACAACCAGTGGGGCCCCTTGATGATCAAAATACAAAAGGAGCGCTTAAAGACGATAAAGTCATTGCGGAGAAACTAAATGGATTCTTTGCTTCAGTCTTCACGGCTGAGGATGTTAGGGAGATTCCCAAACCTGAACTGGCTTTTGTAGGTGACAAATCTGAGGAACTGTCACAGATTGAAGTGTCACTAGAGGAGGTTTTGGAATTAATTGATAAACTCAACATTAACAAGTCACCGGGACCAGATGGCATTCACCCAAGAGTTCTGAAAGAACTCAAAAGTGAAGTTGCGGAACTATTAACTAAGGTTTGTAACCTGTCCTTTAAATCGGCTTCAGTACCCAGTGACTGGAAGTTAGCTAATGTAACGCCAATATTTAAAAAGGGCTCTAGGGGTGATCCCGGCAATTACAGACCGGTAAGTCTAACGTCGGTACCGGGCAAATTAGTTGAAACAATAGTAAAGAATAAAATTGTCAGACACATAGAAAAACAAACTCTTGAGCAATAGTCAGCATGGTTTCTGTAAAGGGAAATCGTGTCTTACTAATCTATTAGAATTCTTTGAAGGGGTCAACAAACATGTGGACAAGGGGGATCCGGTGTACATAGTGTACTTGGATTTCCAGAAAGCCTTTGACAAGGTCCCTCACCAAAGGCTCTTACGTAAATTATGCTGTCATGGGATAAAAGGGAAGGTCCTTTCATGGATTGAGAACTGGTTAAAGGACAGGGAACAAAGGGTAGGAATTAATGGTAAATTCTCAGAATGGAGAGGGGTAATTAGTGGTGTTCCCCAAGGGTCAGTCCTCGGACCAATCCTATTCAATTTATTCATAAATGATCTGGAGAAAGGGGTAAACAGTGAGGTGGCCAAGTTTGCAGATGATACGAAACTTCTCAAGATAGTTAAGACCAAAGCAGATTGTGAAGAACTTCAAAAAGATCTCACAAAACTAAGTGATTGGGCAACAAAATGGCAAATGAAATTTAATGTGGATAAATTTAAAGTAATGCACATTGGAAAAAATAACCCCAACTAGACATACAACATGATGGGGGCTAATTTAGCTACAACGAGTCAGGAAAAAGATCTTGGCGTCATCGTGGATAGTTCTCTGAAGATGTCCACGCAGTGTGCAGAGGCGGTCAAAAAATCAAACTGGATGTTAGGAATCATTAAAAAGGGGATAGAGAATAAGACTGAGAATATATTATTGCCCTTATATAAATCCATGGTACACCCACATCTCGAATACTGTGTACAGATGTGGTCTCCTCACCTCAAAAAAGATATTCTAGCACTAGAAAAGGTTCAGAAAAGGGCAACTAAAATGATTAGGGGTTTAGAGAGGGTCCCATACGAGGAAAGATTAAAGAGGCTAGGACTCTTCAGCTTGGAAAAGAGAAGACTAAGGGGGGACATGATAGAGGTATATAAAATCATGAGTGATGTTGAGAAAGTGGATAAGGAAAAGTTATTTACTTATTCCCATAATACAAGAACTAGGGGTCACCAAATGAAATTAATAGGCAGCAGGTTTAAAACAAATAAAAGGAAGTTCTTCTTCACGCAGCGCACAGTCAACTTGTGGAACTCCTTACCTGAGGAGGTTGTGAAGGCTAGGACTATAACAATCTTTAAAAGGGGACTGGATAAATTCATGGTGGCTAAGTCCATAAATGGCTATTAGCCAGAATGGGTAAGAATGGTGTCCCTAGCCTCTGTTCGTCAGAGGATGGAGATGGATGGCAGGAGAGAGATCACTTGATCATTGCCTGTTAGATTCACTCCCTCTGGGGCACCTGGCATTGGCCACTGTCGGTAGACAGATACTGGGCTAGATGGACCTTTGGTCTGACCCGGTACGGCCTTTCTTATGTTCTTATGTTATGTTCTTAAGGAGGTGTGGTAGGGGGATCCAGACCCTCCCTCTCCACTGGTTTCCAGTCCAGGGCCACATGTGATGCAACACCAGCAGGGTCCTCCTGGCAGAGATTTTAAAGTCCACTGCTCTGGGCTATTTCCTAGATCTCTCTCTTCAGTTTGAGATATGGTCCCTATAGTCCAAGCAGTCTGTAGTGGCTCACCAGAAGTAGCACTCCCTTGTGGACCTTTTGCAGAATCCTGCTGCAGCCACGGGCTCTCTGGGTGGGGTGGATGTAAGATCAGAGGGGCCTAGCCACAAAATGTCTCTATAGTTAAATCACAGTTTACTCACTGCGGGGTGCTCCTCAGTCTCAGAACAGTGCTTCTTCCCTGGTGGTTGTCCTGGCTGTAGGGCTCTAAATGATGCTCCCCTCATATAGGGAGGCAGCAAGCTCCTGCGTCTTCACCAGTCTGCCCTGAATTGAGCCAAGTTCTTTTCTTCCCCCTCCAGGCCTGGCATTGGCTGCAGTATAACACAGTGGGCTAGCTGGGCCCTATTCGTGCAGGTCTGAGGCTTCTCTGTGACATCACAGCCTCTTATCCTTTGCTGACATGAGGATCCAAAGCTAGTCTCTCAGTCACTGCTAGATTGTCTGCTACTTTGAAATCTAACAAATCCTGGGGCTTGCCTGGAATTGGGGGCCAGAGGATATGCTTTCTGGGGCATCTTTGACCCAATGAAGTCCTAAAGCACCTAATGGTTGATTAGACCAGAGGTCAGACAGAGCCCAGAGAGGACAATGCCTTGTAACCATTTGGTCCTTAGTTATGATACGCTTTGTATGAGTTTATCTTTAAGATTTTCACTTCTCATTTGAATTTTCATGATATAAATTTAATGTTTCTGCAGATCTTTTATATAATGATGGCCCTACCTGGCCTTGGAACCTATGGATCAATGAAAACACGGTCACATTAAATCTACTGGTCCCTTCCCTTCTGATCTTAGAAACTATGAACCTATGAACATAAATACCTTCATCCATACTGAATTAAGTGTTGCTTAATTAATTTATTTAAAAAGATCTCAATATCTGAAAACTTTGTAGCTATGGTCTTCTAGCAATGGGACTTCTTCAGACTTAGCCTTGTCATTTCAAGGGGCCTTGTTTTGAGAAAACATTGAAGAGCCTTAATTCTCTCTATAGTTTCTCAATTAATCCTCTAGTTTCATGTAGTCAAGTATAAGAGGGGTAGCCGTGTTAATCTGGATCTGTAAAAGCAGCAATTTTAGTTCTTTGCTGCTTTTAGTTTCATGTACAATTTTATTCCTTAAGAAAGTTTTTTATTTTGTATAATGTCTATAGATACATTCTATTAAATGTAAACTGAAAGAAAAGTTCCTCTTTTATGCAATTTTAATATGAGTCTGTATTGACTAGGTTAGCTGTTTCTCAGCCTGTAAATTAGCTTCTGAGAATCACAGAAAACAACTTCTGTTTGCTGTATTAGAATCAGGCCTACAATGCTTTGAGATGCAGAACACGGCTAATAAAATATATAATTCCTGGGTGTTATCACACATAGTCTCTTCCTTGAAGCGCTTACCATTTAAAAAGACAAATTGATAAAAGGAGGGGGTAAAACATAGAAGTAGAGTGGCAATTGGTATGTCTTGACAGTACAAAGTCTATTCAAAACCAGATGATCCCCAATTACCCTTCCTATTGTTCAAAATGTACTGATATGAGACTGCTGTGTGATGTAGGTTTTAAAAATATATTAAATTAGCATGAATTAATTCAACTGTCATTTTCGCAAGCATGGAAATTTACGATGATTATGGAAACATTATCGTCCCAGTCAAATTGGGAAATATTTAATGGCACCTTCAAGACAATGATTACTCACTATCCTATGAAAATTGAGAAGAATGCAACAACAATTTGGCAACACAACATGCTTTGATTCCCTATTTTCCATTGTTAAATTTCAGCAGTAGATCAAGCTGATAGTTTTGTTCCTAAAACTTAAAAATGGCAAGTGTTTAAAAGTAGACTGTGTGGCAATAAGGGAAACTATAGAATGGTAAAAGAACAGTAAAAATTCCTATATAAACTCTGCCAATGAACTTCAGTTCTGACTTAAAATAACCCTGTGATCAGAATCCTTGGGGCCTTCTTGAACAGAGTAACAATTGTGTTGCAATATCTGAAACTGTGTGACTACTTTTTGCAATCTGCATTGTGGATTCTTTTTCTCTCATACTACTACACAACGTGTTGTACAGCTTGCCATTTGCCTTCACTGTTTGTATATATCTTATGTACTAGCATCTTTATCTTGACATGCAACTTTTACACAGCTATGCAGCAATTAGGAACTCATTCTGAATTGCTGCTGATTTTCCCAGAATTTAATGGCTTAATTATCTGCATCTTACAGGTATGCTATCTAGTTATCTCCTAACCAGGAATGGGCCTGAACCAAATGCCATCTTAAATCTTCAACTCTGGGGAAATTCTGGATTTAGATTTCAAGTCGGAGGTTCAGGCTTATTTCTACCACTAACAAAATATTACCATCTCATTATAAATGTATATGAGGTTGCTGAAAGAGAAAGAGAGAGAGCAATTTTGTAACTAAAAAGAAAATTAAAATAATGGGAGGACTAAATTAACTTTTACCTGTCATCACATTCAAGATGGCAGCTATATAAACATGACACACCATCACCCTAAATTAACAGGGTGCTGTGTATGGAGTGGAAGGGATGGGTGTAGGAATAGGTTTTATTCTTTTGACTACCAGCAATACATCCAGTACTTTAAGAACAAATAAAACAGTCCCTGCCCCAAGAAGCTTACAGTGTAGTTCAGATAAAACAACTGAGAAACACCTTGCTATGTGGTGTGTCAATATCATCTGGAGACAGTTTTAAGAAAGCTGCCAAGAAGAGAGCTTGAGGAAAGCACTTTAGATTGGTGAGTGACTCAAGTAACTCATCACATGTTCAGGTCTGATCTCTTTCAGTAGGGCTTCCTGAATAGTGTAAAAACTTTTTCTGTAAACAGTTTACAAACCTAGAAATTGTGTTTCAATTCATCCTATTTATAATTCTCTGTATGCTGTTCATGAACATTTATGAACAACCTAACTTTTGTTTGTAAGTATGTTCAGAAACAATAAATTTAAGGCCAACCACTGAAATCCATGTCATCAGGAATGTGATTTATAGTGAAACTAAATATACTTTGGGTGAGAGTAGAAGTAGTTTATTAAATCTAGGCTATGCAATCAGGAAGCAGAAACAATACTATGTAATTTTTAGGTAACCAGTCACAGCTCAAAATTCAGAATATCAAAAGTCAAGTGAATACTCACTACAATGAGCTGCTGAACACTTTATAGATAAATATGGTTATAAACAATTGGCTGAACTATTTTGAATGGTAAATTTGTTAAAATTTTGATCAGCTCACATGAACTATGTTTAACAAATGGTTTGTATGAAATAGTTTGACCAGATCTGGGTCTCCTTTATTACGCTGCCCGGCATCAAGTACTAACTTACATTAATGAAAGAGTGAACTTTTTATTCAACTTAATTTATAACTCAGTTAAACAAAGTAAGATGAAGGAGGTTTTATCCATATCTATCGATCTATAGATATTGATAGATATTTCTCTGTGTGTGTGTATATATATATGTAAAATCAGATTTCCCCCCTACAAATTTAGTTTACTTTTTCTTTTCTTAAATGTGTGATCTGTTTGAAATGAAGCCATCTTTTTTATGGGTTTGAGCTGTTACCCTCTGCATATCATTTTCTGTTTAAAATGAAATTTTAACATATTTGATATTCAATGACCAATGTGCAGAGTCTAAATGTTCATTGAGGAAATAAATTATAGAAAAGAGAAGACATGATGAATAACACTGAATCTAAGGTCAGACGCAAGGTTCTCAGAACTAATGGAAAATATCATTCTAAGCTATAGCAAATGAGCCTTATGAGCATTAAGAACTGCTGATATAAGTCTGGAAACCATCCTGAATGTCAAGGGATAGGCTTTTCATTTTCAGTATTTGATTGTTCATATAAATATTTAATGAAAATATTATTAGACTGTTCAGTTGATGAAATAAACTGATGGATGTAGCAGCAAAAGAAGCTTAGTTAATATTCACTAAATGATGGCAAAATTTATTTTGCATATTATACAAGGCTTTAAAGAGGTTTTGTATTTTAAACTTTTTAGCACTATTTAAAACATCAGTACTACCAATACTTATGACTTTTTAATGGGACTTTAGAGCTAAATAGGATATTAGAATATTTGTTTGGGAAAGAAAGGCCCAAAGATACATGGCCAAAACAAGAACGATTTTGGATGTAAGACTGACTTATGGTACTTTGCTTCTGCCTCACTGAAGTCTATCATAAATATTACCTTCATGGTAGATAAAAATATAGTTATTTCTGAAAAGCATGAAACTTCAGTAATGAAAAGGACAACTTGGGAAGATTACAAAGGACCACTTAGCCCACAATGGTAGCTCTTTTATTTTAATTTAAGGATTGGACTAATGTCAGTGACCAAAACCAATCAACCAACCAAACAAAAAACATACAATGCCAAACTCTATTATAAAAGCTTTTTCAGACACAGGTCTCCAATGTGCCTCTCTTCTGTGACCTAAAATACCTCAAGCTATTTGAGAACAGACAGGTAAAGTATTTAGGAAAGAAAGCTCCATCTGTTATGTGGTAGGTGTGTGTGTTTCTGAAGTTTTTAAAGGAAAGCTAATGGATGTGGGGAGGGGAGATGAAGAGAAGCAGAAAATTAAGGTTTCAAAGTGATGACTCAGACATCTTTTTGAGTGTTACCTTTCCAGATGCCTTAATTTATGCATGTTACTTAGCGCTGGGCAGCAACAATATTGCTTATTGTTGTGTTTCAGTTGCTGGGTGATTTTGCCATCACCATAACAATGTCCAGATATAAATGCATTGTCATCTACCTTACATGAGGCAAATACTATATTACAGGGTTAGCCACACTCGGGTATGCCTCTGCCAATACAGATGTTATGGAGACAGACATACAAAATCAGAATTATGCTAGCCAATAGACATTAAATAGCCAAAGCTGAAAGTCCACTATTATATACAATTTTATAAATTAAAAAATGCTACCCAGTATGACAGGGCATTGTCTGTTAAGCACGTTCATACTTAAAGTATCCGCTCTATACTTCCCATTAATTAAAATCCTATAAAGTAAAATGATAATTATTAAGGATTAGATTGTGACTCATTGTGCCCATGCAAGGCAGCAATTTAGAATAAGACACTCACCCCCCGCCACACACATAGGTGAACTATCTGGACTGTGGGTTCAGGTACACAGGAGTAAGCAGAGATTCTGCTCTGTCCACTCCCTTCTCTTCCCCCATCCATGTAGCTGAGCCAACTTGGTGTATTAACTTACTGCTCTTGCAGTAAATTGCTACCCTCCTTTCCTCATGCCAAGGAAAAAGGGATAGGCAGGGGAGGAATTATGCCTCAGAAGGGTGTGTGAGCATAGCTGTCTGAGTGTAGCCATGCCAACGCATACTCCATAAGATAGACCAGTGGTTCTCAAACTTTTGTACTGGTGACCCATTTCACACAGTTCTCTGAGTGCGACCCCCCCCTTATAAATTAAAAACACTTTTTTGTATATTTAACATCATTATAAATGCTGGAGGCGAAGCGGGGTTTGAGGTAGAGGCTCACAGTTCGCGACCCCCCATGTAATAACCTAATGACCTCCTGAGTTGTCTCGACCCCCAGTTTGAGAACCCCTGATATAGACACAGCCTACACTGATGGAAGTTTTTTTTTCCATTGGTGTAGGAACACCACGTCCGAGGTAGGCTAATGAAAGCATGCATCTGTTTACATGGCTGCATCTACACTGGGGGTTAGGTTGGCAAAGCTATGTCATTCAGGGGCTTTTGCATATCCCTGACCGATCTAGCTATGTCAATCTAACTTTTAAGTACAGACAATGCTGCTCAGTCCTGTTTGTGGTTTGGGGCTGAGTAGGCACAGCACTGGGAAACAGGTGATGAGTAAAGTCAGTGTATCTGCACATGTTATTACGTGACATTTATCGGAATGTAGCTGCATGCTGTTGAAAGTTAAAATTGTAATTGAAAAACAGACTTGGAGCCAATAGCCATAGAAGCAGTCATTTTGCTATACAAAAGAAGATAAGCTAAAGAAAAAATTAACTGGGAAGTGAGGCATAAATGGTTGAAAATGATCTGACCTGAGATGAGAGGCTTTGCACTGAGGCTTGAGAAAATTGTATCAAGACTTGAGCAAAGTCTATCAAGAAAATCTGTTGGACTTACTGATGGAGGCAGCTCCATAAATGGTAAATGGGGTCCCTGAATCAAAATAGCCCTGGCCCAGGTGAAATTTCAGTGATAAAAGAAACTTCCACCTTCCATCTTCGAGGGACTTGCGGGAGATGGTGTCTCCAATATGAGGCCTACATTATTCATTTCTGTGAAGAGAATGCAACTATGAGCAATCTCCCATGAGGGTAAAAAAAAGAAATGGAAGAGGAGTACATGGGGACTCAAAATGGACTTTTGTGTGTGGTCATGAAATGCCAACTCTGCAAAAGGAATACAGAGCATTAGAAGAAATAACTTAGTTAATTACTGCTGTTGTATTCAGGAGGCAACCATGTTCAATGACCAGTTCAATGAGGTCAGCATTCCATTTCTAGAATAGAACACCCCCACATCACTACAGAGCACCATCCAAACCAGGACGGCTGTGCCTATCCGTGGCCAAGCCAATATCAGTTGTGTAACGAGCCATAGCCTATATACAGTTTGTGTGACAGAAGTGTGTGCCGCTTTCTGGGGTGCAATTCAGACCCGTGAGAGGTTGAGTCACCGCTTGTATTCATTGTCCCCAAATGCTTCTGCTACTTGTAGCTCTCTGCATGGGTCACACACAGGGTCAGAAGCCAGGATGCACTTCTTATTCTGTATGGTGTACAGCTCTGAGTCAACCACTCTGAGTCCAACAGCAGTACTCCTGGGGGAATTCTGTGCCAAAAAATTAAAAATTCTGTGTACAATATTTTAAAATTCTGCAAATTGTATTTGTAAAAATAACACTGCATAATCACACCAGTTTCAATTATTTTGGTAATTTATTTCAAAATACCTGTTAGCAAGTATGTCTGTAACAATACAGACACACACAAAAATTCCCCCAGAAGTAGAGAGTTAAAGAAACCCCTACAACAACCCAGTTCCTGCTTCTCTGTCCCTTTCCCCCCAGAGCCCAGCTGGGGGGCTAGACACTCACACCCCCTTACCACCAGACCCCAGCCATGGAGGCCCCCCTTGCCCAGATACCTGCTTCTTTGCCCCTTTCCCCCCAAGAGCCCAACTTTCTAGTTGCACACACCTGAACAATCTTGCCCCACCCCTGGCCCCTTTTCCAAAGCCCTGCTCCTGCCCTGCCCCTTCTCCGAGGCCTCACTCCCACTCACTCCATGTCCCCTCCCTCTGTTGCTCACTCTCCCCCACGCTCACTCACATTCACCAGACAGGGGCAGGGGGTTGTGGTACAGAGGGGGTGAGGGCTCTGTCCAGGTTTGTGGGCTCCAGGATGGGACCAGAAATTAGGGGTTCAGGGTGCAGGAATGGGTGCAGGCTCCGGGAGGGAGTTTGGGTGCAGAACGGGTTCAGGGCTGGAGCAGGGGGTTGGAATATGGGAGGGGATGTGGGGTGAGGGTTCCGGGAAGGGGCTCAGGGCTGCAGCATGGGTGAGGGATGTGGGCTCTGGTAGGGAGTTAGGGTGCAGGAGGCGGTTCCGACCTGGGGCAGTGGGTTGTGGGGCAGGAGGATGTTCGGGGGACAGGATCCAGCCAGGCAGTGCTTAACACAGGTGGCTCCTGGTTGGTGGTGCAGTGGAACTGAGGCAGGCTCCCTGCCTACCCTGGCTCCACGCAGCTCCCAGAAGTCACCAGCATTTCCGGTTCCTAAGTGGAGGAGCCTGGGGGCTCTGCGTACTGCCCACAGATGCCACCTAAGCAACTCCCATTGGCCATGTTTTCCAGCCAATGGGAGATGCGGAGCCAGCACTCGGGGCAGGGGCAGAACGCCGATCCCTCGTAGCCACCCCTGCCTACTGGACTTTTAGCAGCTTTTAGTGGTGCTGACTGGAGCTGCCAGTCATTCTGGTTAAAAACTGCATGCCTGGCAACCCTATCCAGCTGCAGGGCCCCCTTGTCCAGATACCCGCACCCCTCCCCCCAGAGCCCAGCTGAGGGCCCCCCCCCCAGCCCAGACACCCACCCCCTACCCCTCAGAGCCCAGGGATCCAGAGGAAAAAACAGCCTGATGCTCAGTCCCCGGCCCGCACAGAGTTCACTGCCCATCACTCTCTCCTTCTCTCAGGGTGTGCTGGGAACTGCAACTGTCAGGAACGCTCTAGCTCTCTCCATCTTCCTCAAGCAGTCTTCTACATGCAAGCTGGTTCTGCCGCATCCAGCAACCCCTAGTGGTGGCCAGAAGCACTGCAGCCCATTTCTGTGGGGGAAAGGAAATTCTGTGCAAAAATATTAATTTCTGCAAAATTCTGCCTTGCGCAGTGGTACAGAATTCCCACAGGAGTAACAGCATTTATCACAGACACACTCTTGTCAGTTAGCTCATGACCCCACTCACCCCCAGTCCCAAACCTTTCCAAACCCAGCCCTCTCCTGCAACATTTAGAGGAATAACAAGATCCATTTGCTCCTTTAAAGAGACAAATTCTAACAGCTTGCCACATTAACTTGTGTTAATATTGACTTTAACTCAGACGCAGCACTATTGGTTTAGATTAATAGTAAAACAAGTATATTAACAAAAGAAGATAGGATTTCAAGTATAAAATATAAAATTAGAAAGGGTTACAATCGAATAATAGTGAAAGCATGCAACTTAATCTAGTAAGGTACAACCTTTGTTCAAGATGGCTTTTCTCACACACAGTCTTCCAGCAAGATGATGGCTTACCTCCCAGTCATGATCTCCTCCAGAAGACTTAAAGTGCTGTTTCTTTGTCTTCTTAGGTGAAAGAGATACCAGAGGTTTTCTGACCCTTTCTTTTATAGTCCAGTGAACCTTTCAAATGGATTTTTCTGAAGGTTATCCCTCAAAGTAAAGCTTATTCAAGCTGTGAGGAAGGCAAAATAGAGTCTGGTGGTGAATAAAGCTCCATGCTCTTTCTTCCCCTGCTGGTGTTTGTTAAAATGCAAATTGTTCTCTTTTTCTGCCCTCCCCCCTTGTTAGTTTGATGCTGTTTACTGCTTATATGTAAATTGTGGTAAACCCGCATGCCTTTGTTTAGGATAGACCTGTTTAATAACTCCCCCTGACATGCCTGGTTTAAACACAATCACAATTCCAGCATCTACCCATACCTATTAATACACATACATCATGAAAGAATATTCATGATCAGTGAATTACTAGTTTTCAAATGATAGCTCACAAGGCATACTTTGTACAAAGATTATTACAATAGTTTGTATGGTGTGAATACAGGAGTGCTTAGGGTCACAATATGACTATTCAATCTTCACTAATACTGATAGGGAAGTAGAAATCAAACCCTTAAGCTCCAGAACATACATCATGAAAAGTTAAAGGAAACTACTTGAGCAGTCATTAATAACAGAAGTGTTTATGCTTTCAAGTCTCGTGCCGGAAATGGAAGCATATACAACATATTTTCTCTTAATTGCAAAATACAGAGGCAGTTGAAGATAACTAACACATAGATGAACAAAATAAGTTGGGAAAGAGTGAACATGACTTTTGTAAAGGGAAATCATGCCTCACCAATCCATTAGAATTCTTTGAGGGCACCAGCAAGAATGTGGACAAGCATGATCCAGCTGATACAGTATATTTGGACTTTTGCTACACCATTCCCATGCTGAAGGCTCTTAACCAAGTAAGCAGTCATGGGATACGAGGGAAGGTCCTCTTGTGGATCTGTAAAATATAGTATACAAAAGGTAGGAATAAATGGTCAGTTTTCACAGTGAAGTGAGGTGAATAGCAGGGTCCCTAAAGGATCTATACTGAGAGCAGTATTGTTCAACATGTTCATACATTATTTGGAAAGTGGGGGCTAGACAGTGAGATGACAAAGTTTTCAGATGATAAAAAAATTACTCAAGATAGTTTAAATTCAAACAAAGAGTTACAAAGGGATCTTATAAAAATGGGTTACTGGGCAACAATATGGCAGATGAAATTCAGTCATAAGTGCAAAGTAATGCACATTGGAAAACATAATTCCAACTATACATACAAAATGATGGGGTCTAAATGAGTTGTTACCACTCAAGAGAGATCTTGGGATCATCATGGCTAGTTCTCTGAAAACATCTGCTCAATGTGCAGCAGCAGTCAAAGAAGTTAACTTTATTTTAGGAACCATTATGAAAGAGATAGATAATAAGACAGTAAATACCATAATGCCACTATATATATCCAGGGCTAGCCCATATCTTGAATACTGCATGCAGCTCTGGTTGCCCCATCTCAAAAAAGATATATTGGAATTGGAAAAAGTACAGAGAAGGGCAACAAAAATTATTAGGAATATGGAACAACTTCCCTCTGAGGAAAGATTAAAAAGACTTGAACTGTTCAGCTTAGAAAGGAGACTAATGGGGGAGATGATAGAGGTCTATAAAATCATGAATGGTGTGGAGGAACTGAACAAGGGAGTCTTATTTACCCCTTCATATAACACAAGGATCAGGGGTCACTCAAAGAAATTAATGAGCAGAAGTTTTAAAACAAACATAGGGAAGTATTTCTTCACCCAACACACAGTCAACCTCTGGAACTAATTGCCAAAGGGCGTTGTGAGGCCAAAAGTATAACTGGGTTGAAAAAAGATTAAGATAAGTTCATGGAGGACAGGTCCATCATTGGCTATTAGCCAAGATAGTCAGAGATACAACCCCATGCTTTGGGTGTCGCTAAACCTTTGACTGCCAGACGTTGGGACTGGACAATGGGGGATAGATCACAGAATAATTGGCTTGTTCTGTTCATTCCCTCTGAAGCATCTGAAACTGGCCATTGTCAGAAGACAGGATACAGGGCTCGATGGACCACTGGTCTAACCCAGTATGGCCGTTCTATTGATGGATCACGTAAAACTAATACTTTAGAGTAAGTCATTTGACAAGTTCTTAGATCTCTATGGCTATTTCTCATCTTTATACATTTAAAGGCCAATGATTCATAAACTCTAGGACTGGAAGGGACCATGAGAGGTCATCGAGCCCAGTCCCCTGCCCTCATGACAGCACCAAATACTGTCTAGACCATCCCGGATAGACATTTATCTAACCTACTCTTAAATATCTCCAGAGATGGAGATTCCACAACCTCCCTAGGCAGTTTATTCCAATGTTTAACCACTGTGACAGTTAGGAAGTTTTTCCTAATGTCCAACCTAAGCCTCCCTTGCTGCAGTTTAAGCCCATTGCGTCTTGTTCTATCCTTAGAGGCTAAGATGAACAAGTTTTCTCCCTCCTCCTTGTGACACCCTTTTAGATACCTGAAAACTGCTGTCATGTCCCCTCTCAGTCTTCTCTTTTCCAAACTAAACAAACCCAATTCTTTCAGCCTTCCTTCATAGATAATAGGTGATGATTCATTATTCCTTCCCAACAGAAACCTTATGACTAATTCATAAATATCAAAGTAGTAATCTGTTTTAGGGATTTGCTTTAATCTCTGTGATGGAAGTTTATCCAAATAAGAATTCTCTACCCAACCCAAACTGGAATCAGAATCTTCCTATAGTTTTGACAAATGTATCCTAACTGTATCAACATACACACACACTCTGTGTATTGTGTTTTGCAGAACACATTCAATGATATACAATATAATCAATTATTGACATTTTTAACTTTGAAATAAGCAATAAGGTATTTTGAAAGGCCAGACTGCAAAGAATTATCTGTATAAATGCCCCTACGTAAACTGAGGTGATGAATGCACATTTTGCTATATCACCAATGATGGTGGATGCCTATTTTGTTAGAAAGCAGTTTTCTATTAGTCTGTGCTGTTACCATTTATTCTCTGTAACCTGATTCTGCTTTCTAGATTTATATAACAGTGGCATCATACTGAGTCTGACTTGTAAAGAAACATTATTTTTAAAATGAGAAACTAGGGTGAAATGCAATGTAGATAATTACCAGTCATAGAATCATAGAATCTCAGGGTTGGAAGGGACCTCAGGAGGTCATCTAGTCCAACCCCCTGCTCAAAGCAGGACCAAACCCAACTAAGTCATCCCAGCCATGGCTTTGTCAAGCCTGACCTTAAAAACCTCTAAGGAAGGAGATTACACAACCTCCCTAGGTAACCCATTCCAGTTCTTCACCACCCTACTAGTGAAAAAGTTTTTCCTAATGTCCAACCTAAACCTCCCCCTCTGCAACTTGAGACCATTACTCCTTGTTCTGTCATCTTCTACCACTGAGAACAGTCTAGATCCATCCTCTTTGGAACCCCCTTTCAGGTAGTTGAAAGCAGCTATCAAATCCCCCCTCATTCTTCTCTTCTGCAGACTAAACAATCCCAGTTCCCTCAGCCTCTCCTCATAAGTCATGTGCTCCAGCCCCCTAATCATTTTTGTTGCCCTCCGCTGGACTCTCTCCAATTTATCCACATCCTTCTTGTAGTGTGGGGCCCAAAACTGGACACAGTACTCCAAATGAGGCCTCACCAGTGCTGAGTAGAGGGGAATGATCACATCCCTCGATCTGCTGGAAATGCCCCTACTTATACAACCCAAAATGCCATTAGCCTTCTTGGCAACAAGGGCACACTGTTGACTCATATTCAGCTTTTCGTCCACCGTAACCCCTAGGTCCTTTTCTGCACAACTGCTGCCCAGCCATTCGGTCCCTAGTCTGTAGCAGTGCATGGGATTCTTCCGTCCTAAGTGCAGGACTCTGCACTTGTCCTTGTTGAACCTCATCATATTTCTTTTGGCCCAATCCTCTAATTTGTCTAGGTCCCTCTGTATCCTAGCCCTAGCCCAGTCTACAATGAATATTTTACTACTGAGAATAGATATATAGGAATGTGACATTTATAAGTGCTTGTCATTCCAGGCTCTTGTAGTGCTTTACAAATACCCTTCACAACTTAGCCAACCACTGAAACATAGCCACCTTTGGAGTGCAATGTGGCAGCTATCTTGCTCCCACATGACAGCTGTTGATTACTATGACCTGCTTCTTTTCTACAGTTATTTTTTTTTCTGAAAAGTAGAAGGGGAGAAATCCTCCCACCAGGAGATAGTCAGAGACCATCTGCCATGACTAATTTCATATTTATTCCAGGCAGCAATTTCACAAAGGTTCCAGAGATGAAAACCCAGTTGCAGTTGCAACATGAATCAGTCTTTGTGAAATGAAGCACTGTATTCAGTACTTCTTCACTGTATTTTCAGCAGAATGTTTCTCATTTGAAATAATGGATATTTTGAGTGCTTTAAATTTCAAGCTGGGTTGCTTTGAATTGCTTACATGAACATTGGTTCTTGCTCCTGGACTGGCATAGTATACTGAGAAAGGCCAGGAAGCTGGGGCTTGTTACAGGGGTTCATGTAAACTCATGAAGTATAGAAAGGGAGGAATTAGTTCTGGGGAAAGTGAAATAGGACCACATAGTTTAAGTATACAGTTGTTGTAGTCATGTTGGTAGCGCGATATTAGAGAGAAAAGGTGGGTGAGGTAATATCTTTTATTGGATCAATCTCTGTTGGTCTTGTGAACCAATAGAAGCTGGTCCAATAAAAGATATTACCTCACATATCTTGTCTCACCTAGTGTAAGGTCATACTGGATGACTGCTTCATGGACTGGAGCTCAAAGGAGGAGGGGTGAGCTTCCCGCTCACCTCTGAGGAACTATCAAGACTTCAGGCTGTTATACCCTGAAGTGAGGTGAAAATTCATCTTCTTGATAGGATCTGAGATCCAGGGACACGACTGGATGACCAAGCAGCCAAGGGCAGAATATCTCATGGATCCTTGGGTGGACAAAAGGCTGTTTTGTTTTGGATTTTTCATTACCCCAGAAAAGGCCCTTATATTTGCCTGGAGGGTTAAACTATCCAGGGCCAATAGGGAAGCTCTGTGAAGAGTAAGGTAAACTATCAAGAAGAGGTGACAGAAACTGAGGCAGAGGCCACAGTTCAAACTGGAGAAATAAGAGACCCCCATAACCCTGGATAGTGCTGACTTTGTTTTACTGGTGCCAGGCTGAGATTTGGGGTTGGAATAGGGCAATCTGATTGAATTCTAGTGCAAGGCAGACATGATACAGCCTGATAGGAGATGCATTTAGAGAGAATGACAGGGATGTTGCCAGACGATTTAACTGAGGGGGCTTATCAACCATTTGTCAATGAGTTCTAAAATTAGGTTACTCTGATATCCCTGATTGCTCCTGTAATCCCATTTGGCACTGCTATGTAAAAATGCCTTTTTTCTTCTCTGTTTGGTACAGTGGTTGCTATTGTTCCCCAGTATGGACATTATCACAGTTATCTATGCTTATGTGCACTCTAAACTATTACTGTAATGCACTCTGCATGAGGTATCATTGAAAAACCACTTAGAAGACACAGTTGCAGCAGAATGCAATAGCCCAGCTGCTTAATGGTGGTGTCAGCAGGGAGCGTTGTTCCCTGTTCATTTTTTGGTGCAATTCAATGTATCAGCTATTTGGAAGTGCATTGTCTCTCTCCATGTATTATGACAATTAAAATCAACTGATGTGTTCTTAGTGTCTAGGATCTAATCCTGTAATTGGATCCTTATGGCCAGACCCTTTAACCTAATGTAGGCCATTCGCTTCAACATGACTTTGAATGGGCATGAGGATTAAGTTTTGTGACTATGAAGATAGTTTCTGGGCCTTAGGTACTCAGGGTGAAATCCTAGCCCCATTGAAGTCAGTGGGAGTTCTGCCATCAACTTCAGTGGGGCTGGGACTTTGCCTTACGCTCTTTGTTTGTAGGCTGAGGATGGGTTATGATCAGTATTAAGTGTATACTTAAGAAAGCATAGTCTTCTCTGAAATATAACGCTACTTAAGAGAGAGCCATACTAGAAGTTTCTGAAGAGTTTGGATTAGCTACTAAGCAATTCCAAACTTTCTTAAAATGCGTTTTTTCTGCTTTGAAGCAATGCCTATCTTCATATATGTTTGCAAAGCATCTACCAGATTGTGGACATTGCTGGAATACAAATGAAACATTTTAAATATTTTCTTTTAACAAGTTCTGTTGATGCCATTTTATATTGTAGTTCTGTATTGTAGTTTAATACAAAACTTAAATTACAGGCAGAATCCTTCTCAGTTCTCCAACCCAGAGAAAGTATTTTAAGAAACGATCTATATTTTATATGGCAAAATGAGAATTGTTATATTTGATGTTCAACACATCCTGCATGAAGTAAATCAATTTAAGCCAAATCATAATCCTTTCTAAATGCAATAGCTCAGCAACTCAGAAGCTCTAAGACCAAATCAATAAGAACAAGACAAAAATGTAAGTAAGGTTGAAAGGTTTGAAAACAATGGATTAGTGACTGATCTTGTTAAGAAAAAAAAAAGTAAGAAACAAACAGGTTTTAAAATGTTTTTTTTCCCTTCCACATTCCTTTTTAAGCAAAGATCAGGACAACAGAAATGAAGAAAACACACATTAATGGTATTGGCCTATTATCCTACTTTGTAACCATCCTATGCTAAAGTTCCCTTACCTACATCTGAACATTGGGGTTGGAATCCAGTTGAACTGGATATTGCCACACCACCACAGAAGCATGTGAGTGCCAAGAAGCCATTTGTGGAGTGCAAGTGACAAGAAAGGGCCAGTTTACAAATAATCTTCATTTCTGAAGCCTTCCCTCAATGTTGAGAGAAAGTCAGTCAGCTGAATCCCCATGTATCAATGCCTCTCCTGCCTTCCAGGAACAGCATAAAGGAATCAAGGGGTCAGCCAAACCTTAAAGCATTTGCCATTCCTTGAAATGTATTTTGGGTTTGTTCAAGATCATAGCTATACAAAAGAACTACAGAACAGCCAATGCCTCCTTTATGAACTATTTACTGCAAGAAATTACAGCTTCTTCTGAAATTCAAACATAAGTTTTAATTTTTGGACAGTGGAAAATCTCACACCAGTTCTAAGTATTTTCCATGAAACTTGTAGTTGCTGTCCCAATTTTTATAAGAAATCATTAGTTTAAATTTCACCAAAGCCATTTCCATCAGTGAGAAGTAAATGGGACATTCATGAAGATGAATGGCAAATTCATTCCACTATGAATGAAACTAACATGATGTAAGGCACTCAGTTCCAACATATCAAATGTTGATTAATCTAATCAAAAATACAAAACCAGTTCCTCAGCGGATATAAATCCACAAAGCTCCATTCACTTCAGATAAGCTACAAGAATTTACATAAATTGTGAATCTGGGTCTTAATTTTTCTTATAGATTTCAGGATACTTTTATTTTTTTCTGCACAGGTCCTGACCCAGAACCTATTTGCCTTGGTGGTAGTTTGCCATCAATTTTAGTGGGAGCATTATTTGCTCCTGTTATTAACAGCAATGGCTGTCTAGTGTGACAGAATTGGGGGTGAGCTGCTAAATGGAGGGTGAGAGATCTAAATCCATTGCAACAGTGTTCCTGAGTAACTCAAATTTTAAACTGAGGCAAAGGCTGTTTCTAAGAAAAATGAGCATACATATGAGGCAATCCGTATGTTGACACCGGGGTTTGAGAGGAACAGAAACTGGAAATTGAAATCAGACCTCAAATCATAACTCACAGTGATATATCACTAATAGATGTAAAATGGGTGTAGAGCATAACAACATTTTATTACCCTTAAATGCAAAAAGGTTTCTGATTGAATAATGGAAGAAAGCAGTGCCACGGGCCCCACGAGTGTGAAAAGGAAGATCGGGTTGACAGGGTATCGTACCAGTGAAATTGTCATCTATCAAATGATAGAAAACAAACAAGTTAAAGCAAATTTCAGCTCCCTAGGATACAGTTAATCAAGGTCATTAGATCTAAGAATATTCCCTAAGCATCCATTAACTCAAATTTATTCATCTTTGCTATAATGGGAAAGTGCTGACCTGCCTAATTGTGCATGCAAGGTGAGCAATACTATTAAAAGAGACTTCCAAGTACCTACTGTAGGCATGGATTTAAAGCAAGAATATTTTGGTTTAAAACAGTTACAAGGGTTGAATCCTGCACTGAGTTACATGGGAGTATTTTCCTGTGTAAGGACCGCAGTCATACCATAGACCATTAATATAGTTCAGAATGCTCCTGTGTGTTTAATAAAACAAACAAATCCTTCTCACAAAGTTTCTTCTAAACATCACAAACAATCAATCATAAGAGTGGTCATACTGGGTCAGACCATGCTCCATCTTGCCCAGCATCCGCAGTGGCCCATACCAGACCTTCAGGGAAGCGTATAGAACATGGCAATTAGGGAGTGACCCATGCCTGTCTTCCATTCCCTGCTTCTGGTAGCCAAAGATTTAGGGTTGCCTTGAGCACAGGGTTGCATCCCTGACAATCTTGCTAATAGCCACTGATGGACTTATCATCCATGAAGTTATCAAGTTCTTTCTTGAACCAACTTATACTTTTGGCCATCACAATGAGTTCCACATGTTAGTTATGGGTTGTGTGAAAAAGTACTTCCTCTTGTTTGTATTAAACCTCCTGCTTCTTAATTGTATTGGGTGATCCCTGGTTTTTCTATTTTGTGAATAGGTGAATAGCACTTCTCTATTCACTTTTGCTACACCATTTGTGATTTTATAGACCTGTATCATATCCTTCCTTAGTTATCTCTTTTTCTAAGATGAACAGCCCTACTCTTTTTAGTCTCTCCTTGTATGGAAGTCTTTCCCTGAGCCTTTTTCTTTTCCATTATATCCTTTTTGAGATAGTGCAATCAGAACTGGACATAATATTCAAGATGGGGGCATACCATGGATTTATATAGTGTCATTATGACATTTTCTGTCTTATTTTCCATCCCTTTCCTAATAGTTTCAACATAATGTTAGCCTTTTTGACTACTGCTATACATTGAGCGGACGTATTCAGAAAACTATTCATGATGACTCCAAGATCTCTTTCATAAGTGATAATACATAATTTAGAACATATCATTGTATATGTATAGTTGAGATTATTTTTTCCAAGTGTCTTACTTTGCGCTTATCATCACTGAATTTCATCTGCCATTTTGTTGCCTGGTTACCCAGTTTTGTGAGATCTCTCTGTAATTCTTTGCAGTCTGCTTTGTATTTACCTATCTTCAATAACTTAGTATCACCTGCAAACTTTGTCACTTCATTGTTCACCCCTTTTCCAGATCATTGGTGAATGTTGAACAGCACAGGTCCCAGTACAGATCCTCGCGGGAATCCGATGTTCATCTTTCTCTATTGTAAAAACTGACCATTTATTCCTGCCCTTTTTGACCTATGTTTTAACCAGTTACTGATCCATGAGAGGACCTTCTCTCTTATCCCATAGGTAATTAGTTACCTTAAGAGCCGTTGGTGAGAGACCTTGTCAAAGGCTTTTTGAAAATCTACATACACAATATCAGTTGGATCCCCCTTATCGACAGGCTTGCTGACTCCCTCAAAGAATTCTAATCGATAGCTATAGCATGATTTCCCTTTACAATAGCCATGTTGACTCTTCCCAAACAAAACATGTTTATCTGTGTGTCTGATAATTCTATTCTTTTCTATAGTTTTTACCAATTTGCCTCATACTGAAGTTAGGCTCTGTGAGGCTGTCTAGAGTGGCTCTCACCCATGAGTGCCAACTTCAGGGTGGGCACACTGTTAAGAAGCAGGGCACAAACCCAAATTGGTTGTATGTTCTATACTTAGATTTCACCTACCAAGAGTGAACTTCTCAATCACTATAACAGCCTTACCATGGAGTGTGAACTTCTCAATCACTATAACAGCCTTACCATGGAGTCACAGACAGTCTCCTTGGGCACGCTGATTTATCTGGCCACCCTGGCAAATTTGCCTTTGTGATAGATGGTCCCTTACATCAAAAATCACAACAATATACATGTTACTCCCAGTCCCAAAGGACCAATCACTTACCCCAGGTCATTTGTACCTCAGATCTCACCCCAGAGACAATGCTTGTAGCCAAGCCTATGATAAACTAACTAAAGATATGCTAATTAGGAAAAATAAATAAGTTATTTACAAGGTCAAGGCAGGTAAACGTACACTCACAAATGAGTTACAGTCTTGGTTTAAAAAAGTAATAGAAGCTGCTGAAATGTGAAAGCTGTATATGTCCTTTAGGGCTAACCCAGGCTAAACAGCCAGGTATCCCATGCATATGCTTAGAAGTCTTGCCCTCTTCCTAAAGTCCAAGCAGCATAGGGACAACAATTTCTGCTTGACTCGGATTTTTATTCCCTTCCCCCACCACTCAAGTTGATGGGACGAGTGTTTGTGCATGTCTCCTCTTCATGGATTTGGTGCGAGCAATCAACAAAGTATTTTGTCCATGGATATTCCACAATGGTTTGTCTCTTGTCTATGGGCCTTCTTTTGTTGAAGAGAAGATGACACCTCTTGTGGTAAACTTCTCTCCTGTTTGATGATTTACACAATTACAGAGCAAACACTTACAGAGTATAACATGGGATACAAATTTTATAAGTGAGATTATTACATGCAGCAACTTGCAAGCATTTCATAAAGTCTAAACACGTTTATAAATCTAATACCTATTTTAACAATACTAACACAGAGGTGAGTCAGACAGATTTCCAGCTATCCTTTTGTCCGTGTTCAAATGAGGCCTAAGGCATAGGCACCAGCTTCTGCAGCTTTTTTTTGCGGGGGGGGGGGAGGAGCGCTTGACCCCCTGTTCTGCCCCAGGCCCCAACCCCCACTCCACCTCTTCCCCCAAATCTCCGCCCCACATTTTCCCGCCCCTCGTCCTCCTCCTCTCCCACAGCACCTCCTGCACACTGCTGATCTATGGCATGTGGGAGGTGCTGGGACAGAGGGGGAGCAGCTGATCTGCAGGGCCCACTAGTGGGTGCTGATTACCCACTATTTTTGGGGCACCCACGGAGTCAGTGCGTATGGCCTAAGGGACTTGGCATAAGCTGGCATCTGTCTGATAATTCTGTTCTTTATTATAATTTCCATACCAGTTTGCTTGGTACTGAAGTTAACTCACCGGCCTGTAGTTGCCAGGATCTGGAGATCCTTTTCAAAGTAGGTGTTACATTAGCTATCCTCCAGTCATCTGGTAAAAAGGCTGATTTCTGTGATAGGTTACATATTACAATTAGTAATTCTAGAATTTCATATCTGAGTTCCTTCAGAACTCTTTGGTGAATACCATCTGGTTCTGGTGACTTATTAATGTTTATCAATTTGTTTTAAACCTCTTCAACTGACACATCAATTTGGGGCAGTACTTTACATTTGTTGCCAAAAAAAGAATAGCTCTGAGCATCCTCTGAAGTAAAGATCAGTGCAAAGGATTCATTTAGCATCTCTGCAATGGCCTTGTCTTCCTCAAGTGCACCTAGTGACACTACTGTTTGTTTGGCATGCTTTCTGCTTCTCATGTACTTAAAAAAAATTACTTAGTTTTCGTGTCTTTAGCAAATTGCTTCTCAAGTTCATTCTTGACCGCTTTATTATACTTTTACATTTTGCTTGCCGGAGTTTGTGCTCCTTCCTATTTTCCTCATTAGGATTTGACTTTCAAATTTTAAATGACGTCTTTTTGTCTGTAAGAGCCTCAATTTCTCTGCTGTTTAGCCATGGTGGCATTCTTTTTGATTTGGGGTACACACTTAGTCAGAGCTTCTATTGTGGTGTTTTTAAGTAGTCTCCAGGCTGCTTGCAGGCAATTAACTCTTGTGACAGCTTTTTTAAATTTCTGTCTAACTCACATTATCATTCTTGTGCAGTTCCCCCTTTTAAGGTTAAATGTTACAGTGGTGGGGGGGGGGGAGTTGTACTTTTCCCTATGCAAGGATGCTTTATTTAATTACATTATGGTCTCTATCACCAATACAAGTAGTTACCTCTCAGACCAGATCCTGTGCCCCACTTAGGAGTAAACAAATTGCCCCTCCCCTTGTGCTCTAAGAAGCAGTGATTTATAGTGTTTTATCTCTGTCTCATATCCTGAGATGAGATTTACCCAGTCAATATGATGGTAACTGAAATCACTCATTATTATTGCATTTTCCTGTAGCTTCTCTTACCTCCCTTAGCATTTCACAGTCATTATCACCACCCTGGCGAAGTGGTCGGTAGTATATTCCTACTGCTATACTCTCATTATTCAAGCATGGTATTTCTATCCATAGCAATTCTGTGGTACAGTTTGATTCATTTAACGTTTTCACCTTATTTGACTCTATGCTTTTTTTTTTTAACATATAGTGCCTGGGCCCCATCAATGTTACCTACTTTGTCATTCCTATATATTTTCTACTGTGTCCCATTGATTATCCTTGTCATAATTCAGGGAAACTGCATCTGTGTTTCCCCTCAGTGATGCAGCAAGGGCATCCACTCTCAGGCTTGCAGCTCCCCAGCTGTTGGTCCCCTTGGAGACACACATCTCTCTCCCTTCTGACTGGGGTATTTCCAGGCTGTCCAGGTCCCTGCCTAAGCTATGTATTTCCCTGCAAAGACAGCCTGCCTAAAAATACCTGCTTGCTTTTTCATCAGAGGCTGATTACCGAGTTCTTGCTACAGATACAAGTTACCACAGTTTTCTAAGCAAGCCTACTTTATTCTTAAGGTAAAAAGCATTACAGAGAAAACCAATTAAAAACAATAAAAGAACCTACACACCTCCTAATATGCCAGAGATCACCCAACCCTAACAGAGGTTCTGGCAGTAGAAGTCCTTCGACCTCCCACCCAAGGAGAGTCCTTGTGGTTACAAGTTCATCACTGCTTCAGCTCAAAACAAGCACACTCATGGCAAATTTGCTATCCTTTTATACAGATCAGGGGTCTTTGAACTGGAGTTTTCAGAAGCAGGTGATTAGCTCACAATAGGTCTCCCTCCCCAGGGTACTTGTGGCACCTTAGAGACTAACAAATTTATTTGGGCATAAGCTTTGAGATCTGTAATTGAGTGACCAGGGAGGTTGAAGTGTTCTCCAACTGGTTTTTGAATCTTAGTATTTAGACTTCTAGTATTTGTATATAAGTACTTGTACATTTTGCCAATATTTAGTTGCTTTCCTTCTTTAAATGGGGCTCTTTTACATTTGACTGTTCCTCATTAGCTTCTATCTGTGCTTTCCCAATTTCTTTTCTAGCTTCTCTACTATGATATAGTACAGAGAATAGGAAAGAACAAGTATAGAGTACAGATATAGAGTTCCCCCTTTAATAAATTCATCCTAAGGGATGTTTGCATCTAAACTCCAGATTCTACCATTGACTTGTTGTGTAATATTACATAAGTCACTGAAACCTCTTTGGGTATTTCCACACTGCATTTAAAAACCCATGGCTGGCCCATGTCAGCTGACTGGGGCTCATGGGGCTTGGGCTAGGGGTTGTTTAATTGTGGTGTAGATGTTCAGGCTCAGTCTCCACGAGGGGAGAGGGTCCTGAAGCTCGAGCTTCAGCCCAAACCCAAACGTCTGCAATTAAACAGCCCCTTAGCCCAAGCCACGTGAGCCCAAGTCAGATGACATGGGCCAACAATGGGTTTTTAATTGAAGTGTAGATATACTTTCTGTGCCCAAGTTACACTTATCCTTAGTTCATAGATGGGGTAAATCTCAGATAGGATGTCTTTTAATAGGGATGTGTTGAGGCAAGAAATTCTTTTCTTTCTAAATACTTTTCTAGAAAACTTGGTACACAAATGACTGGCTGTCTTATTTCTATAATGAATCCAGGCCAACCTGCCATTTTCCCATTCTTGGATTCCCTGTGGTATGTAACTTCCATAGGAATAGTTTGTCCTAAGTACTTGCTTTCTAACTCCTCTCTCATTCTTTTCTACAGTATCCCAGGATTTTGGAGCAGAATTCTGGTGAGAAGTAGCTCATCATGAGACAGTCAGTTCTTGGAATGTCATATTGTGCTGTGTGGCACCCATGGGTGGAGATTGGGGGGGCATGGGGGCATTGTCCCCCCAAACTGGATACGAGGCAGAGGCAACACGTGGGGAGGAAGGGTGCCCAGATTTCTCCCTTAGCCCTGGCTCCTACCCGCGAAGGAAAGTTTGGGCGGGGGGAGTGGTGACACCAGGAGCTCTGTGCCTGCTGGTCAATTTGCCCATGTGGGCTGCCTAAGGGGAGGGCAGGAGAGGAGCTCTTGAAGACTCACAGCACAGCCCACATGGGGAAACTGACCAGCAGGCACAAAGCCCCTGGGGTTACTGCTCGCTGCCTCCCCACAGCACCATAGGGGGCACATAGCAGTGATGCAAAGCACTCTGTACCTGACAGTCAGTGGCTGTTTTCAGAGAGGAGAGCCGGGTGGCTGAGCTGCTTCCCACCCCAGGTGAGTGCTCAATAGCTAGTCCCGGCTGGGTGGAGGGGGTGAGGGGAGAGGATGATGGGATTTCCCCTGTAAGGAGGCAGTGGGACTGATCAGACTCACCCCCAGGAACCATCCGTGGCTGCAGGAAGCATGGCACCCTTCTGCCCCCTTCTGTCCCCATCACTCCTCAACTGCGGGGGGAGGGGGGTCACTCTACAGGGAGCAGCCCCCCTCCCCATCCACCCAATGCCCATGCATCCGGAACCTCCCCAATGAGCCCCTGTGTATCCAGATCTCCCCTGCATCAGGACCCTCCACTGAGTTGCCCACACCAAGATTGCCTCACACAGAACCCTCTCAACCCACACCTGGATCCCCCCACACTAAGCCCCTCCACAGTGAGCCTGCTTGCCCTGTACCTGGATTGGGGGTGAGGCTGGCCATGCGTGCAAGACTCTGTCCCTCTTGCTCACTACCATGCTGCATCTAGCATGGAGGGGCTTTAGAACTGATTTGTTTGAAGTGTGCATTGCAATTCTGAACCACTTAAAGGAGGGGAAAGTGATCAGGAACAGTCAGCATGGATTCACCAAGGGCAAGTCATGCCTGACTAACCTAATTGCCTTCTATGACGAGATAACCGGCTCTGTGGATGAGGGGAAAGCAGTGGATGTACTATTTCTGGACTTTAGCAAAGCTTTTGATACAGTCTCCCACAGTATTCTTGCCAGCAAGTTAAAGAAGTCTGGGCTGGATGAATGGACGGTAAGGTGGATAGAAAACTGGCTAGATGGTCGGGCTCAACGGGTAGTGATCAATGGTTCCATGTCTAGTTGGCAGCCGGTATCAAGTGGAGTGCCCCAAGGGTCGGTGCTGGGGCCGGTTTTATTCAATATCTTCATTAACGATCTGGAGGATGGTGTGGACTGCACCCTTAGCAAGTTTGCAGATGACACTAAACTGGGAGGAGTGGTTGATACGCTGGAGGGTAGGGCTAGGATACAGAGGGACCTAGACAAATTAGAGGATTGGGCCAAAAGAAATATGATGAGGTTCAACAAGGACAAGTGCAGAGTCCTGCACTTAGGACGGAAGAATCCCATGCACTGCTACAGACTAGGGACCGAATGGCTGGGCAGCAATTCTGCAGAAAAGGACCTAGGGGTTACGGTGGACGAAAAGCTGAATATGAGTCAACAGTGTGCCCTTGTTGCCAAGAAGGCTAATGGCATTTTGGGTTGTATAAGTAGGGGCATTTCCAGCAGATCGAGGGATGTGATCATTCCCCTCTACTCAGCACTGGTGAGGCCTCATTTGGAGTACTGTGTCCAGTTTTGGGCCCCACACTACAAGAAGGATGTGGATAAATTGGAGAGAGTCCAGCGGAGGGCAACAAAAATGATTAGGGGGCTGGAGCACATGACTTATGAGGAGAGTCTGAGGGAACTGGGATTGTTTAGTCTGCAGAAGAAAAGAATGAGGGGGGATTTGATAGCTGCTTTCAACTACCTGAAAGGGGGTTCCAAAGAGGATGGATCTAGACTGTTCTCAGTGGTAGAAGATGACAGAACAAGGAGTAATGGTCTCAAGTTGCAGAGGGGGAGGTTTAGGTTGGATATTAGGAAAAACTTTTTCACTAGTAGGGTGGTGAAGAACTGGAATGGGTTACCTAGGGAGGTAGTGGAATCTCCTTCCTTAGAGGTTTTTAAGGTCAGGCTTGACAAAGCCCTGGCTGGGATGATTTAGTTGGGTTTGGTCCTGCTTTGAGCAGGGGGTTGGACTAGATGACCTCCTGAGGTCCCTTCCAACCCTGAGATTCTATGATTCATAATTACTGGAGAGGATCTATTTTGTGCTGAGAAAACAGTTTAGATTTATTTCACTGAACAACAACAAAAGATAGTAGCCCTCCAATCCCAGGAGAACAGGGCGTATTTCTTTCTGAGAAGGTGACATAGGGAAAGAAAAAATCTGATCTACTGGTCTCTCTGAAAGACATATTTTGACATATGTCATAAGGATTTCATTTACGTTTAGTAAGGTTAATAAATACAAAGTGGTTGTTAAAAATGAGATTAATTCTGTGGCAAGTGATGCAGACAGATCTGCTTCATGCAAAGGGTAAGATATGTATGCCATACGGAGAACTTCTGTTCAAATCTTGTTTTGTTGATGTTACTTTCCCTTTTCTTCCCCTACTTTATGTTTGCCTGGAGTTTGGGGAACAACTGAAAGCTGAATTCAACTGAAGTTCATCTGATTTCAGGACCTTGCTCACAAATGGGCCTGTGTTCACTGGACACCCAAATGGAGCAGCTTTAAAAAATCAGTAGGAATGGAACCAACAGGTATCTTTAGAAACATCATGGGGCTCTATGGCCTCTTCTATCTCCCATAGAAAGAGCTAGATGTCAAAGGGCAGGTCTACACTAGAAATTTACATTGACACAGCTGCACTGATGTAGCTGTGCCTCTGTAGCATCTCTGGGGAGGATGCTTTAAGCCAGTGGGAGAGCTTCTCTCTCCACTGACATAGCGCTGTCTACACAGATGGTTAGGGTTGGGATAACTATGTCGCTCATGGGGGGGGGTGTGGATTTTTCACGCCTTGAGTGACATAGTTATATCGCAGTAAATGTGTAGTGTAGACCTTGCCAAAGAGGCCTATTGACTTCAGTGGGAATTAGATCTAGCACCTTAAGAAATTACTCTAAAAACCTACAGCAGGGATATAATTTTCTATTAGATTATATAGGATGATGCAAAACACCTATGTAAAATTGACTCTGTGACCTTTAAAAGTTTTAACTTGAGTAACATATTATTCTGTTTTACCTTAGGTTCATCAAATTATTTTACTCTATCTAAAACTGAGAAAAGCTAACTGAAGGGAAAGATGATTGCTTCTACACTAAGATAAATACAGTATTTCTATATTCAGACAATGTTTATGTAACTCTAAAATCAGGGTGACATGATTCATAGTTACATGAAAGTGCTCGGTTCTGTTTATTCAAGAATTTACTTTTATGCTAATTTGATTTTTAGGTGATAGCTGTTAAACACAGCAAATAATTAAGTTAAAATAAAAAAGCCCCCCAGATATAGAAGTCAACCTATGCCTATGCCACTGCCTCCTGAGCACACCCTTGTGGCCAGGGGTGCATCTGCAGTGCCCCACCCTTGTTTTCTCCTTCAGAGGTTACTTAAACAAACTCCACGCACTCCAAAGGAAAATTGGGGTTCAATTTATTCAGTCCTCAGGTACACATTGGCCCTCCAGGCCCAACCCCAGTTCAGTGTCTCTTTCCTCTTAGTTGGGGGGTTCCTGGCCCTCTTTCTCAGAGTTGTGTCACGTTCAATGTCTCTGCTGGAACCAGTCTTGCTTTCTGCAGCTGCTTCCTCAAGTCAGAAGCTTCTCAGACTTCTCTTTCCTGAGCACCCCCCGGCTTACTCCCAGGCTGCCTGCCTCTGACAGGCTCACCAACACCTCTTCCTGTGGCTTCCCACCACCTTTTATATTAGGATCACCTTTTTAGTCTTAAATGGGGCTCATCTTGTAATCAGAGCTGGCTTTGCCCAAGGCTGTTCAGGCCCTGGGCAAGCCACCTTATTACATACTGAATATATGACCAACAATTATGACTTTGGTGCCCTTTGGATCAGACTCTATGTCTCTTGCTTGGCAATTAAACATTCAGGGCAGGTGTGCTCTTGGTCTGTAGGTTCAATTTGGATTAAGATGAGATCAGGAATATTCTCATTCAAGGGTTCTCAGTTATGAAAATCTTTTTTCTCTCTCTCTTATAGAGTCCCCGTTTCTAGCTGCTTGTAAGGCAGGGACCAAATCCAATTGATTTTTGGCAAGCTTTTCTGTGACCATCTTTTCTGTTTCATCTCCCTGTTTTGTTTTTTGTTTAATTTCCCACCAGGTTTTATTGTTACACGGGTAATTGAAAATTGATTCCTTTCCCCTGGTGTAGGGACCTACCTAAGAGCTATGGGGTTTTTCCTTTGTGACAGTTTCTTTGGTTCTTGTTGGCTGTATATTTGGTGGCTTCTTCTTTTTGATGTTGTGAATCGCTTTATTGAATCCCGTATACATGCAATCCATAGGCACCTTTATAAATGTTCAAATAAACAAAATGGATTTGAATTCAGAGCCATGTGTCTCTCAGGCCTTGCAGGCTATTCAATCAAGATTGGCTGTCTTTATAAAAATATGCTCCAGCTCAACTAGAAGTAGGGACTTGATGCAGGAATCTCTTGGTGAAATTCTGTGGCCAATGTTATGCAGGAGGTATGTGCAGATTACCCTTATGGTCCCTTCTGGCTAGAGCGGACAGATGATGCAGTGGTTCGTGTGCTAGAGAGGGATGTGGTTTAATTCTGCCTCCCGCAGTCTTCCTGTGTTACTTTGGGTACATTACAGAGAGTACATCTACATTGCAATAAAAGACCCATGACACAGCCATGGCTGGCTCAGGTCAGCTGACTTAGGCTTGCAGTGCTTGGACTGTGGGGCTAAAAATTGCAGTGTAGGCATTTGGGCTTGGTCAGGGAAGGGTCTCAGAGCCTGGGCTCCAGACTAAGCCCAAACATCTACACTGCAACTTTTAGCCCTGCAGCCCAAGCTCCATGAGCCTGAGTCAATTGACTGGGGCTCTGAGACTAGGCGCTGCAGGTTTTTTATTGCAGTGTAGATGTATCCTTAGGGGCAAATTTTTAAAGTCATTTAAGAGTAAGATGCAGATAGATGCCTAAATCCTGTTGATTTCAACGGAAGTTGATGCTTAGCTGCGTCGTAAGGCACCCTTAATCTTTCTGTGCCTTAGTACCTTGTGACGGGGTGCACTCACCCCACACTGGATGGGGAAGGGTTAACTCCTCACTATGGGCTAAGCAAGCTATGCCCCCATGTCCCTACTGGGCATGCTCAAAGTGTAGCTCCAGTATAATAGGGAGCAGCCCAGCTCAGTCTGGCTTAGCTACCAGAGAGGAAGGATGCATGCTGCAGGTTCCAGCCTGGGAGCTGCTGGAACCCCATACTGCGGGAGCTGGAGACACCGAGACTCAGGCAGATGTCCAGGCACCTGAGTATGCTACTTGGAAGTTGGAGCCCCTGGGAACAGCACAACCTGAGGAAACCAGAGACCCTGAAGATGCCTAGGCCAGGACTGCAGAAGTCACGGTAGGAAGTAGCCCAGGAAGGGACTAGTCATTGTCTCTACAGCAGTCAGCGTGTTTTGGGTGGATCCCTATTGACTAAGTGGCAAGCCTACTTGCCACTACCAGGGACCTGGGCTGAGACCCATGTAGCAGGAAGGGCCTGGGTCTCCTTACCTTGGCTGCCACCCCCCAGGGAGGTGCCCACCCCTATTGACTCTGGCCACTATGCCTAACCATCCTGTGGACCATAGGGTTGCCAGGCATCTGTTTTTTGACTGGAACGCCTGGTCAAAAAGGGACCCTGGCGGTCCTGGTTGGCACCACTGACTGGGCTTTTAAAAGTCCGGTTGGTGGTGTAGTGGGGTCTGGGGCTAAGGAAGGCTCCCTGCCTGCCCTAGCCCCATGCGGCTCCTTCTGGCCACTAGGCACATAGGTGGCCAGGGAGTCTCCATGTGCTACCCCTAGTGCCAGCTCTGCAGCTCCCATTGGCTGGGAACCGTGACCAATGGGAGCTGCAAGGACAGCATGCAGAGCCTCCCTGGCTGCCCATGTGCCTAGGGGCTGCAGGGACCTGCTGGCTGCTTCCTGGGAGCAGTGGTACCACCGGGACCCTGAATCTCCTCCTGCACCCCAACCCCCTTCCCCAGACTGGACCCCCCTCCTGCATTCTGAACCCCTCACTTCTGTTCTGGCCTCACCTGGAGCCTGTACCCCCAGCCCAGAGCCCATACCTCCCCTGCACCACACGCCCCTGTCCCAGCCCAGAGACCTCTCCCACACCCCAAACCCCTCATCCCCGGCCCCACCCCAGAGCCTGCATCCCCAACTGGAGTCCTCACCCCCCCACACACCACAACCCCTGCCCCAGCCCGGTGAAAGTGAGTGAGGGTGGGGGAGAGAGAGCAATGGAGCGAGGGGCTTGGGCGGGGGTGTTCGGTTTTGTGTGATTAGAATGTTGGCAACCCTAGTGGACCAGGATGAACCTATTGACTCCAGCCACTAGGCCTCACAGCCCCTAGAGTCAGGGGTTTACTAGGGACTCTGGCCGCTAGGCCTTGCAGCCTGGGCAGTCAGGGGACTGCTATAGACCCTGACTCCTAGGCCACACCGCCCTACAGCAAAGAGCCAATCAGTGGACTTAAACCCTTAGGCCTAGAGGCAGAAGGCGGCTTGAGAGACAGGGGGCACTCACCCCGCGCTGGACATGGCCCTCACCCGCACCCCGTCACCTACCCTAATGGTAAAATGGAATTAATAACACTTTCCCACCTCCCAGGAGGATAAATGCATACAAAGATTGAGGTGCTCAGATTACAGGGCCAAATACATGAGGACCATTTAAATACCTAAAATAGAATTGACATGACAGGAAAGCTGCAGTTTGGATTTCATGCCCATTCACTCTATTAGAAAGAAACAAAGACATGTCAGCACTTCTCTTTAATCTGATAATCAACACTCACTGTATTTCAACTGGAGACCTAAAAAGCCACATTGTTCCAAGTGAGTTAATTTAATCAATTAATCATGTCTAAACATACCCAATTTAGTAAAACATTTTTGATAGAGTTATGATCTGTTTAAGTAGTGTCATCTAAATTTCATTAATTTTTTAACCCTCATTAATTTCTAATTTTCAGGTTTCAGATGCTTTTCTACACTGCTGTGACATTTTGGAATTGTGCTTGTTGTCACATGCTTCCTAGACAGGGACACTAAATGAAACAAAATATGCCCCTGATCTCATCTAGTGTAAAGTTGGCTGAATTAAGCTTAAATGGTATCTTACTTTCACCTGTTCCGGTTTGTTTTCAGGGGGACCCTATTTGAGCTTGTAGGTATTTTTTTTTTGTTTTTTCCCCCTAAATTTTTGCATGTGCAGCTCTTGATGTTCAAATTCTTATACATGCCAAACATTGACTACAATTGTGCAGATCAGGTAATTGAACGATCTTTCCTTTTCATTAAAGATGTCAGTCATCCAGTTAGCGAGCACTCTTCCCATTATATGTTTGCCCTTGCAACACATACAATATATATTTCATTAAACTGTTTTCGTACAAGTACCAGAGCACAGGATAAATATAGTTTACAATCAGAGGTTTTGGCTGTGAAAATACATGGATGCAAAAAAATAAAATGTGCAGAATTGTGCGTGCAGTTTAAGAGGCCAGTTCTGAGATATTGGCTCTTTGCATCTTGCCTATGTTTTAAAGTATAAACTGCATTCTTCACTTTTATGACCAAATCCTCAGCCTTTGTGCTGTTTCCGTAGTGTAGAGGATACTTCAGTCTGCCCAAAATGGGTACTAGGAAATTTCCCATCCTCAGGTGCACAAAGTGCAGAACTACAAATCTGGTTGATCAGCAAAGTTATTTTCATTGCCAAGAATAGAAAAGGTTATCTTATGAAGGATTTTAATCAGAAATCCCATCAGTATGACACCCCCCAACAAACAAATATACATGCTCATAATGGATTCTGTGGGAATGAATGTGGCTGTTCCTTCTTTCTTGCTGGAATAAATACCCATGGTGTTAGGAGTGGATTTTTCCTGCAGCACCTGTTAATGTGGGCTTGCCATCCCCTTCTCTCATATTTTTGTATTTTTCTATATCCCAAAAGAAAGGAAACTTTCATTCAACCTGTCTTTGGTGATCAAAAGAGAAACTATTACATTTAAATGTTTTAAACATCAGAACAAATACATGGTGCTTGTATGTTTAGTGTGAGCACTGGTGTTCACCAAGGAAGTAATGTACTAATATAATGAATTAGCTTCTTCAGCTTTATCTCCACCAGACCCTCAAGTGTGGCTTTCACAAAGCAAATTCACTAGAGACAACAGCTCTTCAGTTATTGTGGAAACATTATGAGACTGTTCCAGTGTGTCCTTGGTGGAAACTGAATTGCTGCTGTTGAGTCCAGAAGCCTTTCTAGCAATAATCACCTGTTCTTCCCTCAGGCTTAAAGTTAATGCTGAGTGCTGAAAAGGAAAGTTAGTATTCGCTTCATTGGAGACATAACAATTATAAAATATACTTGCTCTTGGGCAACCCAGGAATGTCTCTTACTTTGAGTATTATAAATAAGAGAGATAGGAATAGTGAAGTATCTTCTGCATGAGAAGGAATAATATACTTCAACATATACTTCAAGAGCCTTTGGAAACAAATGTATTCTAAAATACAGTTGATAGGCTACAGGGAATTATGGTCAATCATTTCAACAGCTTTCTTGTTTATGCACTGTAGTTGGATGATTTCTTTAAAGTGTCTGGTAGTTTTCATAATTTTCAAAAAATAAATTGCTTTGGTAACCTCTTGGTTTGAGCTAATGTATAAGTTGGTGTAGTATTCTGACAAGTAGCATGCTGATACCATTGAACTAGTAGATAATTCTGAACGGCAACAACATTTAAGTCCTTACTCAGCCCTCAAGTTCAGGGAGTTTCAAATGATAGAAGACTTTGGGGTTTGGCTGTAGGTGTGGATAGAATGAAAAGGCACTGTCTGGGAATTCTAAAAGCCCCAGTGCTACTCAATGGAGTGATCCTCAGCTAGGCTTGGGGGTTTTAGTGTGTTTTTTGAAGGAGTCTAATTCTCAACAAACCCAGCAGAAATAATTGATTTCTCAGGAGAAAGATAAAACTCTGAGCATTCAAAAAGAATATTCCTATGATTTGTACGCCCATGCAAACAAATATTTGGACATCCCTACACCCACCAGCCCTTTAAATGGTCTCAGGCTCCAGGGGTAACAGACTGGAAGGAGGACACAAGCTAAATTGTGGGCTGGTGCAGTGAAATGTGTGAGAAGGAAAACTTTGATCTTTTATCCACATAATGTCCTTATTCCTTTTGCTGTATTATATAAAATGTGATTGTATTATAAGTCTTTATTAATGGTACTTAGCACTGAGTTTTAACATCTTTAAAAAGCTGCCTGTTAAATCTAAGTGTGGATAGATTCTCTTTTGTTTTGTTCTGAAACAATTTAACTCAGCACAGCATGAAGTTGCATACGAATCCAAGGATGCTGGCAAAATCCCATCTACATATGAAAGAACAATTCTAATTCCACTGACAGATGGCAACACTTCCCTTGCACCTTACTGAGTGGAACTGAAGCACAGAAAATGAGTTTGGCACACCGGCCTTCGCATGTACCTATTTGGCATTTTACCTTTACATTTTCACTGAATTTCCTCAACCTGATCAATAGGTAAATATCAAAATTCATCTTGTACAACAAGCATCTGCAGAGTTCCCATCTGACTCTTTAGCAAACCTGGCTCACTGGAGTTATGACTGTCTGCCCTGTATCTGTGCTGCTTAGCTTTTCAGCTACATCCGCTCTCCAAATTATTCCACTTCACAGATTAATATGATCCTCTCTGCTGGTCACTGCCAGAGTGGGACTTATCTGTCCCCTTTGGTAGCTTTCCTATAGTAAGACCATTTCCTCTTCTCTTCTTAAGGAACAAATCCCATTTTGAACTCCTGTTGGAGTGTTATGGAAGTGTTGTAATGTCACTAACTAGGCTAAAAACTCTACCCTAAACCATATGGGCTAACAAGTTGGAAATATTTCTGTCAATAATAAACATATGGATTTTAATCTTGCAAGTGCCAAATATTCCTGCCTGCCCTCTTTGTGTCTTGTATTTATTAGCTGTGTTTGATGTTTCAGGTTCAGTTTGTTTGGTGCCACAGTCTAGCCTTCACTAGAGGACTTTACAAAGTGCTCTGGGAGATGGGAGCATTTGGCTACTAATGGCTGAACTGCCTAGCATGCTCAGTTACTGTGGAAGCTAAAATCAAATGAGAAAGTAAAGTAAAAACTGAACTAACTGGAAAATGTTTTGTTTTTGTATGAAACAAAACAGAAATATGGCAATTACCTGTGTGTGTGTCAGAGAGATAATGCTTGATTGTCTCAGTAATCAAGGCACAGCAATTACTAGTGCTGCCAAAAGCTCTTGGACCTGCTGTCCAAAATCTATACTCTTTTTTTAATCTAAGGACTTGGATTTTTACAGTAGTCTGAGCAAATATTTTTATATCATATGTGCCCTCTCTCTCACATCCTCTATTAAAATTACCTTTGATCACCATCTCATTCTCATGTTCTGGAGTTAAAACTGGAGGGGAATATAAAATTCCTTGAAGGGAAGGTTGGGGTGCCATAAAGCAGTTGCTATATTTCATCACAGAGGTGACTGCAGTTCATTAGTCAGTGCAGAGATCTCTGCATGTACTTTACATATCAGCTTCATTATGGGAAGACAATCTCTGAAGGTGGTCAGGTGCAGCCTGGATGTAACGTCCTATAATCTGAAATTCCAAATGCACGGCCTCTCCACTGAGCATGCCCTTTTCTTCCCTCCACTCCACTCTGGGCAGTTTTGTCCTGACCTGTGATAGCCCCATGTCTCCCTGAGTTCTGTCGTCTTTGTGAGTTGTGGATAGGCCCTAACGTCCTAGCTCTACTTCATGAACTAATCCAAAGATCAGGAATGAGCATTTGACCAGGTATGTAGTGAAACAACTGCAGTTTATCAAGTATTGGTGTGAAAAAATCTCTATGGCAACCACATGCTGTACAGGTAATAGTTTATGTGACCTTCACCTTCATCTTGAGTAGAATGAACTGGAGTACCTGTTACAGATACTATGGTTAGAGCTATTCTCAGACTACTGACAGGCTCCTTCTGCTGTCTAGGTGCAAAATAAATTAGGTGCCCCTGCATATACAGGCATCTCTGCAATACACATTTGAGCTAAACAGTCTGTCATAAATAAACAGATAGTTAAGGGTTAAGGTCTCTTTTACCTGTAAAGGGTTAACAAGCAGTACCTGAGAAACACCTGACCAGAGGACCAATCAAGGGACAGGATAATTTCAAATCTCTGTGGAGGGAAGGCTTTGTCTGTGTTCCTTGTTTGCTCTGTGTGCTCTCTTTGGATCTAACAGAGGCCAGACATGTTTCCAAGTTCTCCTGGAGTATTTCCTACTATCCAGTATAGTAAGTATTAGAAAGGCGAATTAGTCTTATAATTTGATTTCTACATTTGCAATTGTGTGTTTGCTGAAGGAAATTCTTTATTTCTATTGCTGTTACTGATTATTCTGAGGAGGAGGGAGGGGGAAGTCTCTCCAGTTTTTATAAGTTAGACCCTGTATTTTTGCATCCTGGTAATACAGAGAGAGTGTACTTCCTTTTGTTCTTTCTAATAAATTCTTTCTTTTCTTTGGACTTGGTTAATTCCTTCTCTTGTGGAAATTCAAGGGAAGGGGAGGGGAGAAGAGTGAGTTCCTCCTGAGGTTGATTCACAGAGTTGAATCGGTGTGTATCTCTCCCGAGTGGCTAGGGGAGAGGGAGGGGGGAAGTGGGCTGCTTCCCTTTGTGCTGAGATTCAAGGTGGTTGGATCTGTGTTCCCCAGGGAAAGTTCAGGGGAACAGGGAGTGTGCTAGACACTTAAAAACCTAGCTGGTGGCAGCGTAGTAGATCTAAACTAGGATTTTAGTTTAGAGGAGTCCATGCAGGTCCCCATCTTGGAACCCAACAGCTCCAAGTGGGGGAGAAGACCTATGACATAGTCTGACTGTGTTTGAAGGTGATGGCGGCTCGTGGCTCCTACTCCCACATCCTTTCAGTATAGTCCCAAATTCGTTCACCCTGGAAGGGGTAGAGGATAGCAACCAACCACTTAACAGCTCATCTTGGAGTTTGCCAAACCAATCCTGCTTGGCAAGGATACTGGAGTCTACTATCCCTTTGTTGGGATTGGGGGAAGGATTGGTGGGAGATCTTCTTGAGGGCAGTTTTCCTGAAGCTTTCCAGGAGTCCCGCTTGGGAGCTGCTGAACAACTGTTCAGAACTTCCTGACTTCAAACCCTTATTCCACCCCTGACATGATTGACAGAGCTGGAGGGGTACGGCTAGTCTTGCCCACAGCAGCTCTTTAACCCCTTTGTCACCAGTGTGGGATTTATACACCCCATCACAAGAGCTGACCAAAAACCCCCTCAAAACTTTGTATTTTTTTTTGTTGCTGTTGTAGCAAAATTGAATTGACAAGAATTTCTGATAATTTTCACTGAAAAGCTGGTAGGAGTGTTTCAGTTTCTAAAATCTAGTCAAAATGTTGAAGAAGAAAAAGAAAAACCTTGTGAAAATGTTTACTGATTTGTCCCCCAACCAGTTTCCTGTGCAATCACTTCAGTGTGCTGAGAAGCCCTCTTTTGTGATGTAGAGCTGATAAGCATACACTGAAAATTGGCTGCCTGTAGAAATATAGCATCATAGAAATCAAATGCCCCTCTAATGGCACGATCTTGGCCCTTAGTTACTCATTCACCATTTTGCTAATGCTAAAATTGTTCTTATAATGCATTTTCTAGTGCTAGATTTACTAATGTACAATAAACTGCCTAAAGACAATTATTGCACCAATAGCTTCATGTCCTCATTGATGATACATTAATTGTTTTGATTCCATAAAGGGAAAACATAAAACTGATGTATATCTGCTCTTACATCATGTGTTTCAAGGTAATTACCTACTTGCCTTAAACCAGTACTGTGAGATAACTAACTGACATAATATGTTATAGTCTTTAATTTTATTCTTTCACTTATGATTATATATATATATTTGCATAGCTGGCCAATTTTTTTCTTTTTGAAACACTTGTTATGATGCATGGTCTCTGAGAAGAAACATTAGTGTGCACCAGTTATTACTTTTCTAACTTAGGAAACTGGTCTTTTAAAATGTCAGGTATTGGTTTGATTTGCAGAGCTGAAGAAGACCTCTGTGTAGCTCAAAAGCTTGTCTCTGTCACTGTCATGGGATCTCACCCCCACCTTGAGCTTTTGGGTTCAAAGATGGGGACCCGCATGTATTCTTCCCCCACCCTAACCCTTAGGGTAGGTCTCCTTTGCGCTGCCACCAGTCAGGTTAAAGTGTCTGACACACTGCCTGTCCCCCAAGCTTCCCCTGGGGAACCCAGATTCAAACCCCTTGAATCTCTACACACAGGGAAGCAGCCCACTTCCCCCCTCCCTCTCCTCCTTCCAGAGATTTTCCCGGGGAAGCACAGACCAAATCACAGAGGGGGAAAGATTTCTTTCCTTCCCTCTCCCTTCCCTGCTTTCTCTGCTTGGAGACAACCCTTGTCTCCACAGAGTGGCGCCTAGCTTCCTTCCCCTGAATCCACAGGTAAGGAACTTAACCAAGTCCTGAACTTAAAAGAGTTTATTAAAAGAATAAAAAAAAAGAAGAGAAAAAATACACAATCTCTATGAATCCAAGATAGACATTCATAGGGTCTAATCTTATTAATCCCTGGAGAAATTTCTCCCTTTTCCTCAGTACAAACAATACAGGCAAAATTACGAATAATCAATACAAACACACAGAATTGCAGACATAGGATTCTTATATGAAATTACCCAGTACTTCTAATACTCACTAGCTTGAATAGCAGAAATTAGTTCAGAGAGATGAGCAGACTTGGTTAAGCGTCTGGTCTGGTGTAGGTCCAGACGGCTAAGAACTCAGAACAAAGAACACAGAGACCCAAGTTCCCGCTCTCTGGGATTTTCAAATTCTCTTCCCTGATTGGTCCTTTGGTCAGGTGTTTCACCAGGTTTGTGTTAACCCTTTACAGGTAGACCTTAACCCTTAACTAACTACTTATGACAGTCACCAACAGAAGTTGGTCCAATAAAAGATATTACCTCACCCACTCGTCTGTCTAAGATACTGATGTGACTCATTTTGTTTTCACATATAAGAAGGGTTCTCTTTGAGCCACCAAAACACATTGTAATGGAGCATCCTAATCAGGAAAAGGTTAATGACCTCCTTTGGGCTCAACCAGTACTAAACAAGCACATGTACAGAGCCTGCTCCACTTCGAGAAAGCAAATTAAAAGGGGTGAACTTGTCACAAGAAGACATGGAAACCAGAAGGAAAGCTGCTGTGGCTCAGAGTTTGCTCACCCTTGCAACAAACCTCTGCTAATTACAATGACTTATCAGACCAGGTACAAGCTGATCACCACAGGGAAGTGTCAAATTCTGATAAGGGGTTTAGATATACCTAACTACCACAAACTAGCTAGATAGCTATTCTTAAACGAAAATGCAGGCCTGGTCTGCACTATAGAGTTAGGTCAAATTAAGGCAGCTTAAGTCGACCTATCTCCATAAGTATCTACACTAAAATGTCCCTCCTGCCGATGTAAATTGCCCTCTACACTGACTTAATTACTCCACCTCTGTGAGAGGTGTAGCACTTAAGTCAATATAGTTAGGTTGACGCAGTGTCTGTGTAGACTTTGCATTGCTTACATTGCCTGTTGACCCCTGGGGCTGACAATTGGAGCCTCTCCCCCTGGGGCTGACAGCTCCAGCTGTCAGCCAGGGGTGGCGGGACTCTGGGTATCAGCCCAGTGGGGCTCCAGCTGTCAGTTCAAGGGTAGTGGAGCTCCAGCTTTTAACTCTGGGGCAGTAGAGCTCCAGCTGTCAGCCCTGGGATAGTGGGGCTCTGGCTGTCAGCCCTGGGGCAGCAGGGCTCCAGCTCTCAACCTCAAGGGGGTGGAGCTCCATCTGTCAGCTCTGGGGTGGTGAAGCTCCAGCTGTTAGCCCTAGGATGGTGGGGCTTAAGTTGTTGCCAGCGCTCTTGGTGAGGACACATGCCACCAACAGAAGTAGCGTAGAACACAAAGAGCCAATTTAATGACTGCAGTGGCTGTAGATTGATCTATTTTAAGTCAACTTAATTTTGTAGTGTAGACATGCCCTTTGAGACTGAACATCCCCATAACTGGAAGATCCTCATATCTGTGAATCTAGAAAGACTGGAATATGGTTCCCGAAGGAGTAAAGGAATTTGGAAGGGGAAGAGACTCTGACAAAACTGAAGTGGGACCTGATAAGGGCCTAGCCTGTTGCAACAGGAATTGCCAGAATTGATCTGAACAAAGATCCATCCAGTCTAGTATCTTTTCTCCAATAATGTCCGACACCAGATGCTTCAGAGAAAGGTGTAAGAACCCCACAGTATGCAGATGTGCAATAGTTTGCCCCCTACGTTAGCTCTCATCTAGAGCTGGCCAAATGGGGATCGCTTTCCACAAAAAATATGCAGTTCTGAGCAAATTTCCTGAATTTGTTACCAGGGCCGGCTTTATGACCCACGGGGCCCGATTGGAATACTCGGCAGCGGTCTGGATCTTCGGTGGCATTTCAGCGGCGGGGGGGGTCCTCTCCGAGTCTTCCACGGCATGCCCAAAAGGAACGCCCGCTGCCACCGAAGACCCACGGGGCCCTCTTCAGCGCGGGGCCCGATTCCAGGGAATTGGTGGAATCGGCATAAGGACGGCCCTGTTTGTTACTAGAAGCCAATGTAAACCTGGAGTGAATGTGGCCCATTATTTGCCCATAATCCCCACTGCAGGAAAAGAATGTGGAAGTACCCCTAAAATGCTTTTGGCAAGCTCTAAACCCAGCTGTAAGCATGCAGATCTCTTGATTAATGGTTTCACCTTTGAAATATAAATTTAACAGAACAGCCGACTATTCTAGTCAAAACGTTAACTGATGTAATTTACAATTACTGCCTATCCTGCAGTGTGAGCCAAGAAAAGAAATAACTCTGAAATGAAAACTGCTTTACCCTGCTTTTTCTGAATGCTTTTGTATATCCTAGAATTAGTTGTCTGGTCTCACCAGCACCCAGAAGTGGAGCTGAAATTGAACTGACTGAATAGAATCAAGAGCAGGGAAGAGTCCTATTGCTATAGTGCAAAATAAAATGACACTGCAGTTTGCCTGGTGTCTAAGTAATGGGGCATGGCTCTCTTCCATGCAACTGTAATGAATCTGTGGTCACACAGAGTGCCTTGGTGGTGAGGCACTATGGAGGAGGGAGAGGAGAAAATATCAGCACCAAAAGCACTTTGAATTAAAAGAGCAAATGCTTTAGCTGTGAGTACATACAGTAGAAGGCTCTTAAGCCCATTGGGATCAATCATTAAAGGCAAACATAATCACCCACTCAGAGCCTGTGTATTAAACAACGATGTTACCACCAGCCCTGTGTTATGTGAAGAAACACAAAGATTTTTTTCCCCTTTAATTTATCTTGTTTGTTGAGAGGTATTATTGATTGCACAATTTCTGTTTGTTTAGTATAGTATAGATACTGATATATCCTCCATCCCAATAATATCAGAGTGTCTCCAAAGTATTTAAAAATAAATGTAAAAATATAATTCTCTTTCTTATCAGCTTTTAGGACACTCAGATGAGACTCAACTGATTGATGTGCCATGTGAACACAACACACAGGCACACTCAGGGCCCTGTCATCTCTGACAGCTCTTGTCCTTGACAGTTGACACCACTTTCATTCGGAGAAGTTATTTCCTGATTGAATCCCCTCTCTGTTCCCCTATGACACCCTCTTCAGCCATACCCCAACAGTATGACCTCCTCTCAGCACTGCTGACCGTCACATTATTACACCTGCAAATTCTCCTATCCCACTGCAGGTCTGCTGGTCCTCACCCAATTATCCATCTATGAATAACAAGCTAAGATTCAACCCTCTGGCCATGCCTTCCCCCTTAGAATCCTCCTACTCTGGAACTATGCTTCTTTTCCACCCTACACCCCACCCTTCTCAGCACTCCTACTACTAGTGGACCTTGCAGCTGGTGAAACAGTAGTGGCTTGCTGGAGACTGGGGAGAGCATGAATAGGAGGAGGGGGGTACTAAGGGGAGGTGGCAGAAGCTGAGAGAGCATTCTCAGCTGGATCGTCAGGGGAGCTGGACTGCGGAGGAATTTCTTGGAGGGTGAGGAGGACATAATGTGAAGATCATAGCTGGATTATAGTAACTCACTCTACCTGAAGTTGAATGTGAAACCAATGCACAGGTTCTTGCTAGTATGGAATGTGTCTGCCTGCCTAATCTGTGATCTAGATCAGTGTGAGTTTTAGGCCCATATTCAAGTCCTTCCATTGGTTACCAATCAATTTCAGGTGTCATCTTAAGGTCTTGGTCCTAATCTTCAAAACAGTTAATTGAGGAAGGCCCAGGTACATTAAAGACTGAATTTCAATCTATGAACTGCTGAGATAGCTGAGCTCCTTGTGATAATACAGATCACAAAGCCCAGGATGAGACACATGAGAGATGGTGACAAAACATCCTTGATTGTTCTGCAGCTGGATCTCCTCAAACTTCTAGAGGAGATCAGGCAAATTCTGAATCTGACCACTCTTAGGAAATGCTGCAAAATCTTCTGCTTTAAAAAAGCCTTTTCTCCACATCAGGAATAACACAACACTAGTAGCCCCTCTCCTACCTATACATCAACACTACCCCCAAAATAAAAGTCTATAACTAACACATCACCCAACCAAAAATACCACAAGAAGACTTTTACTCCCAAAAGGGAGACAAATGCAAAGTATTCCACTTAGGAAAGAACAAGCAGTTGCACACACAGAAAATGGGAAATGACTGCCTAGGACGGAGTACTGCAAAAAGGAATCTGAGGGTCATAGTGTATCACAAAGCTAAATATGAGTCAACAGCAAAACACTGTTGCGAAAAAAGCTAACATCATTCTGGGATGTTTTAGCAAGATCGTTGTAAGTAAAACATAGGAAGTAATTCTTCTGCTGTACTCTGTGCTGATTAGGCCTCAACTAGAGTATTGTGTCCAGTTCTGGGTGCCACATTTCAGGAAAAATAAGGACAAATTGGAGAAATTCCAGAGAAGAGCAACAAAAATGATTAAAGGTCTAGAAAACATAACCTATAAGGGAAAACTGAAAACATTGGGTTTGTTTAGTCTGGAAAAGAGAAGACTGAGAGGGAACACGATAACAGTTTTCAAGTACATAAAAGGTTGTTACAAGGAGGAGGGAGAAGAATTGTTCTCTTTAACCTCTGAGGATCAGACAAGAAGCAATGGGCTTAAATTGCAGCAAGGGCGATTTAGGTTGGACATTAGGAAAAAATTCCTAACTGTCAGGGTGGTTAAGCACCGAAATAAATTGCCCTGGGAGGTTGTGGAATCTTCGTCGTTGGAAATTTTTAAGAGCAGGTTAGATAAACACCTGTCAGGGATTGTCTAGATAATACTTAGTCCTGCCATGAGTGCAGGGGACTAGACTAGATATCCTCTCGAGGTCCCGTCCAGTCCTACGATTCTATGCTTCTATGATTCCAGACACTCTATGAGGTCCACTAAAGACTTCTCTATTGCTGTTAATTTTACATGGAAGATGCTCAGATAGTATGGTGATAGGCAGCAGTATTGAGTCTTCAGAATTCTGAAAAGGGAACATCACAGGGGAACACTTCTGGTAAGAGGGGTATATTTGGGAAAAGCATGCATGACAGTGGGGACAGAGAAGAGACTGTCAGCCAGAAAGCTAGGGAAGCTTGCTTACTGAGAAATTGATCATCAAAGATGACAGCTACCCCACCAGAATCAGTGTAAGGCCGCTGTAGTGTGGCCATAAAGACAAACTCTACATGGGTAATTTGGTGAAATAATTTGTATTTTAATTGTTGAGAAATAACTGACTAAAGCACAAACCATTGATTGCTCTAGTGCAAGAAAAGCCTCAGGACCAGATGTCCAAATGTCTTTAGGCTCCTAACTTTGACCAGATCCATCAAAATTAGGAGCCTAAATAACATTGAGGCTCTGGGCCTAAATTAAAGAGATGAGTTATTACTTTATTTCTGAACACTGAAGACTGTGGTCACTAACCCTTGTAGGGGTGATTCTAGTAGTCCACATCTACAAGCTGCAAAATTTCTCTTCCCCAGAAACCTAAAGCTTCCCCTATTGGTCAACAGTTTCACTGTTACAGTGAAACACTGCAGTTATGGGAGGTCAAGGTCATGAAAAGAATTCTAATCACTCTGGTAGATGGGCCAATCCCACGATAGTCTTTTAATATCAGAGGTATATTGGAATGCACTTTTTATTCAATGGGAAGCCTGTGCTGAGAGCAGAACACTACGGTGATACATCAACCTGATGCTAATCAGCTGGTCTCAGTGTATTTTGTATCAACTTGAGCTCTTTCCAGATATGTAGCTTCATTCTTAAATAAAATGATTTGCAATAATAAAGAATGGAAGTTAAAAATGTATGGATGACCGTGGCCAGGGATATCTCTGATAGGATGACCTGCAGTCCTCTGGTTGCTTTCAGATGGAAGTAAGTCTTTTGCTACTCTGGCCATCTGAACATCCAATAGCACTGAGTATATCAAAAGAACTCGAAGCCTGCAGAGTGGATTAACCCAACAGCAGATGCCCTCAGTGGTGTGAGATATGAGAAAGTGAACTCTTTTTAGGTATTTCCCTCTCTCTACCAACATTACCTTAGACTTGTGTGGCTTCAACTTTAGTCAACTGCTCTTCTTGCCAGTGTTGATCTGGACTAGGTATTGAGAAAGCTGGGTGATGATGTCAGGAAGGTGTAGAGCTGGATGTCTTCTGAGTACTTCAGCTCATACTGTTCGAGCAGCTTCATTCAGATGTTGAATAATATGGGACAGAGTGTTTGAGCCTAGTTGGAATCTGCAGGTGATATTGTGCTCAAGTGAAATGCTGAGGAAAAATGAAATGGGCTACAAAGATGTTGCATTTTACTTTAAAGCTGTAATGAAGTGCATTTGAAAGCCTGGAAAGACAAATAAGCTAAAATTGTCAATATGTTTAATGTTTCAATATGCTCTTGCAAGGTCACATTTGCCGAGTTTCAATACACAGATGACTAGTCAGTCATCATTCATCCATGGAGGACATCCCTTGCCACCTAGAATTATATACAGAAAAGCAAAATTTATTTTAACAGGCTTTTTGGTCTTGCATGAAAAATGTTGTTTGTCACCGCTTTATTCAATTTCTCAAAACAACAACAACAAAAACCAAACCCCAAAACAAATAAACAAAAGCAACCCTGGGTTTGGCCATAAAAGTATAAGGAAATCTTGCCTGATTTCAGTGTTTTCAGGAGAATATATAACTTAAAAATTATTAATTTTGTCTAATAAAAAAGCAGAAGACATTGCAAAAATACGATTTTAATAAAATCCTTCAGTAAACTGCATGGCAGTAATGCCTTTGGATCTGAAATCTTTCTAAAAATTGTTAATTTTCTTTAGACAGTAATGAATATCAGTATTTTATATGGAATTGCAAGTGGTTTTGTGATTTCTAACGGTATCTTCAATCCTTTAGAGCATAGTAAATGGTCTTAAATGTATATGTTATTCAAGGAGTTCAGAAATGCACAACATTTGCATAGCTGTCATATCCTCTGTAATTTACTGTCACATCAGCAAATTAAGAGCATCTTTCAGTTGGTTTGAAAACATTTGCTATTATGCAAGAGTTTATACAGTAAACTTTTGTTAATTCTAAAACTGTTTGTTTTTTAGGTTCTTGATTTTAGGGAAATAGGCAAAATGTCGTCTTCATTTGAAGATGAAAAATGGTAATTTGTATGTGTAATGACTAGTCCATTGCCTTCAATTTTTTTAAAGTTGTAATACTTTGAGTTATTATTTTGTCTTAGATATAAAGGGGAAATTCTAATAACTTTTCAGTTTTAATTCTACACTGAGTGCTATTCCCTCCTGCTAAGGAAATAAACCACAAGAAGGTGAAGATTCGCATAATACCAATGGTTCTTTGTCCTCATTCAGATATTCCAGGGGGCAGTGGTGTGCGTTTACATTAGCATTTAATAGAAAGGTCACATGGCAAGGATGTGCACACCAGAAAAAGTAGAAAGTCCAGGTCCAAAGAAGCACAAGCATACTCTGACATTCTAACTCTGCTAGCTCCATGATTTAGTTCATGGGTGGTCACTTTCTCCCAACACCAAAGAGCCTCAGGACTGCCGCCTGTCAAGTGTTCCTGCCTAATTCATTCAGGATCTTCAGCAAGCAGGAAGTGCCCCTTACCCTCACACTATGTTTATGCTTACGGTGGTGTGTAGAGTGCAGAAACTGCATACCCAGCTAGCACAGGAACAAATAACAGTGTAGGTAGTGAGGCATAGATTAGGTGAGTAGAGTAGAGTGTGCTACATACCTGAGCCCCCAAAGTATAGAATCATAGAAATGTCAGGCTGGAAGGGACCTCGAGAGGTCATCAAGTCCAGCCCTCTGTTCTGAGGCAGGACCAAATAAACCTATACCATCCTAGGAAGAAAGCTAATGTTTGTTAATATTTAAAAAGGGTAAAAGGGATGACTTGGGTAATTATAGCTCTCTCAGTCTGACATCGATCTCAGGCAAGATATTGGAGAGGCTGATATGGGACTCAATTACTAAACAATTAAAGGAAGGTAAGATAATTAAGGCCAATCAACATGGGTTTATGAAAAAAGATCCTGTCAAACTAACTTGATATCTTTTTTATAAGATTTACAAGTTTGGCTGGCAAGTTTGTTGATGTAACATACTTAGACTTCTTTAAGGCATTTGACTTGGTACCGTGTGACATTATAATTAAAAAAACTACAATAGTGTAAAATTAACATGGCACACATTAAATGTATTAAAAGTTGGCTAACTGGTAGCTCTCAAAATAGAATTCTAAACAGGAACTCATTATTGAGTGGATGTGTTTCTAGTGAGGTTCCATAGGGATCAATTCTTGGCCCTCCGCTATTTAACATTTTTATTAATGACCTGAAAGGAAATATATAATCATCACTGATAAAGTTTGCAGATGATACAAAAATTGGGGGAGTGGTCAATAATGAAGAGGACAGGTAATTGATTCAAAGTGATCTGGATTGCTTGGTAAGCTTGGCACATATGCTTTTTAATATGGCTTGGCACATATGCTTTTTAATATGGCTAAATGTAAATGTATAAATTGAGATAAAAAAATGTAGGCCATTTATCCTGAGAAACAGTGACTCTGAAAAAGATTAGGGGAGGTGTGGTGGATAATCAACTGAACATGAGCCCCCACAGCAAAGCTGTGGACAAATCCTTGGATGCATAAAGAGGGGAAATCTTGAGGAGAAGTAGAGAGGTTATTTTACCTCTGTATTTGGCATTGGTGTAACCGGTCTGAATTACTGTGTCCAGTTCTGGTGCCTACAGTTCAAGGAAGATGTTGATAAATTGGAGTGGGTTCGGAGAAGAACCAGGACAATGATTAAAGGATTAGAAAACATGCCTTATAAACAGTGATCGCCGCAGGAAGCTTAGCAAAGAGAAGGTTACAGAGTAACTTGATTAGTCTATAAGTACTTGCATGGGAAACAAACATTTAATAGTGGTCTCTTCAATCTAGCAGAGAAAGATATAACATGATCCAATGGCTAGACAAATTCAGACTGGAAATAAGGCACACATTTTGAATGAGGGTGATTAGCCATTGGAACAATTTACCAATTACTAACAATTTTTAAATCAAGATTGGATATTTTTCGAAATGATACGCTCTAGGAATTATTTTTTGGGAAATTCTATTACCTGTGTAGTACGGCAGGTCAGACTAGAGGATCATAATGGTCCTTTCTGGCCTTGGAGTCTATGAATACTTTTCTTTTCCTGTCTATTTCTAATTTCTATGATATTTTCAAAATCCTTTCAAATGGTAGAAAGCTCCCTGATCAAACTGTCTACAGGACTGTAAGATGTGTTACAGTGTGACACAACTCTGCTGGCAGACAGGCAGTTATCTAAGTCTTGTGGCTTCTGTAGTTTAATCATAGTGGGGCTCCTTATTACAGAGTCTTTCAGAATAACTGAAAACGGGACATGAAAACAGCTAGAGGGGCACTGAAAAAACCGAACTTATTAAAAGTTCTGCAAAGCAATGAAAATAGTAATTCTTGGGGGTTATTTTTGCTGTATTTGTGTCCTCAAGTGATTTTTATCATCCAGTTTTTTTAAATTGTGTGTTTACCTCTGCTACACTTTAATTTTAGAATGATCATTTATCACTATCTGCAGCACTAGTTTGTGACTTGCTGTCTAACTGTATATGCCCAATGATTTTATCACTGGGAAATGTTTAATTTCACTACCAATAAATAAAGACATAAAATAAAAACCCACTAACTGAGCCATGTACTTAAGCACAAATCTTTCAGTCAGAAGCCTTGACTTAGTGAGGTTTGTTTTATTGAATACCTTCTAGCATGTACTGTGACACATCTTTATTGGAGTATTTTTCTATCCTCTCTCAATGAATATACAGCTGAAATTTACACTGCCGAATCCAGTCACTTTGATCAAGTTTAGCAAGATACATGACAGCTGTTGCATCAATTTTCATAAATAGCCAGATAAATAAGATTCTGCCCTTTGGGAGCCTCATTATAATTATATGTGGTGCTTGCAGGATTCTTCGTCATTATATTTCAATCATCAGTGAATGTTTTTCTTTCAGCTAGGTTTATTTATTTTTGAGTGTATTGCCAAATCCCCTCAACTAGTCTCTTTTCTCTCTTGGCTCATCTTTCTTTTCTCTGTTTCTCGTCTACCTAAGAACAAGAAAGGGAGAAAGAAACAGATTTAGGGAACAGGGCAAGAGGACTGTGGCTGTAAGAACTGGAGGCAAGAGGGTAAACTGTGGTCTTTATATATAGCACTTAACTGCCCCCTTGTTTTTGTTTGCTGGGGCCATAACGTATTGTCACTGTATGTCTCAGTTCAGAGCATGGGAAATGAGGAGTACACCACAAGGCTAATATAAACAGTGCCTGATACTTCCTTCTGAGTATCCAGGCCCAGGAGAGGCCAAAGCAGGCACAGGGGAGCACAGAATGGGAGAGTAATGCTTCAACTACATGTTTCCCTTAGCAGCTGTGAGAAGCTCAAAGAAGCTCTTCCATTCTGATTTTTGAGAGTGGACTTTCGCAAATCAGCCTCTCTTTGCAGCTCCCAACATAAAACGGTGGATATCCCCAAAATGAATGCAGATCCTACATGGAATTTAGGAATTTCCTTTTCCAGAAAATCTCATTCCCAAGGGAGCATTCATTCATGGATGTGAAGAAGGAGGTGAATAATTAAATATCTCACTGCTAGAAATTTCAGAATGTGACAAAGCTCTGTCCTTGTCTCCGTGGGTCCTGCACTTCCTGGTGGATTTCACTAGCCTCAGAGGCTCACTGTGGCTCTCCATGTAGCCTCTCTCTCTCTAGAGGCAAGGGTCACAGTCTACTGAGCCAGCAAGGGAGGTGAGGAGAAGCTACTCTCCCTTGCACAGTCTTTGTTGTCTCCTAGTCTCAGTGATTAATTTGGGAGGGGAAGCGGGGAGCCCGGGCCTGCCCTCTACTCCGGGCTCCAGCCCAGGGACCCTAATAGTATGGTAGCTGACTTTTTGGAAACAGGACGCATGCAATTGCCTGGGCCACTTCCTCACAGCAGCCCCCACTTCCTCAATGTCTACTTCACCCTTACCTCAGGGCCTCCTTCCTTGTGCCTGATATGATTTGTACTGCTCAGTTTCTCCAACAGCACAGCTTCCTCCTACAGCCCCTGACATGTGCACCCACCTGACTAACTGGGAGGTTTTTAACTAGTTTCAGCCAGCCCAATTGGCTTCAGGTGTCCCAATCAACTTAGCTGTCTTCCCTGCCTTCTGGAAAGATCGTAATTGGCCCTAGGTGTTTAGATTGACCTGGAGCAGCTGTCAATTGCTTATCCTGGTAACAGGGATTTGTTTAGCCTGTGGCTAATATGTCTGTCTCCCACTACTTTACTATAGCTATCTGTCCTTGCCCCGTCACAAGAAGCAGAAAAAAGAAGTTGCAGTTAAAAAATGGCAAAGCTCCTGATGACGATAAGATTATTGCTGAAATGCTTAAATAATGCTGGGGAAGAGGTGGTAGTACATGAAATACATACAATTTGTAATATTGTTTGGGCAAAAGAACTGTGTCCAGAGGAATGGAAGGAAGGTGTGATCTGTAAATTATTGAAGGAAGAAAACCTTCATGGGTGTGACAATTGGTGAGGAGTAACACTATAGTGATGATGTTCGTCCATCGTTTTTTGAAGAAGACCTTGACATCTAGCAGGTTGTAAGCTGTCCGCAGTGCGTCCGCAGGTGGCTGGCAAGGCCAATACGGGCACGGAATGTTCTGCCACATGTCAGGCAGACATGCGTGGGCACCACTGTTACAGCATTTGCAGCTCTAGCTTTACGAAGTGCTTGCTTCTCTTGTGCTATGGTTATCCTTCTGGCTTCAGATGTCTGGCAGCCTTGGTGAATCAGCGTATGCCATGTCGATCGATCTTGTGCCAAGGTTTCCCAGGAGGTGATGTCGATATCCAGGGACTTAAGAGAGGCTTTCAGCGTGTCTTTGTATCGCTTCTTTTGTCCCCCGTGCGATCGCTTTCCTTGAGACAGCTCACCATAGAAGAGCTGTTTGGGGATGCGGTAGTCTGGCATCCTTACAACATGGCCTGCCCAGCGTGTCTGGGCTTTCATGAGCAGAGTGTAAACTGACGGCAGGCCTGCTCTAGAGAGGACTTCTGTATCTGGCACCTTATCCTGCCACCGGATCCTCAGAAGTCTGCGGAGGCAAGTCATATGGAAGTGGTTCAGCTGCCTAGCCTGCCTCCTGTATACAGTCCAACTCTCACTGGCATACATCAGGGTAGTTAGCACTACTGCTCGGTAGACTTTAAGCTTTGTAGCAAGGCTTATTCCACGGCGGTCCCACACGTTGGTCAGCAGTCTGCCAAATGCAGAACTTGCCTTGGCGATTCTGCAATTGACCTCGGTGTCAATTGTCACTGCGCAAGAAAGGGTGCTGCCAAGGTATGTAAATTGGTCCACTGCTTGCAGCTTTTGTCCCTTCACTGTGATGGTGGGCTCTTGGTGTTGGGCTTTCGGAGCTGGCTGGTGCAACACTTCGGTTTTCTTTATGTTGATGAGGAGGCCGAAGTTGTCACATGCTGCTGTGAATTTATCCATGCTAGCTTGCATTTCCTGCTCTGATCCAGCATTCAGGGCACAGTCGTCAGCTAAAAGGAGGTCTCGTAGCACAGTCTCCTTTATTTTGGTGACAGCCTGGAGTCTTCGCAGATTGAACAGTTTCTCATCAGTCCTGTATCTCAGGCTGATTCCCAAGGAACTGTTCTGAAAGGCGTCTGACAGCATAGCTGAAAACATTATGCTGAACAGGGTCGGTGCCAACACACACCCTTGCTTGACGCCGTTTGTGACGGGAAAGGCCTCTGAAGCTTCTCCGTTGTCCAGAACACGAGCCGTCATGCCGTCATGCCATCATGGAACTGACGTACCATCAGGATAAATCTGTCAGGGCACCCAAACTTCGACATGATGCGCCACAGACCTTCGCGACTGACAGTGTCAAAAGCCTTGGTAAGATCCACGAAGATGGTGCACAATTCGCGATTCTGCTCTTGACACTTCTCTTGGAACTGTCGGACTGCGAAGATCATGTCCACAGTGCCACGCTCTTTGCGGAAGCCGCACTGTGTCTCGGGTAGTAGACCCTGTTCCAGGTGGTCAATCAGGCGATTCAGCAACACTCGTGCAAGGATCTTACCTGCGCTAGAAAGCAGTGATATTCCTCTATGATTATCGCAAACTTTTCGATTTCCTTTCCTCTTATAGAGGTGTACGATGGACGCGTCTTTCAATTCCTGAGGAATGGACCCTTGATTCCAGAAGGACTGGAACAGCTGAGTAAGTTTGTTAACAAGCATTGCACCACCATCCTTACAGATTTCCACTGGAATCGCATCAGATCCTGAGACCTTGCCACTGGACAGCTGGCTGATGGCCTGTAGGGTTTCAGTCTCTGATGGTGGAACATCCAGGCTATAGTTGATATCCGCCTGGGGCATTCTGTCAATCGCCTCGTTATTGATGGAAGATGGGCGGTTCAGTACGGATTTGAAATGCTCAGCCCAACGCTGTGGAATCAGAGTTTTCTCAGTAATGAGAGTTACACCATCTAAGTCCAGGAAAGGGGAACTCCCTGAAGGCCGAGGTCCGTACAAGGATCTAAGGGCTTCGTAGAACCGTTTGGCATCGTTTCTATCAGCAAACTTCTGGATTTCATCCGCTTTGGCACTCAACCAGGAGTCCTGCATCTTGCGAAGCTTGCTCTGTACGGTCCTGCGAATGTTGTTAAAGGCATTTTTCTTAGCTGTTGACAACGGGTCATTCTGATGAGCACGGAAGGCGGTGCTTTTCAGCAAGTAAAGCCTTGATCTCTTCGTCGTTTTCATCAAACCAGTCCTGCTGTTTCCTGTGTGAGGGTCCAAGAACCTTCAGGGCAGAAAAGTGCACAATATTTTGGAAGCGTTCCCAGTTCCTCTCAACATTTTCCTCTAATTGCAGCTCTGAGAGTTGGTTGCCAAGATCTTCTACTAGTGAAGCTGCTGTGTTGGGGTTCCTCAGTTTACTGACGTTGATCTTTTTCATCACAGCTTTGTTTCCCTGCGGACGTCTCTTTGGCTTGATGTAAAGGCTTAATTTAGAGATGATAAGTCTATGATCAGTCCAACAGTCAGCACTCGGCATGGCCTTGGTCACCCTTACATCCTGTCTGTCTTTCCTCCGCACGATGACATAATCAATGAGATGCCAGTGCTTGGAGTGTGGGTGCATCCAGGACGTCTTTTTGTGAGTGGGCAGGCAGAAGATGGTATTGGTGATGATCAGATCATGAGCCGCACATGTCTTCAATAGTAGTAGGCCATTGCTGTTGCATTTGCCGATTCCATTTTTTCCAATGACGCCATCCCAGGCAGAGTGATCGGATCCTACTCTCGCGTTAAAATCGCCAAGTAGAATCAGCCTGTCGGTGTGCTTCACGGATGAGAGTAGGGCATCAAGATCTTCATAAAACTTGTCCTTTACTTCATCCGGATTCATCATTGTGGGTGCATAAGCGCTGATTAGTATAACTCGCTTTCCTCTCGGTAGTGGAAGATGCAGTGTCATGAGTCGATCATTCACGCCCTTGGGAAAACTGGCAAGTTTGCGGACAAGATGATTATTAACCGCAAAGCCAACTCCAGATTCACGACGTTCGTCACTGCTGCGTCCACACCAGAAGAATGTGTAACCACCTCCTGTTTCTGTGAGCTGACCTTCGTTGGCTAGACGAGTTTCACACAGGGCCGCAATATCGATGTTAAATCTTGCGAGCTCTCTGGCGACCAGGGCTGTTCTTCCTTCTGGTCGATCTGCTGAGGGGTTGTCTTGAAGCGTGCGTACATTCCATGTACCAATAATGAGTGGTGTCACCTGCCGTTTTATTATTTGAAATTTTGTTGTTTGACCGCGTAAGATGGGATCCCCTCCAGCCGCGGTGAGCTGGCCAGGGTTCTATGAAGCAAACAATGTTTAGGGCACCTTTTCTAGCCCCTTCCTCTTACTACGGAGGTGAGCAGTGCGGTCCTAAAGAGGACTGCTCAGTCACTCAGGTAGACGCTGAATCCAGCTGTTGCTTCGGTCAGCAGGAAGACGACCATTAGACCTGAGCCGCCTGTGTGCAGGTCCGCGGCTACAGCTCCCAGTGTATCCACACCTGCTGCTTCGTCGCTCGCCCATCGCCACAGGACTTTAAGATTTACGGAAATTGGAGGGATGTCAAGACTTGCGCGTGAATTGGATTAAAGTGAGGGAGAGGTGCGCATAGTCAGCCTCACTCTCTCTTCCTAGATTCCATCTTGCTCCAATGGCAGGACAAAAGTCAAGACGGTTGGAGATGGGCTGGGTGCAGTGGTTGACCAGGGCGTTTTTTGCGTCTTGCCGTGCTCTTAGCGTACCACATCGTTTGCAGAAACCGCCTTCATGACCGTTGGTCTTATTCTAAAAGGTCTCATCCGCTAAATCCGCTGGAGTCTGTCTTCATATGCTCGGGATAGACAAGGCCCTATCTCACCATAGGTCTATGCCCGACGGCTACCCTCAACCTGCTTTGGCCAGCCTGTCGAAGCTGTTGCCCGGGGTGTGGCCGCTGCGCATGCTACAGCTACTAGGAGCCACAGGTGAGAGCTGAGTGACAGGTGGGGACCAAAGGTGGACGAGCTGCCCTGAAAGGACACGACATGCCCCTACACCAGAGGTGCTGCCCCTCCCCCAACACCCCATACACCCCAACACTATAGTAAGTACATAGAAAAGTGTTCTGTAGTGTATTATTGAACAGAATCAAACTGGTCATTGATCTATACATAATCTTTTTGGTCTAAAGCCTGCTTGCTTAGTCTGTAGTTTTTCCTCTCACTTTTACCCTGAGATGATTGATTGAGAAAGAGCTTACTAGAGAAAATTAGTCTTTAATTTTATAGATTTCACCAAAGCTTTCGACTGAGAGAGTCGATATGGAAGATCTTGTGAAAATATGGGCTTCCTAGAAAGATAGTGTCACTATCTAAGATGTTGCATAAAGGTTCAAAATACTGTCTAAGGACAAAGTGGTGAGATTGATTGGTTTGATATTGTCCCTGGGGTGTGACAGGGAGGTGTTAGTAAATGAACCAAACTACCATTACCATTTCATTCTCTGTAGGTGAGCCACAGTCTCAATAAGCCATGCGTTTATAATTCTTTGTATTTAAGTGGAATTTAAGATGAACTTTAGATGACCCTAGTGCTTTGTGTTAAACTAATGATCAGGAAAATGTCTAATCAATCAGCAGGACTGCACTTAATAACCCACTTTACTTTTACTCTGATTTAGCTGACCTCGCCCAAAAAGGGACTACTTGTAACTGATACAGGGAAGGTGTTTTCTATTGTTAATAAAATAATCTATTGAAAGACACTTTTAACTTACCAATTATGGAAATCAGATACCATGAAAAGAGCTGCCCGGTCAACAGGTCATTTTTTCTTGGTCTCTTTTCTGTAAACACCCATAATATTTAAAGGGCTTCCTATTATTATATATGTGTATTGTAACTGACAAAATGATGTAATTTATAAGGGATACACATAAATGCACTGTAATTGATAAAATTAGTAATTGACAAAATGGACAGGGATCATTTGGTATAGCAGATGTGTTCTGTAATCAATGTAACAGCAAACCATTAAGTGAGGTGTTGATTATCGTTAAAGTCATTAAGAGCTAAATATGATACAGATGTCATTAGTTTATTGATTAGGTTACACTGAGAATATTCAAACTAAGCAAAATGTCAGCAAAACCAATGCCGGGGGAAAAAAGCATGAGAAATGATTTTCTTGTTGCCAATGCTCATGATTTTGTCATGCGTTTCATGATGGTCATTATTGTTTTCCTTAAAGGCCCAGCTCCTGGCATTATGTGGATATGTGGTGATTTCAGCCTTCATTCTTAAAGAAAAAGTAAGTTTCTAGCCTTTGTGGCTATGGAGAAAGCTTTAAAATGTGACCCCAGTGCACCCTAAAGGCTCAAAAAGCATAAGGCAAATATGAACACCAAATCTATTCTTTTTACATAGTCTCCTGATTTTAAAGCCAATCTCATGATTTCTAGTGAGCCTGACCCATGATTTTTGAGTATATGGGGTTGGCAATACTGTAAACTAATATATAAAAGGTAAGTTTTGGGAACATAGAGGTGAGCTGAAGCAGGCTGCTTTACTTCTCCAGTCTCAGATTTGCGATATACGTTTCCTTTTCTGTATCCTGTATAGTGCTGTATTAAGTATTGCTTAATTTTTTTACAACTTCAACTGAGTTAGTTATTTGACATTGTGACATTAAATCTGAACATGCAACATGTGCATCTTATCACTTCACCTCTTTTAAACTGTGGTAGATCACATGATCAAAAAGCAACATCAAATAAAAATATAAGAATTTTATGGAGAAGAGGAAAACAAGATCCCAACATTGGAGAAAACATTGTTCTGTTAGACACAGATGGTGATATCACTACCAATGTCAAATATGAGGCTAACAAAGTAAGATTAAGAATAAGCCAAAAGAAAATGAAAGTCAAGATAGTTGAGAGAGGAGTCAGTAATGATGATGCACATATGATTGATAGTTAATAATATGGCATGATTAATGAATTTATATGTCTTAGTGCACAATTAGTGGAGATCGCCAATTCTATGAGGAGGTGGAATCAAGAACTGGGAAGGAACGAGGAGTCTTTTCCAGACTGGCAAATATCTGAAAAAAGTGGAGATTCACACAAGACTTAGGACAAAGTTATACAATGCTATTCTAATACCCACATTGCAATGTGCTTCTGAAATTTGGCAAATGCTATTGCTAGAAACCCACATTGGGAAACTTAACGCATTTCAGCTAAGATGCTTGGGACGAACATTTGGTGTCCACTGGTAGGATAAAGTAACCAGTGCTGATGTGTTAAAAAGGACTGCCCCAGCAGACTGTAGAGACAAAGATTTGAGAAAGAAGGCTGAAGTGGTTTGGACATGTTGTGCAGATGTCAAAAAAATTTATTCCTAGACAATCTCTTCACTGGATACCATCTAATGGAAGACAGAAAAGAGGAGATCAACAGGTGACATAGGAAAACCACAGAGAAAGATGTTGCTGTCATGAAAGCAGACTATAATGAAGCAAGAAACATGGTATTCGACAGACAGAGGTGGAAAGTCTGGGTTGCCTCGTGTCATAAGGCAGGAGAGCATCTATTAAAAAAAAATTAGGAATATCTGTGAGGTGACCCTCACAGAGTGTTCTGGGCCTTTCATTCCCTTTTGTGAATTATGCATTAGGGAACAAAGTGGCATATAACAGCTCAGGTGTATCTTTAAATGTGAAGTGGCATGTTGTTATTACTGATTCCTACCCAGGTTAGGTACTGCTCATGAGCTAACACACTTATCTGATACAACACACCAACATTTGTGTCCATTTAATTTTAATGTTGTATTTACTCTCATGCAGTAAATATACAAATGCAGCTGGTATATAGTAATAAATTTTATACTAACAAAGCTGTACCCAGTCCCTGGATAAAAAAAGAGATCTCCAGTCTCCAGGGCTGTCAGTCCATCATGTTAAAATATTTCATTCCACTCTAAACACAATCCACTGTGCTAATCCCTTTGGAATGCAGCATTTATTACCTACCTGGCAGGTGTGAAGTGCTGCATTCTAAAGGGATTATCTCCTCCCCCTCCTCCTTTGTTCAATCAGAGCAGAAGAGGAGAGGAAGGAGCTAATCCTCTTTAAATGGAGCATCTATTACCTACCTTGCAGGAGTGAAGTGCTGCATTCCAATGGGATTTAGCACAACAGAGCCTGTTTAGAATGGTGTTAAACTTCATTGTAAACAGACTGAAACGTCACTCCAACCCGAATGGAGGTTCCTTGAAACAGTTTTTGGGACTTTTCACTGTTCTTCACAATAGCTGAGGTTTTCCTATATCCATCCTCTACAAGTGGGTCATTTGTATTATTACCAGCACTCTTTTGCTGCCAGATACAACTAAGTGAAGAAGCAGCAAACATTATTTTTGTATTAATTTGTATAATGTGTGACAAAGTTCCTCCTCTACCTATATGGGTTCTGTGCTTATTGGTGGATTTGCTTGCCTCACAGATTCACCCTGTGGGTCAGGAAACAGCCCAGAGACCTTCCCCTCTGGTAGAAGCCACAGTCCAGGTCAATTCCTCCTGTGTTTGATCAGGAGTTGGGAGGTTGGGGGGGAACCCAGGCCCACCCTCTACTCCGGATTCCAGCCCAGGGCCCTGTGGACTGCAGCTGTCTGGAGTGCCTCCTGGTACAGTTGCGCAACAGCTACAACTCTCTGGGCTACTTCCCCATGGCCTCCTCCCAACACCTTCTTTGTCCTCACCACCGGACCATCTCCTGATGTCTGATAACACTTGTATTTCTCAGTCCTCCAGCAGTATGCCTACTCACTCTCAGCTTCTTGCATGCCTCTTGCTCCCAGTTCCTCGCACGCACACGTCCTCTCCTCTAGCCTGACTGGAGTGAGCCCTTTTATAGCATCAGAGGGGCCTTAATTAGAGTCAGGTGCTTAACAGCCTCACCTGACTCTTAGCAGGTCAATTGGAGTCAGGTGTTCTCATTAGTCTGGAGCAGCCGCAGCTCTGGTCACTCAGGGAACAGAAAACTGCTTCTCCAGTGGCCAGTATATCTCCCTTCTACTACTCTGCTGTTCCCAACTGGCCTGGGTCTATCACAAATGTTACTGAGTCTCTGTAAAGGTCTGATTCAGTCTGAGATTTGTTGAAGACTTGGGTTTCCTGATTCCTATGGGGTCCATCCATCAATTGGTTTCTCTGACAATTGCCTTCGTAACTCCATCCATGTGGTCCTGTATGTATGGTTTGACCTCCTGGAGCTCCCTACCATGTCCACTCTTGAGTCCCTCGTCAAACCCCACTTCTGCCATGTTATCTATAGTGAATATTGTTCAGGGTTACCATACATCGGGGTTGTCCTGGACATAGCCTCTTTTTTCTGCGCCTCCATCCTCTATCCTGGTGGGATTTTAAAATCACAGGAAATGTCTGGGGGTTTGCAGAGCAGACAAAATGCAACTCAGAAAGAGCTCTGATTGGTCTGCTTCCTGATTGGTCCCTCCTCTGCATCTGTGGCTGATTGGTCCATTCCCCTGCAAGCCACAGCTGCCAGATGCCCCCCACCCAGGCCCCAGCTCCCAGCCTTGGGGAGGAACTCTTGTAGGGAGGTACTGACTGACACCTCTCGCTGCATCCTGGGCTTGCGTCAGCTGCCCTACCACTGTGACAGTGAGTGACACTGCCCCCCCCCCAATGACTACTCCTGCCACAGGTACCCCCTCCAGCACCGCAAACTGTAAGCCCCCTCCAGCTTCCCCCCAACTTCTTCCCCCCCATCCAGATCCCCTCCCTCTGGCAGTATCCTCTTTTGGGGAACCTAAAATATGGTAAACCTAATCTTGTTGATCTGCAAAGAAAATCCCCCTTTGTTCCCCTTTGTCTGTCCATCGTTTCACAGTGTGTTCCTCAGGGCAGGGACTGCTGGAAAATGCCAGGACACAGAAGCTTAGATATGCTAGCAAAGTGATACATTCATACTCTAAAGTGTATGTATGGGCTTCATCGATCTCATTGCACAACTAACCAATAACATTGAATGGCATTCAAAACAGTCTTGAAAATTTCCTATCTAGTCTAACAATATAACAAAACTTGCAGCTTTCTTCAGCCCGAGCAGAGGAGAAATGAAGGAGATCAGAAAATTTGGAAACAACTGCTGAAGACTTAGCACAGATTGACAGATAAGATACTATTTATGCCAGCACAAAGGGTGCTCAAGAAGCCCTAGTCACCATTTAACCTGCTAATGTGTATCTGGGCATGTGTGTTGGGGGGTAGGAAGACGAGGCGAATACAAAAATGCCTCTCTTCTTCAGCATCTTGGCCAGGGCAAGTAATTAAGAAATTATTCTAATAAAAATTTACTTACTGAAAGGAAGAGATTAAATATATTGAGGAAGTGACTAGGGCCTTCACCCTGGCTGTGCCCTTGCAGCCACATGCAGTCGCATTCAGAGTGCTATAATTTCCCATAAGGAGCTGACTTGATCTATATCACCAAATGAATTCTACATGGATAGCAATTCCGTTCTCCGTCTTCTCAGGCAAATTGACCTTCAGGAGCAGGTTTGCCAATTTAAAAAATCAGCACAGGCTTTCATATACTTAACCTAGACTTCATTACACGGAGCTTTAAGGATAAAGTCCAAGGCATCTACTCCTACTTCTAACTTGTCATTCAAATACATAAAATGCAAACAGCTCAATGGGTGTTTTCTAAGAAGGGAGTAACAAAGAAAACAAAATTGCCACATTGACAATGCTTCCTTGTGTTTATGCCAGTTGGCACAGTAGATGCACCGTAAGACTGATGTTGACTAAATCACTCCCTTATGCAGAAGCACTGATATTTTGCACTTTTCATGTATCTCTTAACTCTGTGACAACTTTAAAGTCTTTCTTTTGAGAGAATTTCTAATTTACTTGCTCCACTACCAGCTTTTGAGGTTCTTGTAAAGGTTCAGTGACTATGTTTGCCTTTATTTTCAGCCACTGATGACATGTTTCCATGCCAAGTTTTGTTGGCTCTAAAACACACACCTTGTTCCAGTGTTGTTGTGTGATCCTCACTTCATTCAGTCTTTTTATATAATTTTGAGAAAAATCTCAATGAATCAAGTTCATGTTTGCACCTGTCTGTTTTGTCTAATACTATTATGTCATTGAGGGAAATATCCCTCCTAAAGGTTAAGAACCAGGACATTCAAGGTGGTAGCACCTGGATAAAGAAATACATTTGGTTACAGTTAAGCATATCCACCTTACCAATATGCATCTAAATTTTCTCAGTTTGGGAATATCCTATCCATGCTGTGCTTGTGCTTGTTTACCACATCTCTTCACATAACAAGAGAAGGAAAAAAAACTATTTAAATTCAATTCACTGCAATTCACAGGGCTATAGTATATGTTTGAGACTACTGGATGATTCTGAATAGTTATGGATAGTTATGCTCTGTGTAGCAATACCTGGGGTATCCTGAAATTTCAATAATTTTATTCTGGAAGTGTATCATTTGCTACTTGCCATTCATTATTCTTCTGCTAATAAGTTTGTCATGCGATGAGGGAGCAGAAATACTAAGAGACCACTTAGAGTGATCAGCCAAACTTAACAATCCATCATCTGTTCATAATACATCCAAGCTATTCAGCAAATGCGTCTGAATCCTGAAGAGATTCTCAGCCAGTGGAACTAGTTCATAAACTTTTCTCAAATCAATGAAAAAGCAGCACATATTAAAACCTGGTTTATACCCATTTCTTCAGCAAACCTATAATCTTTTCCTTGCCAGCCAAGAGACGAAAACCACAAAAGGATATGATACATGAATTAAGAGAAAATTCCTGCTGTATGACCATATTTATTAATGCTGTTGCTAGGCAACTTTATGTTGCCCATTTCTATTATTCATCTAGAACTGACTTGTGATATTTGGTTGCACCAAATACATTTTGAGTTTTAACACTGTTCCTACCATATAGAGATTTTTCTGACCTGCAAGGTGAATTCTCTTGGTTAACACTTAGTACATGGATGCTGAGTGGACTTTTATGGCCCCGAGGGCTATCAGGATTAAAAAAAAAATGCTATTCTGTTATGTAAAAAAAACAACCACCACCACTAAAGGTAGAATGTGTGTACCTATTTCATTCACCTCCAAATAGCTTAGCTTTCTCTTGCTGAGATACCAATACAACACTCTGTATAATGCAGTGCTAGGGTCAGTTTTCTCCTCAGCTTCCACTAACCCAGCAGCAGTAGCAGCTGTCCTGGACAATGTTCCTTCTCTCCTTACAGAGGTTGTGATTCAGTCACTGGCAACACAAAGGGATTCACAGAGATTGTTTTTTGTGAACAAAAGTGAGGGATTGTGCAGACAGGGGGATGTACTCTGGAGGAAGATGGTATGAACATGTGATGATCAAAGGTTCAGGAATCTGAACCAAAGAGTTATTTTGGCCATTCTTGCTATTAGTTTCCCCAGGTACCTATTGTCTGAAGAAGGACTGTCCATGCTAAATATAAGGTGGGACAGATTGTTAAGCATAAGTGGTTCACACATATTGTAGGGGACCACTTAAAATAAAGTGGGCAATTAACACCTCTGTAGGACAGTGAAGGGTTAGTAGGCAACAGGATGTTACAAGTTGTAACGGGCCATAATTGGTCTCTATTAAGTCCATGGTTTTCAGTGTCTAGCAGACTTCTGAATTTAAGTTCCCTTTTGAAGGTGTTGTGCAGGATTCCTTTGAAGGATGAGAACTGAGAGGTCAGATATGGAGCGTTCACTTTGTAAAAAGTGTTTGCCCATGGGCGATAGGCTATTACAAATCACTTAGTCTTTTGAAATATTGCATCCAACAAATGCAAAAGCGAGTGAATGCCCAGGATGCATCTAGTTACTATGTTGTTTTTTGGAACATTTTAATGAAAAATGTGATCTGAGAGCTCAGATCAGCATTTTGCATATTTCTCATATACAAAAACGTTGAACCAAGAATCACTGAGCAGATGCTCAGTGTGCAACTTGCACTGTTGTTCTCTGTCATTATGTCAATATAGAAAAAAGCTCTGCATTTGAGAGTGGAGGACTTAATTCTGTTATCAAGTATAGCATTACAAACTGAAAACTGGGAAATGAACAGTTGTCCCGCAGTGACAATGAAAAAAATGTGCATTATGTAAAATGTGTTCAGAGATATGTAAAATAAAATCTGCTGCTGCCCTCATTGCCCCATTTACCATTGGATGGGACAACTCTCTTCCCTTCTCCAGTAGGTGGAAACAACTTGCTGCAAGTAGTAAGTGATGGTGTCATCCTTCAGAGGCAGGGTGAGATCTAAAACTGATTTTATTAAGGTTAACCTATAGTGCCATTGCGGGGCAATACATGAATGTTTACAGCAGTGGCAGTTGGCTTTCAGCATTGGAGTTATATATTGGTACACTGGAAGACCTGCATATGTCAGTGAGATATACCAGAATCTTTCATACTGAGAAAGGAGTCATGTAGGATGAAAAGAGGATGCTCCTAAACCTCCTCCCAAACAGAGCATCATGAAATGCTCCTTCTAATCATATTATATCAAAGCGAATTTTCAAAATAAGCCAAAAGCAATGAGTATAGTTAGATGTAGTTTAAAACCACATAATATGTACAGCAACAGGAAGCACACAGACAATACACATGTGTAAGAATATGGATAAGGGAGTATTTGCGTGTATTTTTAAAAGTATAAACTCAAATAATAGCAGTCAATGACACATTAAGGTCACCTCACTTTAATTTACATGTATAAAGAAATTGAATTAGATTCAGTGGGCCAAATGCTGTTCTCTGTTATAGTGGTGTAACTCAATCCTACTGGAATAAATAATATAGTTAAGCAAAAAGAAGAATCTAACCCAATATTTCTAAATGGATGAGAATCTAGCCATCCCCAGAATGACATATTGCAATCTACTGAGCCTAGTTGGTGTATTTCTTCTGAAATTTATACTGTCTACCTCATTCAGGTTGTCAGTTCCTTTGTAAGTATATATTCCCTTCTGTTCTGTAGAGAGCATCATGCATATTGACTAATATCAGGAGGAGAATCACAGGAGACAATGCTTTAAAATGGAGAAAGTCAAAACTGAACCCCAAATGACATACCTGCAAATCCAAACTATTTCACACAGAGGTGTATTGTCACTCTGTACTTGTCCTCCAAATATGCACTGTCTGCAAAGGATCAGTGATTCTATCATGTCACCTCTAATGGGTGAGAGCTAAATCCTCTCCCACCCCAGAAAACTCACAGCAGGGGAACACTTAGAAAACACCATGCTGTTCAAAGGATGGAGTACCGGACACATCATCGCTCTGGGTGGGCACGAGTTGTAAGTCCACAGAGGTAGGGGTAAGAGGTGGGGTTAGTCCACAGACCTTATGTCATCTTTACAGAGTAGCAGCTCCTCTTTTGCTGATTGCTGGGCCTCATTCCCTCTCAGCATGGCTCACCCAGGATTCCAGCTGGCCCTGGACATTTACCATTACTTCCGCCCTGACTCAATATAAGGGTAAAGAAGAACATTAACTCCAGTAAGAAATTTGTTCAGTTCACCAGGGAGTGTTGTGCATAGAGCTCCATCTGTCCAGAGAACAGAGCCTTTTAAGCCTACAGAGCCTCCAACTAAATGCTGTTTTCATGGGGGACTCCTTTAGGCTCCCAGGGAACTAGATTAAATTATGCTGTTCTGGCTCTGCTCTCCATTTTCTCACAGTCTGAGGAGCAATAATGGAATTTCTGCTACTTTCATCTCTCCACACACTGCCTCACTGAGGAGATAATATGGCCCTGTTCTGTGTGGTGGAGAAAGGGAGCCCTCTAGATCTGCCTGGACATCTTTATATTATTTACTTTTTTAGTCCCATATTTTGTCTTCTTTATGAATGAGAGCACATGGTGCAAGGGCTTTAACCTTGATCATGGTGCCCTCTCAGGAGGCTGCACCCACTTAAGAGTGTTTAAAATGTGTTCAATCTGTACATATTGCTTCAACATCTGTATGCCCCTGAAAACAGCAGAGGAGTGCAACTTACGTAAAGCATTAGAAAATGGGATCTCCCCATTCACTTTCTTCCTAGTGCTATCTGCATAACTACATGTTAGGGTTCAGCATGTTTATTAGTTTGGAGGCAGTCCCTCCCAGTTAGAGTTTAGTCACATTGGCAGGACATTGCAGAGAAGCTTGCAATGCATCTGCTTCTGTTTTTCTTTTTCTATGGTTAGATAACTTTAGTTTCCGTAGTCTTCAGAAAGCACTGGCAGAGTCAAAAGTTCTGCTTGCATGTATGTGCCTGCTTCCATTGGGAAAAAGGAATATTTTATGTTTAAATATTTTAAATATTTTGTGAACAGATATAAATAAATAATGTGGGCCCATTGTTATACCTCATGTATACAAGACTAACAAAATGAGTGTATTTATTTGACAAAGTGAGTACACAAACCTTAGAAAGTTCCTTAAATTCCTGTTTCCTTTCTTGGGTTAAAGATGATAGGCTTGAGTCTTCTCTTGCTTACACTGGAGTAAATTGAAAGTAACTCTGCTAAATGGAGAGTTACATGAGTGTAAGATAAATATAGCGAAAGGAGAATCAGGCCCATAATGCTTGTGTCACAAAGCTAATTAGACAGATTTGGATAACACTAAGTGTTATTGCCTGTAAAATGCATATGCATCTTTTAATGCTCTGCAGTATTGTACAACTAGGGTCAATACGTTAGAACAACATTTATTTTCAAGTAACTGCAACTGTTGGTCTAACTGGTTTATCAAGACTTTTTGGATTGAAAAGCCACCAGGTGATGCTAAAGATCTAGATATTTCTGAACATATCTAGAAAAGTATGCATTCTAAAATATAAACTAATAGTGCATTTATCATTATGAGCTTGCTTTTAATGTAGAAAAACACAATGTAACTATAGAAAGGTTGTCTTTTAGGGTTGTTTTAGGCAAATAGAGGGCTCAAGGGAGGTGGTGGATTATAAGTATCAAGAGTCAAGTTTCGTCTCTACAGAAAAGTTACAAAAGAAGCAGTGGCAGCCTACTCTCAACACTGCCAATCATAATTTGGTCTCCAAGAACAGTTTCACTGAATATCAACAAGGCAAGTGGAGTGATGTTTTTTGTGTATGATCCGATAACAATCGTCCATCCTATTCATAGTGGACACCACAAACTGTTTAAACAACCATTAGATAATGTTCTATTAACTCTACATCTGTGGGATGAGATATACCAGGCCTTCATGGCCCCTTCCAGGAGGCCCTGCTGCTCTGCTGCATCCTCCTCAGGAAACAGTTATCTGAGAAGAAAACAGCAGCCATTATGGAAGATGCAAGATATGCAAGATCTGGTCCTAATGCAGCCAAAAGGGCTGGGGACCAGCAACAGCTAATCAAAGCCCAACATACCAAAATAAAAGGAGCTCCCTTTTGTCAGCAAATCAGTTCTAGCTAGAGCTAGAGGAGTGAAGAGGGATGATCCCTAGACTACAGCCAGAGGAACCAGGCTTGGCCACAGTAAATGGCAGGGACTAAGAAGGAATGCCTGCTGAGTGAATAACAGAGAGGGAATTTAACCCAGAAAGGATAAGAGATTATTTTGTTTGTAATTGACCCTGAAGGGCAAGGAATTGTATCATTTTTTGTTTGTTATATCCTGGAAGGAGCTTTGGACTGTGTGACCCGACCAGAGGGCTGAGTCCGAGAACACCCAGAGAGGCCAGCTGACAGCCTGAAGGGGGCACCGATAGCTAAAGAGAATGACAGCCCTGCAACTGGATGGTAAGGGGGCACTCAAAAGGTGAGTGCAACACACTGTGACTTGGTCTAAATCTGTCCTAGAGACTATAGGGGAAATCTCTATCTCACATTACAATGAATACAGTCTTTATTTCATAAAATCATAGAAATATAGGACTGGAAGGGATTTGAGAGGTCACTTAGTCCAGTCCCCTGCAATGAGGCAGGGCCGAGTATACCTAGACCTGTTCTTAAAAACTTTCAGTGACAGAGATATTCTCTAACCTGTTCTTAAAAACTTCCAGTGACAGAGATTCCACAACCTCCCTTGGAAGTCATCTCCAATGCTTAACTTTTCTTATCATTAGAATGTTTTTGCTGTAGATTAAGTGATTACTTTTTGTTCTATCTTCAGTAGACATAGAGAATGATTGGTCACCATCCTCTTTATAACAGACCTTGACATATTTGAAGACAGTTATCAGGTCCCCACTCAGTCTTCTTTTCTCAAGACTAAACATGCCCATTTTTAACCTTTCCTCACAGGTCAGCTTTTGTAATCCTTTTATCACATTTGTAGCTATCCTCTGGATTTTCTCCAGTTTTTCCACATCTTTCCTAAAGAGTGGTGCCCAGAACTAGATGCAATAGAGCAGGACAATTATCTCCAGTGTCTTACATATGATTCTCCTGTTAATATACCCCAGAATGATATTAGCCTTTTTTGCAACTGCCTCACATTGTTGACTCATATTCACTTTGTGATTCCCTATAGCCCCCAGATCCTTTTCAGCAGTACTATTGACTAGCCAGTTATTCTCCATTGTGTAGTTGTGCATTTGAATTTTCCTTCCTAAAGTGTATTATATTTCATCCTATTGATTTCAGACCAATTCTCCATTTTATCAAGGTCATTTTGAATTCTAATCCTGTCCCCCAAAGTGCTCGCAACCCATCCCTCCCCCGCCAGTTTGGTGTCATCTGCAAATTTTATAATATACTCTCCATGCCATCATCCAAGGCACTAATGAAAATGTTGAATAGTACCAGACTCCTGATAGACCCCTGCAGGGCCCCACTAGATAAGCCCTCCCAGTGTGAGAGCAAGCTATTGATAACTACTAATTGAGTATGGATTCTCAACCCGTTCCATACTCACCTTACAGTAATTTCGTCTAGCTCACATTTCCCTAGTTTGCTTATGAAAATGTCATGTGGGACTGTGTCAAAGCCTTATTAAATCAAGATATATCGTGTTACAGCTTCCCTCATCCACTAGGCCAGTAACCCTGTCAAAGAAGGAAATTAAGCAGTTTGACATGATTTGTTCTTGACAAATCCATGTTGGCTATTACTTATAGCCTTATTATCCTCTATTATAGTTATACAATACCTTTCATTCCAGAGAATCCTGAAATGCTTTGTGAACTAAGATACACAGAGATGAGTTTATCCACCACTGAAATAGATTTCGGCTAGAAGGTGAAAAGTGTCAGTGAAAGGTGATGGCAGTTATTGAGCAGCTTACCTCAACAGTACCAAAAAATGAAGTCCTTCAGCCCCTTGAATCTGTAGGGAACATTGAAAGAGGGAATGCATTTGGGAATGTGACCAGGGCACTGGAGTTTGACAATCCTATTCTTTTAAAAAGTGCTATTTGGTCTTTAAAGACCACAATTAGTCAGAGCCTCAGTGTATCATTTCATCTCAAAGCCATTATCTCCAGCAACACAGAGCCCTATAAAAGCAGGGTTATGATTCAATACTGATTCAGGGCTAGTCTACACTTACGAGCCGGGTCGACGCGGTGAGTTCGACTTCTCGGAATTCGAACTATCGCGTCTAATCTGGACGCGATAGTTCGAACTCCGGAAGCGATAGTTCGAACTCCGGTACTCCACCACTGCAAAAGGCGGTGGCGGAGTCGACCTTGGAGCCGCGGACTTCGATTCCGCGGCGTCTGGACGGGTGAGTAGTTCGAACTAGGGTACTTCGAATTCAGCTACGCTATTCACGTAGCTGAATTTGCGTACCCTAGTTCGACCCCGCTTCTTAGTGTGGACCAGACCTCAGAAAGTAGAGAGCAGCAAAGAATCCTGTGGCACCTTATAGACTAACAGACGTTTTGCAGCATGAGCTTTCGTGGGTGAATACCCACTTCTTCGGATGCAAGAAGAAGTGGGTATTCACCCATGAAAGCTCATGCTGCAAAACGTCTGTTAGTCTATAAGGTGCCACAGGATTCTTTGCTGCTTTTACAGAACCAGACTAACACGGCTACCCCTCTGATACTTGACAGAAAGTAAAGAGTCATCCACTAAATCACAAACACCATTTCCTGCAACATCTTGCTGTTCCTTTCAGGTTTCTCATATTCGTACTGGCCCATTCAGACCCTTATCAGTTTATGAAATCTGACTGAATTACTGCACTTGGGGGCAATTCTCTCCTACGCTATCATCCATTTATGAAAGGGCAGTTAGGCTTTGCATAAGGCAGCTTACACCACCTTATGAGGCTTTTTCCACAAGGCCCAGTGAAGGGCATATAACAGAGGTAGGTAGTCATTGTGCTGCACTGAGTAGTAGTGGGGTGGGATTTCCAGGAGACATTGCTGCCCACAGGGATTTCTGCCATACCTAGGCAGCAATGGCTCCTCCAACAGCCCAGAATGCATTAGGAAAGTGGAAAATGGCATACACACCTTGCCCCCACCTCCCTGGGCTGTGATTGTGTGTGTTTGTGTGTGCGTGTGTGTATATACATGCTATGGAGCACAGAATCTCACCCTTGGAGAGTAATGCAGAGCAATACCATTAGGCATTCACACTGACTTGTACTAGCAATGTTTGAATAATAAGGGGTATCCTCAGGTCCAAGTTGTCAAAAGTATTTAGGTGCTAGATTCCCATGGGAATTTCACACCTAAATACCTTTGAGGATTGGGGCCTAAGTCACTTAGACACATATGAAAATTCAACTCAGATGTAACACCATAAGTGTGTATATTGTTCCTGAAAATGCAATGGAACAACCATCCAAAGGATATGCAGATTATTTTACAGTAACCTTTATCAGTGCCTCAAAGGGCTTTATAAACTCTAACTTATTTTCCCAGACCTCTGCCCTTAGTAGCAATCCCTGAAGTAAGGGAAGGGCAACTGAGAGGTTTGAAATTTTCACCAGTTTGCATTAATACCAATGTGAGCAATAATAGACTCTTGTCTAATCACTGTAACTTTACCACCTGCCTTAAGTGGTGGGCACATGTAGTTGTGACACTCAAAATGCAGTGTAGAGAATGTTCCGTTCTTTTTTGTGCAGCAGCTTATTCTCCCCTGTGCGCCTGGACAAATACTGTAGCTGAAAGGGGTAGAAGAATGGAGCCCAGGCTCCTCCCACTCTTTTCTCACTTGCTCAGAATGAGGAGTACTGGATAAATAGCTCCTGTTCTTCCCACCATGTCCAGACTTGCAAACACGGTAGGGCTGAGTTGGGAAGAAAGAGGCCTTGAGTAAGAGCTTTTAAATCTATCTGTTTGTGAGTGGTTCCAATTAGCTCAACAGAACCACATAAGAAGGAAGAAACTACTCAATTTGAGTAAGAGTGGCCCAAATGAACTCAAAATTAGGAAGGTCTTCAGAAACCCACTGCTCTAACTTTCAGTGTTGTATATATGTTTCAGATTTGAAGGGAGTGGTAGGTTTACATAGTGAGTATACAGTATTCCTGAAATAACAGTACATGGGTGTCATATATTTTAATTGTTCACCATTCTGTGAATGCATTGTCTAGGTGCTGTCAAATGCAACAATGAATAGCTTGGATCACCTCTATACTGTGCTCATTGGCAAGAAAAATTGTAAATAGGCACCCTTTGTTCATTCTTCTCCATTTGATATGGTGGCAGCTGCAGCTTTTATTGAATGGCTCTGTCAATTTTCAGACTGATAAAGTAAAAATCCAACTGGCTAAATATACACATTTCAACAGGAGCTATTCTCTGATCAGGGAGTATGCTATGAAAAGACTTGAAAATCTTGATGTTCTGAAGCAGAAATCAAAAGCAGCCTTCAAAGCTGGTGAGATAAAGAAGCCAGAAGCAGGCATAGGGTGGGTGGTGGATGAAATTTATGAAAGTTTAATGACTCTGTATTTGTTTTCAAATGATAATAAGATTGGGGAGCAAAGTTTGGATTGGTAATGATTCTAGAAGCCCAGGGGCAGTACTTTACAAATGTTGACATTTTCTATCTTGGAAATGCAACTATTTTTATTTTAGAAAATTTTCACAAAATGGATTTTTATAGCATAAGAAATGGTATAAATGACTTTAAATGGTCAACTGGTAAAGTGAGAAATATGATACACATACACATCAATTCAGATTTGACTTCAGTGGACCCACATATTAAATAGAACCTTAATTTCACATGAGTGAGGGATAAGAAATCAACCCCATTGTTATCTTTAAATATAGGTAAGGATTAACCTTTAAATAATAACCCAGAATTGTCCTGATTCCCAGCTGGGAATATCAGGTACACAAGGAACACCTAACATGGGCCATTGTGACACAGTACAAGGGCACTCCCTAGCCTAGACCCTAAAGGGTTAATGCAACAGCTAATTAACTCTGACCTACTAGAGAGAGCTGGGGAAATGCAAAATGCTTTGTGGGAGGCAGCAGGGGAAAAACAGCTGAGTACTAGCTGATGCTTTGCCCACAGGCCTGTAGGGCTGTGGAGAAAGTTGCTGCCTTTGCTTTGCTCTCTTTGAACTCTTTCTGAGTTCCCATAAAGGTGTCCCTAAAGAAAAGAGACGACTGATGGCTGGTTGATGGTTATATTTTTGGCTAGGAAATTAGTGAACCAGCCCATAGCCATATTTATAGGTGATGTAAGTTATGTTATCGGTTACTTATTGGTAAATTGATCTAAGGCTATGTCTATACTGCAGTTAAAGGTGTGGTTTGCAGCTTGAGTAAGTGTCCTGTGCTTGTTTTAATTTAACGAGGTCACTCAAAATAACAGCAAAGATGCATCGGTGTAGGCTTCAGTACAGGCTGTGCAACCCCCCCACAGTCTCCCTGGATACATACTCTCATTGCTAGCCTGTGCCACAGTGTCTTCACTGCATTTGAGGCATATGACCTTTGTATAGAATGTGTTGCTGTATGACATTTATTCAAGGATTTAGCTACTAATATTCTACCTTTCTGTCCTTTTCTAACCTATTGGCAGACTAGCTGTTGGAGCCTCCTTCTAATGGTTTTCTCCACAAGAGGATAATAGCCTGCTTCCGTGGCTGGCTAATTGATGTACCCCTTTAGCTCCCAATGGTAGATATCTGTACTGTGGTGCTGAAGGTCCTGTGTCCAAATCCTGATGTTGACCTTAGTGGAGGTTCTGACACTTCCACAGTATAATTTTAGATTTTCAAGCTTGCTAATTGATTTTTATTAAAAAAGAAAGTTAAAAGGTTAGGAAAGCAATTTCTGTCCTTTTAGTGTAATACTGAATTCTTTTGTGCTGTGTTCCTAAATTATCCATGGAATCCCTAAAGGTATCATAGGAAACATTATATTTATAACTTCACTCTGAGTGGTTGAGTATTAAAAAACAGAATAGCAATGTATCAATATGTTAAGAGTTATGCAAGACAACACATTTCTGTTATTTTCCTTTAGCATCCTGATTTTCTAAAACCACTCTATGTTGCCATTTCCTTACAATATTAATATGCTTGTGCTAAGTTTAGAGAAGAAAGCAACATTGATTGAGCTGAGAATCGATGAGAAGAATAAAAAGGTGAGATGCACCAATCAAATTTTCTATGACTGCAAAACACAGCAGCTGGCATTCCTAGCCATATATGAACCTGTTTTTCTTTTTTATTCACTCTAAACCATTATTCTATGCCTTTGAAGCACTAGACGTCTTAATTGATAGAACTATCTATTTAAACATGTAGCTTTCATGCTTAGACAAACTGTCGGTATATTGGAGCTCAGTGAACTGTATGTTGTTGACTGTCTATTTAATGTAACCATGGAAGCAACAGAAAAGAGTCACCAGGAGAAAACCTTTCATGGAAAGGAGAGTTCAGTTCTGAACCTTACATAGTACCCAGCTCTTATATAACTTTTCATCCCTGGATCTCAAAGCGCTTTATAAAGGAGGCCAGTGTCATTATCTCCATTTTAAAGGCAAACTCATATGTAACATAATCTTCCTCAGAACTGCTTTCTGTACAATATATTGTTTACAACAAATACATTTATTTTTAACGTGTATCATCTCATCTTATTTTATTCATCTGACACCCCTTACTCTAGGTGCAACAGGAGTTTTCTTGTGAGAGTGCCAGTAAAAGTTTTTAAGTATATAAATACTCTGGACTCAGTCGGGAGGAAGGCTGGACATTTTTTCAGGGGAGTAAAGGGGTGTAAGGAGCCCCTCATTCTTCGCAGAGTGTGCTGCTTCTATGCTAGACCATGGGTGGGGCAAAAGCACCTGCTGCCAATTTTGCTACCTCTCCCTGCCTGATAGGTTGGCAAGTAGGAGCAGGCTGACTCAGCTTACATTGCCCATGAACAAAGAGGAAGTAGGGACTGAAACATGACTGATAGTTCTGTCCCTGTCTTGCTCCTAGGACAGTTCACCTAGATGCCAGTCCAGCTTAAGTAAATAAAAGTGAGACCTTAATAGCTCAAGTGTATGGTATGGCATTCATAACTTGGATGAGGTGTAAAAGCAAGGTCCTAACTACTTCTAGTTATGAAAGATGCAGGACAGTCTTGCAAAATGAAGAGGGGTAGCCCTGATAACCTTGAGAAATTTAGTGATTGTCCTACCGAATTCAATTCATTTTCACTTGCAGTTTCAGATGGATTCCTGTTAAATGTTGAATAGCCTTTTTGTGTGATATCAAACACCCTGAACTGGATCCTGTAGATTTTTATAGTTAAATATTAAATAGCTATATTAGAGTTCCTGGTTGGAAGTGGGACTTCATTGCAAACACAAAGATAGACATGGTCCATGCACTAATACTCTAGACAGTGGTTTTCAAACTTTTTTTTTTGCGGACAACTTGAAAATTGCTGAGGGTCTTGGCAGACCACTTAATGATCTTTCCAAATGTTGTTTGTATCGTTAGCTAATTATTGTAAAGCACTTTTATATAAAACAACTTAATAATAATTAACATTTTTTGTTCTACAAATAAAAGCACACAACTCATATTTTAATATCAGTAGTCTTACCTTTCTAATGCGATGGATGTGCCCTCTGCCCCCGCCATGGCAGATCCCAGCTGGGGCTGGGAAAGAGGGGAGTCTCCCCCAGGAGCCGCAGCCCTGGTGCTGGGGAAAGTCACCTCTTTCTCTGACTGCCACAGCCCTGCACATCCCAAATTCTCCACAACCCCTCTTCTCACCCCCTGCCTCCTCCCACCTACCTCCTGTTTCCCCCAAGGCCACCACCTCACCTTACAAGTGCATCTTCTCCAGGTTCCAGGCACCTAATCAGTGGAGCCATGCCTGCAAAGCTCCACTAATTTGGTGGGTGGCCCTTCATTCTCTCGTGTGCAGCCACCCTGGTGCGCACCTTAGAGGGAACTATCCGCGGATCTCCTGAGTGGAGATCATGGACCACAGTTTGAGAACCTCTGCTCTAGGAAAATAAGCAACATATGAAGGAAGGGAAAGATGAGATAGTCAGATACATACATATGTACAATTTTTATGTATGCACACAAGCCCCAATTCACGAAGGTACTTAAATGGATGTGTAATTTTAAGCTCATAAGTAGCCCCATTGATTTCAATGGAACTCTTGTTTTGGTAAATATCAATTTCTCCAATTACCCTTCATCCTCACCATTAGGGACTGGATGATTTCTTATGGTGTCACAGCAGAATTGAGTTTTGAGGGGAGATTCAAAGGAAGGAGGGTGGTACCCTTATGGATCAGTTAAGGGTGGGGATGTTTTGGGCATAGCGGGGACTCACAAAGAAAGCATAATGACACTTAAGGGAGAAGTAGACAAGTGGTCTTGTAGAGGCTGGCTTGACAACAGAGTAGAGCAGAGTTATGGGGCGGACATGCGATAAAGAGTGTTTTATGTGACAGCACAGACACTGCAAACTCCTATAGGCTTTTGGAATACAATGTTCAAACATTTTGTAGTTTACTAATGGAGAGATAACATGACAAACATTTGATTTGTGAAAGCTGAAATATACAACATTACTGATTTTGTAATTGCTAAACTTGGCTTACAGTGTGTTTCCATAAAAATACACAGAATACACACTTCTATTTGCACATACAGTGAAAAGTTGTTTATCTGCAAAATGTGACCTTGGCTTAGGAAAAAAAATAGCACTAATGCTCTGATGTTCATACCATAGTGAGATTAAAGCAATTTTTCTCCAGACAGGTAACAGCTAGTGATGAGCATAAATGAATTAGTGCCTGGTTAATGCACAGAAACAAGTGTCTGGGACTATAGAGCATAAACTGAGGATAAGACCATATGTTCTGGCACCATCCCCCATGGTAAATCCACCCAGTACAAACCAGCCAGCCTCAGAATGGTCATCTTATTTTTAACCTCAAAATGTATTTTGAGCAATATTACCTTCTTTTCCAAAAATATACGCAGATCCCTTTAGAATGAATGTCTACTTCCTATTATTTTTATATGTTTGTTTTCCTATCATAAACATCTTTTGTATAAAGAGAAACTCCCTTCATTGCTTTGCTTCCAAACCCGGACTCTCATGATTAGGTCCATGTACAATAGATTTCAAAACAGCTACTTTCTTTAACTGCTGGCTTTGGCCCTAGTTCAGCAAGATACTTAAGCATGTGCCTAACTTTAAGCACACAAATGATCCCATTGATGTCAGCTTGCTTAAAATTAAGCATGTGCTTAAGCATCTTGCTGAATTGGAGTCTTATTCCTTTTACGTTTAGAATCCTAGATAATGTCACCCAGTTTTTGCTAAGCTGTGAATGGAAACAAATTGCCAGGTTTTAAGGTTCAAGTCTAATCACCAATGTATGCTGTTGTGAACAGAGCTGTTAACTATTAAAACTTGCATCTTTGTTTGTTCAACAGGCATAATAGTGGATTTTTCAAAAAAGATGTGCAGCATGTAGCTGAAATTATGATCTGGATTTGATAGAGAGGAACATTACCTATTTTTCACCGGGATCTCAATCCAGCCTCTGTAACCTTGTGTCCAAAACCACATGTCAAAACTGGGATATAAACATTCAAATTGTGGCTCAAGAAACCTGATTTAAATGATTGCTCCAGGAAATAACAAAAGTCCGTTGCTTAAAAATGATTGTTTCTAATAAAGGTGGGACAGGATTGAACTTAGTATATTTGAAGATTCTCTGAGTCAGTCCCTTACGACAGACGCTTGTCTACAAGTGGTACTCGTGTACAGGTTTTAATGTAGCTTTACTGTAGAAAGGTCTTGTACAGGTTCAGTCTACTTCATGTGCAGATTTCACAGCTAATATTCAGCTACCTGATTCACAAGCACAAATGCTAGTAGGGATGGAATTTCAAGTTTGGGAATTCATTCAAGAATTTGAGTGTACAATTTGATGTGTTTGAATTTAGATATTGTGCTTGAAATTCTGGCCCCATATTGAGTACTGATGTTTAAGATGACCATTTTGTTTTATTATATTATCAAATATCTATATTACAATATAAAATCAAAACAGCAGACCAAAATGAGCTCTTTACTATGCAATAAACATACATTTAATAATCAGAAGCAGCTAATTTACACCATGTTCACAATAATGCATTATGGCACACTGCATGTTTCAGAGATACTATGAGTTCCTTTCTGAGGCTGATGGGATTTAGGGCAGGTGGTTTTTACCTTTAGAATTGTCAGTTTTATGTATCTGCAGTCAAATTCACAAAGTGACGCTGCACTAAAATAGAAATTTTAACTCTGGTTTTCAGTATTTATAAATGTATTCTTAAGCAAAATAAGTTTTCTGGAGGCTCCACAGAAGAAACAATTTGCTTCTCTAAAGAAATTCTTCAATATACTAGCAAAACTTTTAAAAATATTAATCTGACACTCATGAAATTCAGAGATTAAGAATGTGCCTTCATTTTAAAAGAAATTCTGCATTCATCCATGTCTTATCTCTGTAGCCAGCAGACCTTTGTATCATGAGTTACCCACGAGCCCTTTCATCAAAGGAATGGGATATTTTTAAAATACTTTTTCATTCGCTAATATTAACTCATTAGTCTGCAAATGCCTTTTAACCTGGATTTTTGTGGCCCAAGCACCAAACTTATATTTGGAGAGTAGATGTAATATTATGCATTAGATATCAATTGGCACAAAAATATATCATTAATCTAAAATCAGAGAAAGCATGTTATTAAAAAATCTGTAATAGAATTCAGGTAGCTATATGGATCATTTATACAATTTATATATTTAATATATATGTTTGTGTATAGAGAGAATTTAAGAGAGATGTAGATATTGTTTGTCATGAGATTAAAAATCTTTAAATACTTCCAAATACCATTCAGCATGTACTTTTTCAATATTTTTCAAGGAACTTTGGTTGAATATAAATTCTCTTTACCAGCTCATTTGAAATGTATACAATAATTAGTAGAATTTAGGTTATGGTAAGGAGATATGTTCCTATCAATAATTATTCTGTAAATAGTAGAGAAAGGCCACCCTTTGATTATGATTACTGAGGATATTTACCTACAGTCTGGCAGTCTGGCTTTTTTTTAAAAAACAAAAAAACAAACTTCTTCTTTTTTCCAGATAGCAAGGTGCAGCCATATAATCTATTTAATTTTTGTTTTGGGAACAAGAACAACAAAGTTTTGGGACTGGTGGGGTTTAGGTTGGCCAAAAATCTCCCTAGAAACAAAACCTACTTGAAATACAGTGAAATGGTTCCTTAGGTTCATCTCTGATGGGCTCAGTGCAGCTCAGGTGAAGGATTTAAAGTGTTTTTAACCACCTTTGTTCTCTTGATCCTGAGATTAATTTGCATTAGTCCAGATCCTGGATGCAAGTTAGAATAGCCTTCAGGATGGTCAAACTTGCATAAATGACCATCATCCCCTATGGAAGGTTCCATCAGCTAAGGGTTGCTAAGTAGGGATGCTCATATATCTCACCCCATCCATTTTCCACCAGAGGCCAGGTGGAAGGTTGCATAGAAGCCCCAATGAAAGTTGTGTGCCACTTGAGTATTCCTCTCAGCAGGAAAAATAGTCAAGTTGCCAGTTAAGACAGAATTAGAGCTGTCTTGTTTGTTGGTGCAGTACCAAGCAGCCTACTATTTATTAGCAATGCATGGTTTATAAATTGGATTTTTATAGGAGTAAAATGTTTTATCCTTTGTTTGTCCTGAGATGCAATGAAGAAAGCATTTACAAAGGCCTAGGCTATAAGCTATATCAGGGGTTCCCAAACTTGGCTTGTGGCTTGTTCAGGTTAAGCCCTTGGCGGGCTGTGAGACGCTTTGTTTACCTAAGCGTCCGCAGGTACAGCCGCTCGCAGCTCCCAGTGGCCGTGGTTCGCTGTTCCCGGCCAATGGGAGCTGCGGGAAGCAGCATGGTCCGGGCCACCGGGAGCTGCGAGCGGCCGTACCTGTGGACGCTCAGGTAAACAAACCGTCTCGTGGCCCACTAGGGTCTTACCTTGAACAAGCCGCAAACCAAGTTTGGGGACCCCTGAGCTATATCAATAGAGCCTCTTTTGAAAGGTACAATATTCAGCATATTGTGGCATAGTTTCAAAGTCTACATACTTTACAGTTAAATAGATAGTACTTTGGATGGTGCAGGCTTATTATGCCTTTAAAACTCATAATATAAGGAGGGTTAACGAAAAGCAGATAAAAGAATGTCTTTCTTGCACTGACACTCTTCATTTGTTATGTTCCAACTGAAATAACAAAAAGTAGATTTTAACAAACTCAGACAACTGATAGATAAGGTGCCATGGGAAGAAAATCTAAGGGAAAAATAGTTTGGGAGAGCTGGCAGTTCCTCAAGGAGATAATATTAAAGGCACAATTGCAAACTATTCTGGTGCAAAGGAAAGATAGGAAGAATAGTAAGGGTCCAATATGACTCCATCAGGAGCTCTTTAATGACCTGAAAATCAAAAAGGAATTCCACAAAAAGTGGAACATGGACTAATTGCTAAGGAGTAGTATAAAAGAGCAGCACAGGTATGTAGGGACATAATCAGAAAGGCTAAAGCACAGAATGAGTTACCCCGGCAGGAGACATAAAAGGCAATAAGAAGAGATTCTTTAAATACATTAGGAACAAGAGAAAGATGAAAGAAAGTGTAAGTCTTCCACTTAGTAGAGAAGAAGCGTTACTAACTGATGACTGAGGTGCTTGATGCACATTTTGTTTCAGAATACTGAGGCGCTTAATGCATATTTTGCATCAGTCGACACTAAAAAGCTTAATGATTACCAGATACTCGACACAATTAATATTGACAACCAGGGGAAAGAAATGCATGCCAAAATAGGGAAAGAACAGGTTAAAGAATATTTAGATAAGTTAGATGTTTTCAAGTCAGCAGAGCCTGATGAAATTGATCCTAGGGTACTTAAGGAACTAGCTGAAGCAATCTCAGAGCCATTCGCAATTATCTTTGAGAACTCCTGGAGGATGGGAGAGGTCCCAGAAGACTGGAGATGGGCAAACATAGTACCTGTCTTTAAAAAGGGGAACAAGGAAGACTAGGGAAATTATAAATCAGTTAGCCTAACTTCAATACCTGGAAAGCTACTGGAGCAAATTATTAAACAATCAGTTTGTAAGCCCCTGGGGGATAATAGGGTTATAAGGAATAGGCAGCATGGATTTGTCAGACTTACTTACCTTTTGGATAGGTGAAAGATGTAGACATGATATACCTTGATTTTAGTAAGACTTTTCACATAGTTCCAAATGACATTCTCATAAGTAAACTAGAGAAATGTGTCTAGAAGATTAAATTACTGTAAGGTGGGTACACGACTGGTTGAAAGATCATATTCAAAAAGTAGTTATCAATGTTTTTCTATCAAATTGGGAGGGAATATCTAGTGGGGTCCAGCAGGGGTCAGTCTTGGGTTTGATATTAGTCAATATTTTCATTAATGACTTGGATAATGGAGTAGAGAGTATGCTTATTAAATTTGCAAATAACAGCAAGCTAGGAGGGGTTGCAAGCACTGTGGAGGACAGGTTTAAAATTCAAAATTACCTTGACAAATTGAAGAACTGGTCAGACATCAACAAGATGAAATTCAATAAAGACAAATGCAAAGTACTTCACTTAGGAAGGAAAAATCAAATGCACAACTACAAAATGGAGAATAACTGTCTAAGTGGTAGTGCTGCTGAAAGGGATCTGGGGGCTATAGTGGACCATGAACTGAATATGAGTCATCAATGTGTTGAATCTTTGCTGCCTATATATGATTCTGGGGTGTATTAACAAGAGTGTTGTATGTAAGACATGGGAGGTGTGGAAGTAGAGAAAGAACTGACAGGGAGTTGTAGGGGATCTTAATGCATGACAGTCTTTGTTAGCAAGAGTCAGGCTAGCTGTAACCCTAATAACGTGAGATTTGTAGAAGCAAGGATTGTGTGAGGCGAGTGGGAAAGAACTGTGTGAGAAGTTGTTGCGACCTTGTGTCGATATAAGGAATGTAGACTGGCGTCTAAATAGAAGTGAGAAAAATAAGATAGCAGGATGGCCTATGTATAAACAAAATGCAGCTGTTGCTTATTATTGTATGTAACAAAAAGTATAAATGCTTGCTGTAATTGTTTACCTGTAGAGAGACCTGCCTAGGACGGGAAAACCCTGTGTCCTAGGGCACTCCCTCCCTCTATACAATTATAAAGAGAAAATAAAGTATCTGACTCTGCTGCACCCAACCAAAAAGTGAGAACTGAGTTTTATTCCGACAGAAGTAACTGCCCTGTTCTACTTGGCACTGGTAAGGCCCCAGCTTGAGTACTGTGTCCAGATCTGGGCACAACAATTTAGGAAATATGTGGACAAATTGGAAAGAGTCCAGCAGAGAGCAATAAAAATCTGACCAATGACAAAAGATTGAAAAAACTGGGCCTGTTAGTCTTGAGAAAAGAAGACTGAGGGGCGACCTGATAACAGTCTTACAATATGTTATGGGCTACTATAAAGAAGATGGTGATCAATTGTTTTCTCCATGTCCACTGAAGGTAGGATAAGAAATAATGGGCTTAATCTCCAGCAAGGGAGATTTGAGATTTAGGTTAGGTATCAGGGAAAACTTACAAATTGTAAGGATGGTTAAGCTCTAGTATACGCTTCCAAGGGAGGTCATGGAGTCCCCATCATTGGAAGCACTTAAAAACAAGTTGGACAAACACCTGCCGGAGATGGTCTACGTTTACTTGGTCCTGCCACAGCACAGAGGGCTGGACTTGATGATTTCTTGAGGTACCTTCCAGCCCTACATTTCTATGATTTTATGATTGTGTGGAGTGTACATATTTAATTCCTCTTTTCATGCTACATGGGGTTCACAATAAACATTACTTCTCTGAAATTCTCCTTATTTCCCCACCTCCCCTCCCATACTTTCCTGGTATCTTAATCATCAAATCAACAAAGCAATTACTGTAACTACACTGTGCTAGGCTTTGATCCCTTCCAGCACATGAAAATCACTTTATTCATGAGATTTTATTTGTGTCACGGTGAAATTTGACCATTAGATATTATTATGCTAGTGGGACAGAAGAGATTAATTCCAATATGATGCATATTTACTGCCTACATAACATCTCAGGCCAGCTGCAAAAAATAATTTACAGGTTTTTTAACTGCGTATACTGCAGGACCAAAGCCAAATTCTTACTTTAGACTTACTGTAATTACAATAATAGTTATGACTTTAATCAGGGTATTGTTAATTATAATTCTACTAATAAGGCCCAGTTCTGCAATCTTTTCTCTGGAAAATCCACCATTGATATTCACGATGCAAATGAAACCAAAGGATACTGGAAATGATTCATGTTCTTGCAGAGAGATATAAAATACTAGCAGTCACATGGGTGCAATTTGTAAAGTCATGTTGAGGTTGAAGGGGGAAGAGATCACAACAGACTGTAGATGCCAGTCACGATTGAACCTGGTCATATTCTAAACAAAAAGAGCTCTCAGTCATGCTAGGTAGTGGTTTCTATTGCTTCACCAACAGACTTAATCAACATTCTAGACTTCAGAGTGATGTTCAGGATTATTGTGCATGCTGGTTGTATTGCTCTGTTGTGTTGACTTGCATCTGGGGGTTGTGCTGGGAGACTTGTGTTGATTTGTGTGGGTTACGGCAATAAGGGGCTCTGTGATCTTGGGATTATTGTGTATGCTGGTGGTGTTATGTGGGTGGCTATGTTTGGGTATGTGTCTTGGGGGGTGTTGTGTGCTGCTACAGTACAGTAGAGGAGCAACACTGCACCTTCTGTCATTGTGTGTGCTGGTTGTGTTGTCTCTGTGTTGTGTTGCACTGGGAGAGTTGAATGGATTTGTGCAGTTTGCGAATGAGGGGTATATACTGCCACGAGTGGCTATATGTGTTTGGGGTTATTGTATATGCTATGTGTTGTGTGAGTGGTTGTGTTTGTTTATGTTGGGGGTTGTCTTGGGAGACTTGTGCAGGTGGCAGTTGGGCACATGGGTGTAGCAGCTGGGCCAAGTAATCCACCATCTTTACAGTCTCCCTCATACAACCAACGGAACTGTTGCATGCAAATTAGCTGTAAAATAAGTGATGTTTGGTTGAGTTACCTCTGACCTTACAATAGTCTAGGACTCTTGGTATGGCATAGATACATGCCTTAGTGTATTTGTACACCACATACAGGAGTAATTTATAACGTCAAAATGAGTGAGAACTTCAAATTTGGATGGTAATACACTGTGAAACCCAGTGATGATCAAACATCATAATATTCTGAACAAAAAGAGCTCTCAACTAGGCTTGAAGGTGTTTCCATCACTTCACAGACATTCTAGGCTTCAGAATGACACACAGATAGAGTGACAATCTCTGGATTCTTATTATATAGATCACCTTAAACATAAATCTGAAAATAATGCGTTCAGGGTATAATTCTGTCATGCCTGGTATATTTTGTAGACCAGTGAGTGTTGTTAATGCTATTCTATCTCTACTTACTTGCTTTGATTCCCTATTGGTATGCCTCTCCATTCCATCAGTTATGCTTTCACACTCTACTTCTGCTACAGTACTTTTTGAGCTCTCTTTTACACCTCTACCTCATTTAAGACCTGCTCCAAAGCCCATGGAACGCCACTGACTTCAATGGACTTGGGATCAAAACTTTAAAACTTTTTAGAAGACCCACTGCTTCAGTGATACCTACAAGAAATTGTCAAATTAATCTATGTACACTGGGTGTAATCCTGGTTTAATTGCAGTCAATGGGAGTTTTACCATTGACTTCAGTGGGTTCAGGGTTTTACCCAACAGATGTGACCCTTATTTACAAAGTTGTGTAGTTCTAAACCTTGTGGAATTGCAGCAATACACAAGTGCATAGTTCCAGAGGCCACATTTCACTCCAGTACTTTTAGGGAACAGACTAGATAGGAGCAATGAGATTCAAAACGAATGACAAGGAATCGCCAAATAATGATATTTTTTTCTATTTTAGACAAGTAGAGAATCCAGAGAAATGCTGATGATGCTATCTGCTTTCTTATCAACACTACCAGTTACAAAAATTCTATATTAGAGGGTCTGATTCAAATAACTCAATAAAGAAACAAAATTGGAGAATTACACACACAAAGGATTTGTCTCAGCTGTATATGAAAAACACTATGATTTCTACACTACTCCAGTATAGTTAAGATTTTTATTTGGAAATGTGATCTGGGAGGAAATGTGTATAATAAGGAAAAGTCTGAAGCATGATATAGGTCTATGCATGTAAATATTATATTTGTATAGTTTTGTTTCACCAAAAATCTGGGATAATATATGGGTTATTTTAAAGGTATTTTTGATTTGTTAAGAGTGAACAACCAGAAGCATCTTTTGACCATATCCTCTGGCTCCATACAAATTGTTTGTAAGGAAAGAGGAGAAAACTAGTTTTTTAATGCTAAGCTATGCAACATTGTGCAAAAAGTGTATCATTCTCAATCTTGTAACAGACTTTACTGTTCTTAATGTTATAGGAGAAAAAATGCATTCTGATGGAATGGGAGACATTGGATGAAACAAGTCAAAGAACCTGATGTTACAGCAAAAACTGATACACAAACATAGATGCTGATCTCACCTAGTTTCACAATTTCTGATGGTGAAAATTTAGAGTAACTTAAAGTCAGTGTAATTACTTACTCATTGCTGCGTAACTGGTGGCGGAATCAGTCACAATTCCAGGACACAGATTTGTTTAAAGAAAAATGGGCAAGGGGAGGGCACATTTTCAAAGGCACAAATGGCAGTTGGATGCCTATTTCTCATTGACTTTCAATGGGAGGTAGGAACCCAGCTCTCATTTATGCCTTTGAAAATCTGCCCTACAACCTGTTAATTTCTTTACTCCAAACATATAACTACAGCTTCTCTATATCTTTTAAACACTGAATACCGTATAAATGCATTAATGAAAAACACCCTGCTCTGACCATTGAATATATTATTATTGTACTCTTCTAAATATGCTAATTTGATAAATATATTTTCTACCTTAGAAAAAATAAACTTGATAAAAAGAATGAACTTTTAGACTCCAGAAATGGCATTCTGTTTTGACTCCAGAAGCCAGCAATATAAAATGATACATGAATTAACCACAGGAATTCTGAACAAGGGATACTTGATGAAATGATGCATGTAGCAATATGCCAACAGCATGTAGAAGTAGAATATTAAAAGCACAAAATAAAAAGGAAGCTGACGTTGCAAACTTGGCAGGAGAAGCGCAATGGACCATTCAGTTTTCAGACAATTTCACCTTAGTGTTGGTTAGTCAAAAGAAAATTAAGAGAAGCAGCTGCTAGAAAGAATATTGTAGTTTTGGTACTACTATGGTGTACTTCAATCCACTAAAAAGTCTTGTCAGAGTTAATGCCAGAAATGGCAGCAGGCCTCTGGTGACACTAATGAGGCTGTACAAAAAGCCAGCTAAGAGCACTGATGCACATGTGGAGAGAGTGCTGTCTTTTCACAGGGAAGGTGAGGCGCGATGATGCCGCAGCACTGTGTTTCCGCTCCTTGGTCCCGTACAGATGCCTTTTCATGGGTGCTTCATGTGGAAGAGACTAAAATTTCTGGGAGTGGTGAGGGCAGGATAGGGTTAATCCAAGAAGATTTCACTGTCTTTAGCAACATCCCATACTCTGTGCCTGAATTTTTTAACACAAGGTGATACAATAGGGAGCCATATTGTCAGAGAGAAAAGGCCCATCAGGCAGAAGGTCCCTTAAGGCACTCTCAGGCAAGAGGCTGAGTGCACAGGTAACCCTTTCACACTCAGATATGGGCTCTCCTATCCTGGGCTGAGGCATAATACTGGGGGGATGTGATGAAGCATGTGATGTACTTATTCAGTGGACAGTTGACCTCAGACTTCAAGCAATGAGTGTGGCATAAGTACCTATATAGGATAGAGGACCTTTCTCACACACTAAAATTCACTCCTTGTACAACTAAGATGCCTTTTTAATCTACACATGCTTCAGTGATTAACAAAAATGTCTTTTTTTAAAAACAAACCTATATTGAGCTATACAAAGAAGAAATAGAAAAAAGAATACGTTTGGAGAATTAGGATGTGAGAAAGGTCTTATAAAATAGCAGTTGATAAAGAGCAGGTAAGGGAATACTTGGAATATGTAAACCTAAAGAAGAAGGTATCTAAAGGCACTAAGAGAAACAAATGGATTTAGTAAATTCATGACAATTTTGTTGAGTCACAGAAGTCAGGATTGGTACTTGAATACAGGGGGAAGCAAATGCAGGTATGCTATCATATACCACCCTATGCACCCTTGGGTCCATCTGAGCTCTGCCCAGGACATGACCTGAGTGGGAGGAGGAGGTAAAACATCACATTTACCCTTTCTTGATCCTGGGGCTGGCTGGGGGTTCCAGTTTGCTCTAATTTATACTTGGTTACAATGGCCCTTAAGGGTCCGTTATGACAGCTTGGACTCACCATAGCAGAGCAATGCTCTGGCCATCCTCCTTGTTTCTCCAGGCTCCCTGACATATTCCCAATGCACAGAAATGCAGTGGCTGTGGATGTAGAGCTGGTTATGCTACTGGAGGATTTCCCCACATAGGGGGAGTCCTCAGATGATGATTTAAACCAGCTTTAATTTTGCTTGTGCTGTTGGGATTGAGGATCTTTCCCCACGCATATAATTTCTATCCTTATTGAAATATGGTATGAAGAGGTGAAAAATCACCCTCTGTAGAGCATAATAGAACCATGAATCACAACAGCATTAAATTACAGAGAATAGACATAACTGGACAATGTGACTGTTAGTGTGTGTGTGGATGGAAGCAGGGGATTGAAGGAATTAGAAATAGAGGGTCCTAGAAGAACTGGGCAACTTTTTTGTATATCTACAATAGGAAATACTCCTGCACTGGCATGGCAGAGAGCTGACTATAGGCCCCTTCCTCACCTAACATGTCTGGAAAACTCTTATACTTTCTTGGATTCTGATTCTTTACATTGGTTTTAAGTCACCACGCAAAGTAAATTCAGACTTCATTCACTGAGTTAGCAATATCAGAAATAGACCAGGAACAAAAGGTCATTTAGGTCCCGGACATAGCAGTGAGCAGCAGGGTTACTTTTTCTCTTGGTATGTTTTGATATTTATCTTCAGATACTGATCATATCTTATGGCATGTTTTGATATTTGTCTTTGGATACTAGCCAAACTATTTATTTAAGTGAAAGCATAGTGCTAAAATTAAAGTGACCAATATGCTTAAATGTTCAGGTAGCACAAAGCATTTTTCTAAACTATCAAGGAAAGAAACTACAATAAAGCCATAATAAACGGTTACTACTATTATTTTATTGTCATTAGTTTATTGTTGAGCATTTATATAATGCTTAAATGGAAAAATCACATCACAAGGTTAAGGTTGTGAAGCCTCCATCCATCAATCAATCATTTGATTCCTATGGTGATGAGTGGTTGTTCAGGAAATGAAGTGAAAGCCAAACTCAAATGCTTCCTTATTTAGTGGCAGACTACAATACTGACACACATACTGACTAGCACCTTGTTCATGAGCAGCACCATTGAAATCAATAAGTCTGCATGTGGAATAAAGGGCTATTCATTGTGATTATGGGTATCAAAATATGGCTAGGCAAGCAGATAATTTAATGCCTGCCTTAGTTACATGCATTTCTTTATTCTGTGGGCTTGGTTTACTTGCTGGGGCCAGTATAAAGTAGGGTCTGGTCTAGCGCTGGTCAACATTACCCTTCTCCTTCTTCCCCCCTTCCAAAAAACTACTAAGGGTAGTTTTTTGAAAAAAAAATTTCATGTGAAATTACTCTCTCTCTCTCTCTCTCTCTCTCTCTCTCTTTCAAAATATTTGACATGGAAGTAATTGGCATTTTCATGCTCCTCTAGTCTGTGGCACCAGATATGGTAAGTCTAACTAGAAAGGGCTTGTGCATTGCAATATGCATATGTCCTCCAATCTGGTGGGGGACCCAGAGCCAGCTTCCATAGGAACGGCAGTGGGTGAGAGCAGACTCAGAGAGCTTGGGGCCTACCCAGGAAGAGATGCCTCTTCTGCATGGACTCCTACACAGAACACAGTGCCCCATCCAGTTAACTTCTGTAGGGGGTGTATCGCACTTCATGATGAAAGGATTAATATTTTTCCCAAGCTGTGCATATAGGGGCTACAGTCACTACAGCAGCACCTGGGTTATAGCAGTGGCAATAGAATGGTTTTGTGGTCCACACCTAGCTGCCAGGTTGGGGGGAAGAATTCCTGTGCCACAACTCCTCTTAGATCGCCCGTGCAAAGTCTGCTTGTTTAAGTTATGCCTTAGGTAGAAAATGGGTAGCATTTGTCCGTTAGTTATTCAAATTGTTGTATTTTCTAAAGACCTATGCCTTGTATTAAATTGCAGTCGTGTAACTGGAGATATACCAAACAGTTTCCTATTATTTAAAATATTGATTTCCATTAGTGAGCATATGTTTCTATTGAACAGAAATTTCCATTGGCGAACATGTATTTATATAAACTAGAAATAGAACAGGCATAGTTTACAGGCTGCATTTTTTCAATATGCTTTCAGTGTACCAATTTCTGCCTGTTTAAATTCTAAAAAAATATATAAATTATCTCACACCTGGGCTTTAATGGAAAATAATACATGATTTTTACATTCAAACGGTTTAAAAATGGCAGCATGTCCTCCCACTATGCAATTTTTGCAAAATGATGGAAAAGTAATGACTTCTTTGCCTTTTATAGCACCTCGTTATTAAGTCTGGAGGGAAAGCATCTCCATCAAAACAATAGTAAAGGGATAATGCATTTTCTTTGCCACGACATTTTGGTTAAAAATGTACCTCAAAGAAATCTAGAAGCAATGCTAATTTCATTACAGACCCAGAAAATACTCTGTTAATGATTCCAGTAAGTAAATTTAAATAAAATATTAATTTGAACTACTAGACATTTTTCTAAGTCACAGGTCACAGAGGATCTCCATCAAAATTGCTAGTGGAGTTAGTATATACTTCATAATTTATAACGTGTTTTAAAACACAAAGACATTAGTAATTTCAAGGAGAGTGAAGGAGAGAGAGAAAGGTGCTTTTATAATGAAAATGAAACAGTTTATCAACATCTTTGGACTAAATTCAAATCTGTTTGAAACACTTAGTAAATGAATATGTAAATTTAAGAAAAAAATATGAATCCTTTTCAAGCATGAGCTTTCATGGAATCACAAAAAACTCTATTATCATTATCTCTATTCCCTTTTTTCACAAGGACTAAACCCAAGTCTTTGTCAGTTATTTCACTTTCTCAGTGATAATCTTTCAGTGACTGGTGACAAGACCAAGAATATTTTTGTTTTTTCCCCCTTTCTTTTCTACTTTTTTTTCTTTTTCTCTTCCCTCCACCTCCATCCCCTTTCCCTTTTAGTGCAGCATATATATCAGTGATTTAAGAGGATTATTTTGATGTAAAAAATTTGGGATGAATACATATTATTTGACTTCTGTTGTAATTAGTATATTAAAGTAATACAGCACAGCAGGAGGTTTGTTGTTATCATTCTATAATCATATCCCTAGGGTATTGTGAGGCAAAAAGCACAGCTGTTACCAAATAAATAAATAAAAACACAAAAGCAACAACTGTAATGCTGTGCACTTATATGAAGACTGTATTGTGAGAGAAAGTGGGAAAATGAATGTTTTGTTTTCTTTCCTTTGAGATGATAAAGGTGGTTATTTAGAATGTGTTCATCAGCATCCTTGGATGAACTATGGGATTTGCATACATTTAATCTATGGCTTGGGGAAGCTGTGAACCCAATGAGAAGGCATTTTCAGCTTAGGCTGTTGTACAATTTGATTGAAAAGCATACTGTAAAATGTCATAAAGCAGCACCCAAATTGCACATTTCATTTTTCTTGCAAAGTTTTAGCTTTGTGGCTCTAACAACTTTTTGCATAATGAAGCTGTGGTCATTCTTGTCATTAGTCACTGTTATTAATCCTTTCAATGCAAGGCCTGCATATTTCAAATGGATCATGCAGTTATTGATTAAAAACTCGCTTTGCATTGCAGAAAAAAATCTACTTTTCCTTGAGTGAATCAGCATTAACTTGATTATTCTAATAAGTTTAACTTCTTTTTGTATGTGTATGCATGCAGTGAAACCCCCCTCGAACTTCCCCATTAGAGATTTGGATTTGTTATTATTAAAGTTGCATTTAAAGTTCAGCAGCATGTATATGCTCTATGACTATGGCTGAATACAGGAAAGCTACACAATGGGAAAAATTCTGACTCTGTGAACAAAGCCCAAGAAAAAGGGCTTTGCCCACAAAACTTCAGCTGTAGTTAATGGCGACAGGTGAAAGAGGATGGAAGAAGTGTGGCCCTTGTACTGCTGGACACAGAGACAAAGGGCTAGATCAACAAAGGGATTTAAGTGTCTAACTGCCACTTTAGTTGTCTAAGGCTATGTCTACACTACAGACCTCACAGCGGCACAGCTGTAAGGTCTCCAGTGCAGCCACTCTATGCCGACAGCAGAGAGCTCTGCCGTCGGCACAATTAAGCCACCGCCAACAAGCAGCAGTAGCTGTATCAGCGGGAGAGTGTCTCCCACTGACATAGCGCTGTCTATACCGGTGTTTGTAGGTGAAACTTGTGTCAGTAGGGGTGTGTTTTTTCACCCTTGAGTGACAAAAGTTTTTCTGACAAAAGCATGGACATAGCCTAATTCCAAAATTTAGATCCTCAAAACAACCACTCAGGCCTGGTCTACACTACGGGGTTAAGTCGAATTTAGCTGCGTTAGGTCAATTTAAAAATGAATGCGTCCACACAACCAACCCCGTTCCGTTGACCTAAAAGGTTCTTAAAATCGACTTCTGTACTTCTCCCCAGTGAGGGGAGTAGTGCTAAAATCGACTTTGCTTGGTCGAATTTGGGGTAGTGAGGATGCAAATTGATGTTATTGGCCTCCAGGAGCTATCCCAGAGTGCTCCATTGTGACTGCTCTGGACAGCACTTTGAATTCCAATGCACTAGCCAGGTACACAGGAAAAGCTCCAGGAACTTTTGAATTTCATTTCCTGTTTGGTCAGTGTGGCAAACTCAGCAGCACAGGTGACCATGCAGTCCCCCTAGAATCCTAGAGCATCAAATGTTTCTATGCTTCCCAATCATCAACTTCTTTGTTTCGGTCTTCACCGAGAAGTCTGAAGGAATGCCTAACAAAAAAAAGAACAAGTTAAAAATCACTTAGAAAAGTTAGATGCCTGCAAGTCACCAGGGCCTGATGAAATGCATCCTAGAATACTTAAGGAGCTAATAGAGGAGGTATCTGAGCCTCTAGCTATTACCTTTGGAAAATCATGGGAGACAGGAGAGATTCCAGAAGACTGGAAAAGGGCAAATATAGTGCTCATCTATAAAAAGGGAAATAAAAACAACCCAGGAAACTACTGATCACTTAGTTTAACTTCTGTGCCAGGGAAGATAATGGAGCAAGTAATTAAGGAAATCATATGCAAACACTTGGAAAGTGGTAAGGTGAGAGGGAATAGCCAGCATAGATTTGTAAAGAACAAATCATGTCAAACAAATATGATAGCCTTCTTTGATAGGATAACGAGTCTTGTGGATAAGGGAGAAGCAGTGGATGTGGTATACCTAAACTTTAGTAAGGCATTTGATACGGTCTCCAATGATATTCTTATTGATAAACTAGGCAAATACAATTTAGATGGGACTACTATAAGGTGGGTGCATAACTAGCTGGATAACCATACTCAGAGAATAGTTATTAATGGTTACCAATCCTGCTGGAAAGGTATAACAAGTGGGGTTCCACAGGGGTCTGTTTTGGGACTGGCTCTGTTCAATATCTTCATCAGTGACTTAGATATTGGCATAGAAAGTACGCTTATTAAGTTTGCAGATGATATCAAACTGGGAGGGATTGCAACTGCTTTAGAGGATAGGGTCATAATTCAAAATGATCTGGACAAATTGGAGAAATGGTCTGAAGTAAACAGGATTAAGTTTAATAAAGACAAATGCAAAGTGCTCCACTTTGGAAGGAACAATCAGTTTCACACATACAGAATGGGAAGAAACTGTCTAGGAAGGAGTACGGCAGAAAGGGATCTAGGGGTTATAGTGGACCACAAGCTAAATATGAGTCAACAGTGTGATGCTGTTGCAAAAAAAGCAAACATGATTCTGGGATGCATTAACAGGTGTGTTGTGAGCAAGACACGAGAAGTCATTCTTCTGCTCTACTCTGCACTGGTTAGGCCTCAACTGGAGTATTGTGTCCATTTCTGGGCACCGCATTTCAAGAAGGATGTGAGGAGAAATTGGAGAGGGTCCAGAGAAGAGCAACAAGAATGATTAAAGGTCTTGAGAACATGACCTGTGAAGGAAGGCTGAAGGAATTGGGTTTGTTTAGTTTGGAAAAGAGAAGACTGAGAGGGGACATGATAGCAGTTTTCAGGTATGTAAAAGGGTGTCATAAGGAGGAGGGAGAAAACTTGTTCACCTTAGCCTCTAAGGATAGAACAAGAAGCAATGGGCTTAAACTGCAGCAACGGAGGTTTAGGTTGGACATTAGGAAAAAGTTTCTAACTGTCAGGGTGGTTAAACACTGGAATAAATTGCCTAGGGAGGTTGTGGCATCTCCATCTCTGGAGATATTTAAGAGTAGGTTAGATAAATGTCTATCCGGAATGGTCTAGACAGTATTTGGTCATGCCCTGAGGGCAGGGGACTGGACTCGATGACCTCTCAAGGTCCCTTCCAGTCCTAGAATCTATGAATCTCTGTCCCTGAGGTTATCGCAGATTAGAAGATTTTAAAAAACGCACTCGCAATGACATGTTTTCTGAGCTCATGCAGTCCTCTCACATTGATAGGGCACAGCTTAATGCATGGAGGCATTCAGTGGCAGAAGCCAGGAAAGGACATGATGAAGCGTCTGTTGGAGCTGCAGGAAAGCCAACAAGAGCACAGATCCCCTCTGCATCCACTGTATAACCGCCTACCCTCATCCCCATGTTTCATACCCTCCTCACCCAGATGCCCAAGAACTCAGGGGGGGGAGGGGAGAGGGAGAGGCTCTGGGCACCCAGCCACTCCACTGCAGAGGATGCCAAAACAACAGAAGGCCGTCATTCAAACAATTAGATTTTTAGTGTGGCTACAATAAGCAATGTGGCCTTGTCCTTCCCTCCTCCCCCACCCCACCCGGGCTACCTTGTCCGTTATCTCATTTTTTTTATTAATAAAGAAAGAATGCGTGGTTTCAAAATAATAGTTACTTTATTTCGAAGTGGGGAGGGTGGCTGGCTTACAGGGAATTAAAATCAACAAAGGGGGTGGGTTTGCATCAAAGAGAAACACACACAATTGTCACACCGAAGCCTGGCCAGTCATGAAACTGGTTTTCAAAGCCTCTCTGATGCGCAGTGCACCTTGCTGTGCTCTTCTAATCGCCCTGGTGGCTGGTGCAAAACGATTGTCAGCCGTTGCTTTCACAGACAGAGAGGTGACTGATGAAATGTACCCCAAACCACCCGCAACAATGTTTTTTGTCCTATCAGGCACTGGGAGCTTAACCCAGAATTCCAATGGGCGGCGGAGACTGCGGGAACTGTGAGATAGCTACCCACAGTGCACCGCTCTGTAAGTCGATGCTAGGCATGGTAGTGAGGACGCACTCTGCCGACTTAATGCGCTTAGAGTGGACATACACAATTAACTGTATAAAATCGATTTCTAAAAATTGACTTCTATAAAATCGACCTAATTTCGTAGTGTTGACATACCCTCAGTTGCCTCCTTATCTTGTAGGCACTTAATTTTCTCCCAATAAAGTACAGTAACTCCTCACTTAAAGTCATCCCGTTAACGTTGTTTCGTTGTTACATTGCTGATCAATTAGGGAACATGCTCGTTTAAAGTTGCACAATGCTCCCTTCTAAGGTTGTTTGGCAGCCACCTGCTTTGTCCATTGATTGCAGAAGGAGCAGCCCGTTGCAGTTAGCTGGTGAGGGCTTGAAACCATGGTGGGCCGGCAGCCCCCATCAGCTCCCCACTCCCCTAAGTTCCCTGTGCAGCAGCCGCCCAGCAGGCTATCAATTGCTGGGCAGTTCAGCTGTCCCTCCTGCCACTGCCTCATGCTGCTCCTGCCCTCTGCCTTGGAGATGCTCCTGGGAGCCTCCTGCTTGCTGTGCAGGGGGAGGTGGGGGAGGGCAAGAGGAGTGCTAATGTCAGGGTGTTCCCTGTCCCCTCCTATCCCTCACTCCTTTATCCCACCTCCAGAGAGTCGGAGTTGGGAGGGGACGACAGGGTTCAGGACTGAGGGAGCTTGCTGGCAGCAGCTGCTTTCTCAACTTACTGATCTACGTAAAAAGGCAATGTACTTAGAGTGGGGTCAGTGTATTTAAAGGGGCAATGCTCATCTCTATCTCTCATGCACAGGGTGTGTGTCTCTGTTTCACTCTGCCATGCTGTCTCTCGTCCCTCCATTCGTGCTGCCTTGTAGAGTGTGAGTAGCATTTTTCAGCAACATAACTACAATGTTAAGCAAGGAGTTACTGTACCCATAGTACCTAAAAATCTATTAATAAGCATGCGCACGGCTGCCTAAATCCTGACACTCAGCTCATGGATAAGGCTCAGGGAGATTCACAAAGTAGCCATTCTGCTGTGTGTCATGCCTATGGGGCCCATTCAGGTAGGTTACCTCAGTGCACATCTATCTATCGTGCAAAACATAACCAGAGGAGGATTTGATGGCATTAAGTTGTCAGAACACTCATTCAGGATGTGGGAGAGATGTGGGAGACCCTTCAGGATGTTGGAGAGCAAATTCTCACTCTGCCTGAGAAAAACAAGGACTTGAAATCAGGTCTCCTGTGTGTGCTCTAATCCCTGAGCAGTGGGATATCCTGGTGATGGCTTTAACAATCTCTCCAGTTGAAGCCGTTCCCTCTTTAGAATACCTCATAAAACAGTGGCTAGTAGAGTGGCCATTTGAACCCAGATCTCCCATGTTGTGGGCACCTGGGGCATAAAGTGGGGAGAGAAGCAGTGCTATTGTCCCCCCATTTAGGCACCTATCTTATGCCATGCCCCTCTTCTCAGCATCTCCTATTGGCTAGCTTAGAAAACTCCCCACTCAGCATGTTTGCTTTTGTAGATTCCATTCTTAAAATATGTCTACACTGCAATTAAACACCCATAGCTTAAAAATAATTATCAATGTTATCTGTTAAAAATATATATATAATTTTTAAAAAGATTGAATTCTACTAAGCCTAACTGTAGCCCACTGGTCAGAAATGTTATACCTACTCCTTTGTGCCTGAAACATATTGGATATGAGTCTGTTACAACCCCCAGCTTCAGAAGCGGTCTTCTTTACTCAGGTTTGCTTTTAGTTCTGGAGATCCCAATTCAATTCATGGTGTTTCAGCCAAAGGGGGAGCCATCATATAAGAGGAGCTTGGCCGGAATAGGCTATAGCCATGACACTTTGAATGCACGTGATCTTGTCTTCCACTTATGCAACAGATGCCATCATGGCTCGCAGAATTTGGGATCTCCAGAGCTAAAAGCTTGAAGACTTGCAGCTTGAGCTAAAAAGCAAGGCTCACAAGTGTAGCTGTAACAGACCCACCTCTATGGTTCAGGCTTGGCAGCAGGAAGTGGGAGCATGTAATACACTATACTTCACAGCCATTTGAATCCATATTGGGCACTTAATTCCCCCACAATCTGCAGTCACAATTATCACCTCAAAGATCACTTTAAGAATGAGGGATTGGATTCTACTTAAAATCCTCTTGGACCCCTACCAAGGAAGCACACAACTTAAGACTCTGTTAATTGCTGTAAAGTTCCTTAGTACTGACCTCAGTGAGACTGCTTTATGCTCTGGCTATTCTATGCTTTTGTACTAGCTCATAAGCTGCCCCTGAATAGGAAATGCACAAGTCACCTCCTCTGGTACCTATACCATTTATTGTCCCTGTGAAAAGAGAAGAAAGGGCCCCAAGCACAGCTGTCCAGGTGCAGTGGGGGAATATGATGGGCCCTACAAAGAGATGTACCAAGTACTCCTCCTGGAGCAAGAAGAAAGCAGTTCTGCCTCTTTGAGGCAGGATTCCCTCCTGGGTCAATGAAGCTGCTCATCATCACTCCTTACACAGGGCTTATTAGCCCAAAGACTCACTTTAGTCTGTACTGAGCATCAAATCTCTGAAAAATAACTACCTAATAATACATTGATTTCTGTAGCAAGGCTTTATGTTGTTCTACAAAAGGAAGAAAGAAAATAATTAAATTGGAGGGACCAAGAGAATGTAATGGAAGTGATGATTATGCTCTTACTTGGAAATTACTGTCATTGCTTACATGTTAGTGCAAAAGTGACCTTACTCTGCAACATCCCACGTATAACGATATTAAACCATAATTACAGAAATGACATCTCATAATTAATGTTTCCTTGCCCTTGAAAGTATAATGGAAATGCCTTATTGTAAGTGTCACCAAGCTCATGTTTTGTACAATGTAACAGAACAAGTAAATGCACTGGAAATCTTTTACAGTGAAACCTGCCAGCTGAACCCCAGAATAGACTAGGTCTTGCAACTTGCTCAGAGTGGGTGGATCCCTGTCACTCTGGGGAGCTGCATTGACTTCAGTGATGTTTCCAGGAGGGGTAGAGAAGTTTACCAGCACAGAGCAGCTTGCAGGATAGGCACCACAGGGTTCTGTTGAAGTGAATGGATCAGATCAGGATCTGCACCATATTCTGGAGTCCAGTGAACAGCAGTGACACGTTCTTTATAGCATTACTGATAGACTGAAGTCCATGGAGTTGCACTAGTGTAACTGAGGGAAGCCTGTCACCCACAATTCATATAGCTAATGTAAGCTGTATTGGAAACGTAGATTTTTACAAAAAAGAACCGGATCTTTTCATGGATAGGAAACAATTGTACACACACAGACACCCTCCTTTCCATAAGACAATGGATAATTTCCAAATGGCTGAAATAAAAAAAAAATATGCCAGGAGCCAGGACTTTCCCTTTTTTTCCACTACAAAGAGTTTTATTTCATTTGCCAATGAAAATGACAAATGAAAATGTTTGCACTTGATCAAGTTGGTGAATACTCATAAAAATAACATTGTTCACAAGTGAATACTAGTGAAGTGACAATTAGTAGTTTTCCTAGCTCAGGCTACTGCAATTTATTGATTCCAGTGAAAGAATGGCTTCAGGAGACAGAGATGGCGTGGCATAATGAACCATGTCAAATCTTCACTATATTCAGTGAAGTTGGCCTAAGGCCAAATTCTGCTCTCACAAGTGTGCACAACAGCACATGTGCATCTGAGGACATTTGTGCTCATGCATCTGAGGACAAAATCTGTTCCATAATGAATGGGTGAATGGATAACTCCACAACAAGAGGCTAAGTACTAATTCTATAGCTGCTCCACCACAGAATTTTATTGGCGTAGGCCCTCAGTTTGTGACATTAGTTACTTTAGTGGGAGTATCAGTTAATACTAAATTATTTACCACGTGTTTGACCCCTACTTACAAATGAGGAAAGGATCTAATTCTTTATTAATTCGGTTTCAATATGTGCATTATATGTTCTGTATTATCTTTTTCTTATATATTATGTTTTTATTTAAATTTGAGGGAAATTGTTGCTGATGACATAATGACTTCCATGATATAATGATTTTTTATTTATTTATTTTTCTTAGCTCACAAGGAATCACTTAAAATAAGTCTGATGTTCATTTAATGTGGTTCAGCATACATACAGAGTAAGGGCTTATGCCTACACTATTTACTCTGGACAAATTCCCTTTGCCAAAATTATGACTGTAGGATTGATAAGAACCTTAATGATCAGGAAGACAAGGTTCGTCAGGTGATGTCTTAATGAGTTGATGACCAACTTCTCCTAAAGTGACAACCTTTTTTTTTTTGAGCTTACACGGAGCTCTTCTTCAGGTCTGGGAAAGGTACGCAAAGCTGTCACAGATAAATACAAGGTGGAACAGATTGTTTAGCATAAGGAGTTATGTTGTAATACACCATTTAAGGTCAAGTGGTCAGTTAACACCTTTGCAGTCATAAGACAAAGGAGGGTTAGTGTGTTATAGATTGCTGTGATGAGCCATAAATCCAGTGTCTTTATTAAGTCTTTGATTTTTAGTGTCTAAGACTTGGTCTACACTACACAGTTAGGTTGACACAAGGTAACTTACATCGACCTAGCTGTGGATGTGTCTACACTTAAATTTCACTCCCATTGACATAATTGCCTTGCAATGCTGGCTTAATAACACCACCAGGAGGCATAGAATTAAGGTCAATGGAGTTAGGAAGAAGGGAAGGAGCAGAATGGGGGACAGGCAACTGGGGGATCCAGATGTGCAGAAAGCCAGGACATGTTTTTGACTCCACCACCGTCCAGCAAGTCCCAACAGTCGAGCACGGGTGAATCTGACTCAGGGGAAGAAACCTCTAGTAAGTATGTCGTTTGCTTTGAAATTACAGGAATGGCACCTCCAATAAAGCAGGCCACATCTGGTAATTTTCTCTTTTTTACTAGTGGTAGAAGAGGTACTGAAACAACCAAGAGAGATAGAGTTATCTGCATTCCATTCCCCTCTAGAGTTAGACAGAGGGGGCCATGTGGAACAGTTTGTTTGTGGGCAGTGGGACATCCCGTGAATCCCCCATAGAGATCTTCAAGAAACTTTCATGAAGATACAGTCCAATCCTCTGCTGAAGGTTTCTGGGGCTGCCTTATTTTTCTACCGTGGTCAGACACTTTCCCATGCCACTCAGCAATTCAGCAGGCACCATTGCAGTACACTGGCTAGCAGTGTACAGGCCTAGGTGGCATCGGGACACCAGCAGCAGCTGTGCTCTCTCTGCCTCTGTTACTGTCAGGAGTGAAGTATCAGCTAAAATCACCACCACAGTGCCAGTGTTCAGTTCCATTGTCCTTTACAAATATACACATGCCTGTGAGCTATTCCCCACTCATCTCCCCAACCCCCCTTGCCTCCAAGGGCCATACTCACCATGTCTGGTGCCCTAACTGGTGCCATGCTGTATCTTATAACTTTTGGAGATCAAGGGGAGTGAGTTCAGTATCCTAAATTTCTATTTCTGTTGTGAAACTGACAATGGTATCTCTGTGTGTTGTATCTGCAACTTCTCTCTCTCCACACATACAGACTGCCTGAGCCAGATAAAGAGGAGAAAGAAGAGGACTCAGGATGACATGTTCTAGAAGATCTTGGAAGCCAGTCCTGAGTCAGAGAACAAGCACAGGGCCTGTAGGATGACCCTTGCCGACAACATGGAGAAGGAAAGAGTAGAGAGGAGAAAGGCCTGGGAGTCCAAGCAGGAAAAGGAGAGGGAGAGGGACATAATGGGGCTTCTCAGGCAGCAAAGAGATTCTGCGGACTGTGGTACACATTCAGGTTCAAGAATCCTGTGCTCATGTTCCTCTGCAGAACATAGACAATTCAATGTTGGGACCTCCCTACAGCCCCTCATCATTCCATATGGCATCAGGAGCTGCTGGCTGCCCCATCTCTCCACCCCAGGGGGCATTAAAGACAATCACAGCTGCACATATACCAACCATGTCTTTCACAGGTCAGTGTATGTGTTCTTGAAATGGAAATGACTGTTCCTTCCACTACACAAGTTCTGTTCTCTTAATTTATTAAGTTTTCATCATCATCATCATCATGTTCCTATTACACCTCTGGTGTTTAGGGCAGTGACGAAGCTCCTCCACTTCTGTCTGTTTCTGGCAAGTTTTTCAATGGTTCACCAGCTGTGCCCCGAGTTTTTCAACTTGGCTTCCACAGTTCTTCGCCATGTTATTTTTGGGTAGTCTCATTTTCGCTTGCCTTTAGGTGTCCATCTATTGTTACTCTGGTGATGGAATCCATCCATCCTAATCACATGACCGATCCACCTCCAATTCCTTCTGGCAATGATGATGCTCAGATCCTCTTGGCTGCATTGTGTCAATATATCTTGGTTTGAGATTGTTCTGGGCCAAAAGATATGGAGAATTTTTCGGAGGCAGGTTGTATGAAATGAAGAAAGTTTGGACGTGTCATACTTTCTCATTCTCCAGCATTCTGCACTATAAAGTAGTGTTGAAAATATGCAGCTCTGATAAATCTTGAGTTTGATTTTGGTGTTGTATTTTGGTAATTTCTAGACTGTATTTAAGCTCCTGAAGGTGTTCCTGGCTTTATTGATTTTGTTCTGGATGTCCTGGCTTGTTCCACTATCCTGGCTGATGGTGCTGCCCAAGTATGTGAATGTTTTTACATTGGTGAGAACATAATCCTCTATCCCTACCGGTGATGGTGAGGCAATATTAAAGGTCATGATATCTGTCTTATTTCGGTTGACTTTCAGTCCAATTTGCTGGCTGAATGTGTTGAGTCGAGTTGTTTTTTCTTGTATATGGTGTTGGGTATGTGATAGGAGAGCGACATCATCTTCGAAGTCCAGGTCTTCCAGGGATGAGAAGAGTGTCCATTTAATGCCTCTTGGCATGTCTTCTGTTGTACACTGCATTACCCAGTCGATGGCAGTGTTGAAGAGGATTGCAGACATGACACACCCCTGATGTACTCCAAAACTTAGCTCACTGTGATCAACACTGCATGTAAAATTGAAATAGAAGCTTTTGATGATGTTGATTATATGGAAAGGAATTCCATATGCCCACAGAATGTGCCATAGGCTGGTCCTGTGAATGCTATCAAAAGCCTTCTTAAAGTCTATGAAATTTGTGTAGAGTTGTCATTGCCATTCTAAGCACTGTTCTACTATGTTTTGTAGAGTGAATATCTGGTCTGTGCATCTGCGCTCTTTCCGAAAACCAGCTTGCTCTTTTCTCAGAACGCTATCACCTGCCTTTGATATATGCTGGACACTGATCTTACACAATACTTTGCTTGACACAGATAAAACTGTGATATCATGCCAGTTATTACAATCACTGAGAATTCCTTTCTTTGGTATCTTCACTATAACCCCATTGGTCCACTCATCTGGCACGTTTCCCTTTCCCAGACTGATGTAAATAGACGGGCCAGGATAGATGCTGCTAATTTAGGATTTACCTTGAACAATTCAGCAAAGAATCCCGTGGCACCTTGAACAATTCTGCATTCAAGTTATCCTTGCCAGGAGCTTTCCAATTTTAAGGATTTGATGGCTTGAATGATTTCTTTCTTAGTTGGGGTGTCTGTGTTGATATCAAGATCCTCCTCCGCCTCCTGGATGTTTGCTTCCTCTTTAGGTGGATCTCTGTTCAGCAATTCTTTGAAATGCTCTGTCCAGCATATTTCTTGTTATTTTTCGGTTGTTAGTAGGTGTCCTTGTTTGTTCCTTATGAGAGTGTTTGTTGGTGTCTGCCATTTACCGCTGAGAAGCTGCGTCATTTTGTAGATGGTTCCTTGTTGACCATGAACAGCTGCATCCTCTGCTTGTGTTGCCAGATTATCAATGATATTCTTATCAATAAACTAGGCAAATACAACTTAGGCTACTATAAGGTGGGTGCATAACTGGCTGGATAACCGTACTCAGAGAGTAGTTATTAATGGTTCCCAATCCTGCTGGAAAGGTATAACAAGTGGGGTTCTGCAGGGGTCTGTTTTGGGACCAGCTCTGTTCAATATCTTCATCAACGACTTAGATATTGGCATAGAAAGTACACTTATTAAGTTTGCAGATGATATCAAACTGGGAGGGATTGCAACTGCTTTAGAGGATAGGATCATAATTCAAATTGGAGAAATGGTCTGAGGTAAACAGGATGAAGTTTAATAAAGACAAATGCAAAGTGCTCCATTTAGGAAGGAACAACCAGTTTCACACATACAGAATGGGAAGAAACTGTCTAGGAAGGAGTACGGCAGAAAGGGATCTAGGGGTTATAGTGGACCACAAGCTAAATATGAGTCAACAGTGTGATGCTGTTGCAAAAAAAGCAAACATGATTCTGGGATGCATTAACAGGTGTGTTGTGAGCAAGACAAGAGAAGTCATTCTTCCAATCTACTCTGCACTGGTTAGGCCTCAACTGGAGTATTGTGTCCATTTCTGGGCACTGCATTTCAAGAAAGATGTGGAGAAATTGGAGAGGGTCCAGAGAAGAGCAACAAGAATGATTAAAGGTCTTGAGAACATGACCTGTGAAGGAAGGCTGAAAGAATTGGGTTTGTTTAGTTTGGAAAAGAGAAGACTGAGAGGGGACATGATAGCAGTTTTCAGGTATGTAAAAGGGTGTCATAAGGAGGAGGGAGAAAACTTGTTCACCTTAGCCTCTAAGGATAGAACAAGAAGCAATGGGCTTAAACTGCAGCAACGGAGGTTTAGGTTGGACATTAGGAAAAAGTTCCTAACTGTCAGGGTGGTTAAACACTGGAATAAATTGCCTAGGGAGGTTGTGGAATCTCCATCTCTGGAGATATTTAAGAGTAGGTTAGATAAATGTCTATCCGGGATGGTCCAGACAGTATTTGGTCCTGCCCTGAGGGCAGGGGACTGGACTCGATGACCTCTCAAGATCCCTTCCAGTCCTAGAATCTATGAATCTATGAATATAATGCCATTTGTTCGCTTTTACAAGGTGTTTGATCTCCCAGTGTGTCTTGCTATACTACTTGAGGTATTTGTCCTTTAGCTTCTGGGATTGTGTGTCTAAAACTTTTTTCTTCAGGGTTCATCTGGTTTCTATGGAGTTCCATGTGCTGGGTGTAATCCACTCCTTCCTTCTCTTCTGCCTGTAGCCTAGACAGGCTTCACTGCTCTGTTCATAAATTGCTGTTACTTTGTCCCACTTCTTGTTGATCTCCTCATCTGCATTCCCCATCTCTTCATCAAGGTCTGCAAGTGCTTGAAACCTGTTCTTTATTTGCAGAACAAAGGCTTTCTGTATTTCAAGGGACTTTAGCTTGTCAATATCATTACGTCTATGTCCCTTGTTTGGTGGACCCACATTTCTCAGTTTTAGCTTGATGGAAGTTGTCACAAGGTGGTGGTCACTGTTTTTTTTTTTTAATTTGCCTGGTTCATGTTACAGAATAGAATTCTATTTTTGGAACATAATATATCTTTATTAGTTCACAACATATACTAGCTGGTGCTGAGCAGGTCTGACATCCACCAACTTCCAATTATTCCATTTTGTCCCAGAACCCATAATATCATTTTCAGACAATATTAATAGGTGGATTGGTAATGTTACATTCCTACACACACAGCACTCACTACAAGATTCATACTGGGCTAAAAAAAGAGCAAGACCAGATAGAGCAAACTACAGTAACACACACTACTCTGGCTCATTATTAAAATGGTCTTTCAAAGCTTCCCTGAGCCGTATAGCTCTGTGTTGAGCTTCTTATAGCCCTGATATCTGGGTGTCAAATTCAGTAGACAGCTGCTCTATCTCCACCCCTTTCCCTCTTTGCTTCACAGATATTATGCAGGACACAGCAGGCGGCTACAACCATTGGGATTTTTTTTCCACTGAGATCCACATAAGTAGACAATGCCCGTGATCCTTCAGATAACCAAAGGCACATTTAACTGTCATTATACACCTACTGAGCCTGTAGTTGAAGCGCTTCTTGGTCCTGTCTAGGTGGCTGGTGTATGGCTTCATGAGTCATGGGAGTAGGGGGAAGCTGGGACTCTCAAGATCATTATTGGCATTTCAACATCTCTAGTGGTAATCCGCCAGTTGGGAAAGGAAGTTCCTGCTTGCAGGTTTCTGAACACGCCTGTATTCTTAAAGATGAGTGTGTCATGCACCTTCCCTGACCAGCCCACACTTATATCAGTAATCCACCAGCACTTACATTACCATAGAAAATAAGCCCTTTCTGTTGATGTACCATGTGGAAAGATGGTCTGGTGCTAAAATAGGGATATGCATGCCATCTATCTCCCCACCGCAGGTCAGGAACCTCATTACTGCAAAACCATCCACTATGTCCTCCACATTTCCCAGAGTCACAGTCCTGTGTAGCAGGAGGTGATTAATGGCCCTGCACACTTTTATGAAAACACCGCTTTGGTAGATTCCGTGACTCCAAATTGATTCCTGACTGACCAGTAGCAATCTGGCATTGCAAGTTTCCACAGTGCAGTTGCTACTTGCTTCTCAACTGTCAGTGTGACTCTCATTTTGGTGTCGCTGTGCTGGAGGGCTGGGGTGAACTCTGCATGCAGATCCAGGAATGTGGCCTTGCACATCCGAAAGTTCTGCAGCCACTTCTTGTTATCCCAAATTATAATTGTTTTGCTGGCCCAGAACTGACGTTCCACTGCCTGGAGCTGCTCCGTGAATGCCATCAGCAACCTTGAATTGTTTTTTCTATGTCCCACAGCAATCTAGCCTTCAAGGGACTCCTCATGTTCCCTGCGGCCCCTCTTATGGCTCTGCAAATGGTGCAGGATCAGGCTTCCCTTGCCTGCAAAGCTCATGACAATAGCACAGAGCTGTGCAGGCCCCATGCTTCTGTCAGAGATGGTGGACAGCGAGGAAGGACTTACAGGTTTTCAGGAATTTTGAAAAGAGGCACAAAATATTAGGGGCTGCAGATTAAATCATTAAATGGAGAACCCTGCATTATGGGAAGTTGAACCCATGCTCCCCAGCATGCCCAAGTGACTCATTTGGCCCCATGAGGCATTGCAAAAACTTCCCAAAACACCCTGAACTGGATGCTGGCAAGTTGCACAGTAGGATAGCTACCCACTATCAGGAGCGGCTCCAGGCCCCAACACGCCAAGCGCATGCTTGGGATGGCAAGCCACTGGGGGCGCTCTGCCAGTCGCCGCTAGGGCGGGAGGCAGGCTGCCTTCGGCGGCTTGCCTGCGGAGGGTCCACTGGTCCCGCGGCTTCGCTGGTCCCGCAGCTTCGGCGGACCCTCCACAGGCAAGCCGTCGAAGGCAGCCTGCCTTCCTTGCTTGGGTCGGCAACATGTCTAGAGCCGCCCCTGCCCACTATGCACTGCTCTCTGCATCGTCACAAGCGTTCCTGGTGAGGACGCGCGCTGCCGACACAAAGAATGTAGTGTGCACATGCACAAGCAATATAATAACTGCCTAAAAAAGTTATGAATTTGAGCTCCCAGGCTTCTCTTTTCTGGAGTGTTTTTATCCATTTGTAATAGTTTTTCTTAGAAAATGTAAAGATGAGCTTTTCTTTTACTGTGGCACTTCATATCACAAGTTATGGGAGGTAGCATAATAAAAGACTAGACTTTACTGCATGGAGATATAATGCTCCTTATTCAAACAGGTATCCTGAGACATAAACTTTAAATTAAGAGGTTGTGTTGCATATCCTTGAAATTCTCTTTTAGATTTAGAAATACATAAAGGTTCCTTGCTGCTCTTCTGCTACGTGATCAGATCTTTGCTGGGGGTGATGTTGGCTGCAATGTGAAACATAAGTATTGGATCAACTTTCTGCCTGTGTAAACTAGTGTAGCTCTATTGATTTCAATGGAGCTCTGCTGCTTTACACAGCTGAGGATCTGACCTATTATTTACAGTGCTCTTGTTGACTATATAGGCTATGAACTAGAACACTGTTCCTAGCCTATCCAAAGTCCATGGAAAAGCCTTTGGAGAGTGATTTCAGAAATATGTATGTCTCACAGTGCTGTGCAGAATCACTTTGTCATGTTTATATTGGCCTGAATGCATTACATTTATCTAAAACCAGCATTTTGTGTATACGTTTGCAAAAGCACTGGAAAATTACCTGGTGCAGTGGGGAAAAAATCAGTAAAAAGTTTCCCTAGGCAATATTACATGAAATATATGACAAATCAAACCCATAACATTTTATAAGCACAAGGTGGGGTTTCAAGTACCGTTGGCAGTGGAGGGTTAATACCGAATAAAGCTAGGTGAGCTAACAACTATACTACAGTAATTCAAGACTCCATTAGGTAATACAAAACACACTGTCTCAAGCTTACAGCACATTTTTGTCACCAGGAGCTGTGGGTGTTTGAAAATGTTCTACTGCTGGTTTTTCTAAATAAATGAATTACATGAGCAGGGGTGAAGTGTAACCTACTGTGACATGATTACACCATTTTGTGAGCTTTTCTTTTGGTAATCATGGGGGGTAAATAGTGTTAGTTTGATGTTATTATCTCAGTGATAGGGCAGAAGTTAATAAGAATGTTAAATAGCATAGGGCCAAGGAAGATCCTTGTCGGACCTCACTAGAAACATACACATTCAATGAGGATTCCCCAATTACAGTTACATTTTAGACCTATCCGTAAGCTACCTTTTAATTGATTTAATATGTGCAATGTTAAGATCTTTTTAGTTTTTAATCAAAAGGTCACATGCTACCAAGTCTATATCAACAACATTTGTAATCTTATAAAAATCATTAGTTTTTACAGGATCTACCTTCCATAACCCATGTGGAGGATTACCCTCATTTAATTATTAAATGAGTCCCATATCAGCCACTCTATTATCTTGCCCAATATCAATGTCAGACTGACAGGCATATAATTATTAGGGTCATCCTATTTACTCTTTTTAAATATTGGCTTCCTTCCAGTCTTCTGGAACTTCTCAAGTATTCCAACTCTTATTGAAAATCAACATTAATGGTCCAATGATATTTTCAGCCAGCTCTTTTAAAACTCTTGAATGAAAGGTATCTGGCCCTGCTAATTTAAAAATATCTAACTTTAGTACCTGCTGTATAACATCCTCCTGAGACACTAATGAGATGGAAAGAGTTTTATCATATGATATGACTACATTGTGTCATATCTATTTTCAAATATAGAACAGAAACTGAATCTTTTTTCCTTTTCTGCATTATTTTTGATAATTCTACTGTTTCCCTCAGTAATGGACATAATGTGACCGTGCAGGATGGGGGGCACCTCCATCCTCCAGCATGGCTGCCTTTGGGACACTAGCATTTAATCCTATGCAGAATGAAGCCCAGTGCTGCAACTACTACCTCCTCCAAACACATGGATAGGGAGGATCTGAACCAAAGCTCCTCCTCCCCATTCTCCACACGTTGGCCAGAAAAGCTGGCCTCAAATTCAAGCCATTTCATGGCTACAGTAAATTATTTCCCCAAACCTTCCATCCATCCGTCCTCAAACATCAGAGCAGGGAAGGAATTGTGACTCTCTGAGCTACCATTCTTTCAAAGGTTTCTGCATTGGTGACCCCTCCTCCCGTTATTGAAGGATGTGGTAAGACTTAGCCCTCAATGTGATGAGATATTAGATTGGTTTCCCTTGTTTTTTGTCTTTTAATCAAGCAACTATTCCCCTTCTGCTCTATTTTTTATGTTATTAGAGCGGAATCAAGGAAGTCACCCTTTGATTTTCTCTAAATTGTCCTGGTAAAAATATTATTTCTTCATAATAAGGGTGGATAGTATGGATCTGATCCTGTTTCCTTCCTTTCCTTGGGGTATTTGAATTTGTTTTCCTCTGCATTTTATTCACTGGCCAATAGTGAAGCAAGCTAAATAAATAAACTCCAAAAGATTGACTTCAAAAGGATATTTAAAGGGATAAAGATGAAAGGCTGCCAGTGAATATGGATATATATAAAAAACAAATGAACAGACAAAACCTCTCTACCAATTCTAGGTTTTTATTAGTGTCACTGAATGGTTTAGGATTCTTCTGTTAAAACTATTTGGAAGCAGCCTTGACAGAATTTCTTAAAGCTTCCCCCTCTCCCCAACCCCATGAAGAGAGATGACATCAAGAAAGATGAGGATAAGTGCAACATTTTTAGGAGCACGATCACAGGATCACACAATCCTGCCCTACAAAACAGTTCTTCACCCCAAATACTGATGTATGTAGATCCTCACAGAGTAAGGAAAGTAGGATCATGCCAACAGAGTGTTGAGCACAGTTCATGTGGCTTGTAGATCAGGTAGACAAAAGAAGAGGGCATCTTCTTACTACACAAAGGCTAACTCTATCTGCAGATACAGTGCTTATTTCCCACATAAATCTCAGTAAAATTCAACTTAGAATTCTACTCCTACTCTCAATGTAAAGCACAAGAATTAAAGCTACTGCTCACCTTGAACCTCCACATTAAAATTTCATATGATAAAACAGATGCAAACAGGATGTGCTAGAATTTCAGATCTATTTACTTCTGAGTCTTTCCCTGCTGGGTACTTTTCCAGCACTTTATTATAATTTGTTTTCTTCCTCTGCCCTTTCTGGCCTCGTGAATAGATAAGTGAATAAATAATTTGTAGGACCAGACAAATGGGAACATTGGTTACAAAAATATTTTAGAAGACTGGAAAGAAAGTTAGATAAAAAGGAGAAAATATGTAGTACTGAAGACACTGATTAGAGGGAAATAAAATACCATTCCCGTGAATAGCTAGTGGATATATAGAGTAACATACATAACTGCTCTAATTCAAAGGTATACTAGAGAATCAGGCTTATTTATCTTGGCATTCTTTTCAAAGCTATAATACTGAGGGAAGATATTTTCTGAATTATTTCACTGATAAAATCATTATAATCTATTATACATAGTTGCTAATGCCTTCTTGCACTTTCTTTTTTCTCTCTTGATAAATATTAGAAAGCACAAAAGAATCTTAAGGCTCAGGTATGCTTCTCGTATTCCCCATTGACATCAATGGAACTACTTCTACAGCAAGATGGTAGTCCACTTGAACAACAGTTTTTAACTACTATATCTACAGTAAATTGATTCCTGTCACCTATAAAAAGCATGTGCCTGATACTAGTTTTGTGGGGGCGTCAGTAGTATTTAAAGATGGGACTGAGCTGTGAAGTTTGAATTTTCTCAGACTGCAGGAATGTTTGAATGATTTGCTTTGAGTCAACCCCATTTCTTGTAATAATCCACTGTAATTTGTATTTATAATATCTTATTTTTGACATCTTGGCAAGCTGTACAAAAAAAGTCAATAATCACTATATGTAAAATGTCAGTTTCCATCATAACAATGTGACATTAAAACATGTTTAATTTTGGGTTTAAATGTTCAGAAGGAAGTAATATTCCTAATCTCAAAAGGCAAAGAGAGAGACAAGTGATTTTGATGACATTTATCCATAGTAAAGTTGAAACAATCATTGGCCTTCTGTTTGAGTAATGCATAGTGCAGGGAGAAGCATATCACTCACTATGAGCCTGATCCTGCTGATCTGATACGCTGTCATCAATGGTGGTTTTTCCTGCATAAAGATGGCAGGATCAGTCCCTTTTCAGCAATTTAAGTCTTATCTTGATGTAAGAGCAACCATAAAATCTGAGTCTATTCTCAAACTGAAGCATAGATACAACTTACCAAAGCGTAATGAGTAGTATGTAGATATCCATGCCCCAATTCAACAAAACCTTTCAGTGTGTGCTGAAATTTAAGCACGTACTTAGGGAATTCACTGAATCAGGACCAAGTAGAGAAAGAGGCCTCTGTGTTTGGCAGGTGGCAGCCAATAGCATGAGATAAGATGGTATAATGTCAGTACTAGAATAATTTGTTTGTGGGCAGGAGAGCTGCCAGCTTTTTTGGCGCCCTAGGCGGTGGAAGGTCATCCCCCCCCTCCCCGAAATGGCGCCCTCGACAGAGGCGGCAGATGGTCCCATCCTCGAAATACCGCCGATGACCGGGGTGGCCGCCGCCCCCAAAATGTTAACGCCCTAGGCGACCACCTAGGGCAATGGCTGTGAGCATTTCAACATCAACATTTGGAATGTTTTGAAATCTTTGAGGACAGGGGGATGCTAGAATATTGTGCAGCAGACTGGTCAGGAAATTATAAAAGCATGAATTATGTTTGTGTCTCCTAGTCCAATTGCCCATTAGCTTACACGTCTCCCTCTCTCTTTCTTGTTGTTAACACTGGGTGCAATTTTTAGAGGCTATAATGAACACATGATTTTCACTTGATCTTTCAAAAACTAATTAAGATTAAAATTAACATCTTAAATTTTAACAAGTGTTGAAAAAATAAACATAACTACACTGAAGTGGGAGAAAACATAGATGCAATGAAAAGAAGTCTTGCAGGCATGTTAAAAATTGCTTCAATTTTATCAGTTTTAGCGGTCAAACATTGGGTATGTCTACACTGCAGTCTGAGATGTAACTGCAGCATGTGTAGACATACCCGAGATAGCAACACCAAAGCAGTGAAGCCGTAGCAGTGTAGCCTGTACAAGCCTACCCAGGACCCCAGATACTTACTCAGGCAGGTAGCCTGTGCTGAAATACATGCTCCCATGGCTTCACTCATATTGGTACCCAAACTAGCTAGATTAAAGCATATGCCCATATCACATGCCAACTGCAATGTAGAGATACCCACTGAGATGGCACAGAGAATGCTTCCTGTATATGGTAAGAGAAAGCAAAACTTGTTATAATGAGAATGTGTCATAATATTTTTTTAATTTAAGTCTGTGGATACATATGGGTGCTGCAATGCATATTACCAAGGACCAAAGAAGAACAGCCAACTGCTAATGAATGCATTTAATAAGTAGATTTCTAAATAGTGTAGTTGCCCAGCATAGAGAAAGGTCTGAGCGATAATGAAGCTGCCTTTGACAACTATCCAGAATTCTTGCCAGCCCAATAAGATTCCATGATTGATAGTGGGGAATGCAGGTAAAAAAATCCAACAATAGTAACAAATGAAATCAGAAAAACCATACAAATAATTATAAAGAGTAGTTAGTGAAACTGGTACATCATCACAAGAGGACAAATATTTTAAATAGTGGTGCAATTTTAGGCATGTAAGGTGAATCTTCACAGACAAGTGGTATCTTGTCAACTCATGGCCTAATTATGTTCTATTTCCTCATAAGTGGTTGATTTATGTACTATTATTACTGTAGATATCCTGATAGCAATTGCTGTTCTCTAAGCATCTTTTGTAAATTAGAAATGAGAACAATCTTGAATCTGAAGAACTTTTCATCAGAAACATAAATGGATTGCACAGGGGAGAGAAGGAGCAGGAAAAGGGGGGCATAGGAAATGGCTGTTTTTGTTTACAAGAACATCTTCCCATCAAGTGTCTGTGGAAATATAATTTCCATTTCGCCTTAAAGATCAGTCAGACAATGTTGCTTAACACAGATTCTTCCTTGTCAAACATTTCACTTATTCTGCATGCTGCAGACAGCTTAATAAGAGGTATTTCACCCTTAGAATGTTGCTGAAGTTGTGTGTCATTTTCTTTCCATTTCAGATGACATTTGTTGAAGCAAGAGGACCAGACATCTCATAAGCAGTATCACCCTCAGTAACTTTAACTCTTTTCATGCTGCTGGCCTGACAGCACACATGAGGATCAAATTGCATACAGTTTCCATTTATGAAGATCCATTGGTGATTGCTTAAGGGTTCTTAACAGTAATGGATGCTTTAAAAAAAGAGAAAAGAAAAAGTATAACCATTTGTTCTCTTGTCTCATTGAATAACTGAAACCAAAGGGCTCGAAGATTGCAACACATGGATGTAAGAACAATATCAACCAGAGTTGTCTTATCCTTTGCAACATATACTATAATGAGCTTTCCAACAGATTGACATGCAATACTATATCCTGAGTTGCCGATAATACCTCACTCTTATATAGCACTTTTCATCAGTGGCACTTTACATATTATCGATGGAGAAACTGAGGTAGAGAGAGGTGAAATGACTTACCCAAGGCCATCTAGCCGGCTAGTGGCAAAGCTAGGAACAGAAGGTGAATCTCATTTCAATGCTCTAAACCATACACCAGATTACATATTTGATGTAACCTTCTAATCTTATACATTGTCATGGTATGCTTGAGGTTGTTCAAATCATTGTTTTCCTGCTGCAAATGGATCTTCTAGTTTTAACAACCTAATTTTCGTGTATGGATTTTCATATACCACTCCTATGTATTGTCACCATTTTAGCTACTCCATACCTCAGAGACTAGCAAGTGTTAAATTGTTCCCTTTTAACAGTGCTGAGGTTTCTAATTTATTTTTCTTATGTAACTGTTTCGTATTTCCAATGACCCTCTTAACCTTCCTTGCCATGCTTTCACCCTCCACTTTAATATCCTCTGCTCTGCTGGTCTTTCCCCTTTAAAAGGTTAAAAAAACACCTTTGGCTCCACCTGCCTCTCCTGCATCTGTTTTCTTTCCTTTACCACTAAACACATCAAATGTGCTGTCTGTAACCATTGATTCAAGTTCCTCTCCTGTGTCTCATCCAGCATGCCTTCCATTGTTCCCACTCCACTGAAATGGTTCTCACCCAGGGCTCTAATGAGCTCAGCTCGTGGCTTCTCTTCCATGCTTATCCTCCTTGACCGTTCCACTGATCATGCTTTTCTTGCTGATCTCTTCTCTTCTCTTAGCTTTCATGACACAGTCTCTTCCTGGTTCTCCTCTGTGACTGTTTAGTATCTCTTTAGACTGCTTCCTCTGCACTCATACATTTCCATCTCCAGTTCTGCAGAGAAAATCTAGGGCAATATCTAAACTGCATGCTTCCCCGGGGTTTTGTCCATGTACTGCTAGCACATGTACCCCATACCTGCGCTGGCTAATGAGGACATACTGTGCACAGGCATATACCTGTGTCCACACTACCCTTTTTTGGAACATAATGGGTAGTGCTACCATTTCAGAGGCACTATCCCAGAGTCCTGTGTGTCACAGAAGACACTCTGGGAACTGCATTGTTACATATTGCTGGTATTGTATGGCAACTTCACACGTTTGGTGATGGCAGTTCCCTTCTGCCAGACTGTGTTGGAAACATGGAGCAAGTCCATGACGGTGTGATTTTGCATGGAGTGCTGGTTTCCAGTGGAGTCATAACCCTTCCTGCCAAAGCCCAGGAAAAGGTATTTATGCTGATTGCTAATGAAACAAGCTGTGATGTTGTTCTGAAACAAGGGCAGAAGATAGCAGACCTCTTTGAGCCCAAAACCATTTTGAAACCCCAGTGTGAATCTAGGGCTCCATCCTGAAAAGTTTGACTTTGGGGATTCACTGTTGTCTGAGGAGTGGAAGGATTGCATGAGGAAAAAAAGTTTGTGAAAGATCCAGTGTCTCACTTCATGAGTGGGATGTGCACAAGGAGTGGAACACATCAAACTGCAAGGCTCATGACCCTGCAGTGATTAGGAAGATTGCTTTCTCAAAGATGGAGTACGTGCAGCAGCATGTTCAGGAACTGATTGCAAATGGCATCACTGCAGAATCCTGCAGCCCTATGCCTCCCACATTGTGGTGGTCAGTAAGAAGAATGGGAGAATCACTGTAGTTGACCAGTACATCAGGCGTTGAGTACAAGATGTCTTAGACTGGACTGTTTGCTGTGGTGAGCCAGTGGTTGTCAGTGTTGAATCTTTGAAGTGGATACTACCGGATCCCTGTTGGAGAAGAAGACAAGGAGAATACAGCTGTCATCTGTCAATTAGATTTTTATCAGTTTGAATGCATTCCCCAAGGAATTTCTGGAGCACTTGCCACATTTCAAAGTCTTATGGAGAAAGTAGTGAGAGACATGAACTTACTGCAAGTCTTGGTTTATTTGGATGCCCTGATTGTGTTTGGAAAAACCTTGTAAGAACATGAAGAAAGACTTCTTAAAGTGCTAGACTGGTTGGAAGCCTATGGACTGATGCTTTCAACTGATAAATGCCAATTCTGCGGAACATCAGAAAAGTACATGTGTCACATTGTTTCCCAAGAGAGTGTGAGTACCGATTTAGATAAAATAGAAGCACTCACTACATGTCTGCACCCAAGTAATTACAGAGAGCTGAAGACCTTTCTCAGATTATTTGGTGGGGGCTTGAGGTGGCTCTGTTTTGTATTGTTAAAAGGAACCTCTAGATTTTGAACTTGGCCCTTGTTGCTGCCAAGTCCACCTGGCAGAAGGGTTACATATGGAAAATGCATGAAATAATATTCAGCAACATCAACAAAACCACCTATTTTTGTGAGAATTTCCCATATGCGGTCATGGTATTTGCATTCCTATTTGTTTGGCATGCACAAACATCTGTCATTAGGTGTCAACAGCATCCTCTGTAGAATAAAAGAATAAAAAATGGGAACTAGCAACAGGGAGATGTTACTTATATGAGGGAAGATCCAATCAGGCCAATCAGTTATTATTGATTATTATTTATTTGCATTCCAGTACTGCTTAGAGGCCTCAACCAAGATCAGGAGTCTGGGCACTCCAGCTTGCCATGTAGACAAGCCTATGGCATATGGCTGCTATTGTGCTGTTGATTCACACTCTGGCTTGTTGTGCATTGTTTCATTGTGTAGAAAAGCCCTAAGAGAAAGTCTCTGCCCCCAAAGAGGTTACAATCTTACTAGACAAGATAGATAAAGGCAGAATTGATTTTTATCCTTCTTTTACAGATGGAGAACTGAGACATTAAGTGACTTGTTCAATGTCATAGAGAAAATCTGTATCAGAACTGGATATTGAACTCAGAGCTCCTAAATCCCAGTTCAGTGCCTTAGACACAAGACCACCTTCCACACTTTATTTAGCACCACCATACAAATCTGTGCGCCAAGTTTCATGGTTTGTTTTAAAATCAACACCAGTCCAGTGGACAGTGTCCTAACTACAGATGGCGCCAGATACTAGTCCTTATTTTTCCATTGAGAATTAAAGTAGCATCTAGGAAAGTTAGAGTTCATAGAATCATAGAATCTCAGGGTTGGAAGGGACCTCAGGAGGTCATCTAGTCCAACCCCCTGCTCAAAGCAGGACCAAACCCAACTAAATCATCCCAGCCAGGGCTTTGTCAAGCCTGACCTTAAAAACCTCTAAGGAAGGAGATTCCACTACCTCCCTAGGTAACCCATTCCAGTTCTTCACCACCCTACTAGTGAAAAAGTTTTTCCTAATATCCAACCTAAACCTCCCCCTCTGCAACTTGAGACCATTACTCCTTGTTCTGTCATCTTCTACCACTGAGAACAGTCTAGATCCATCCTCTTTGGAACCCCCTTTCAGGTAGTTGAAAGCAGCTATCAAATCCCCCCTCATTCTTCTCTTCTGCAGACTAAACAATCCCAGTTCCCTCAGCCTCTCCTCATAAGTCATGTGCTCCAGCCCCCTAATCATTTTTGTTGCCCTCCGCTGGACTCTCTCCAATTTATCCACATCCTTCTTGTAGTGTGGGGCCCAAAACTGGACACAGTACTCCAAATGAGGCCTCACCAGTGCTGAGTAGAGGGGGATGATCACATCCCTCGATCTGCTGGAAATGCCCCTACTTATACAACCCAAAATGCCATTAGCCTTCTTGGCAACAAGGGCACACTGTTGACTCATATTCAGCTTTTCGTCCACCGTAACCCCTAGGTCCTTTTCTGCAGAACTGCTACCCAGCCATTCGGTCCCTAGTCTGTAGCAGTGCATGGGATTCTTCCGTCCTAAGTGCAGGACTCTGCACTTGTCCTTGTTGAACCTCATCATATTTCTTTTGGCCCAATCCTCTAATTTGTCTAGGTCCCTCTGTATCCTATCCCTACCCTCCAGCGTATCAACCACTCCTCCCAGTTTAGTGTCATCTGCAAACTTGCTAAGGGTGCAGTCCACACCATCCTCCAGATCGTTAATGAAGATATTGAACAAAACCGGCCCCAGCACCGACCCTTGGGGCACTCCACTTGATACCGGCTGCCATCTAGACATGGAACCATTGATCACTACCCGTTGAGCCCGACCATCTAGCCAGTTTTCTATCCACCTTACCGTCCATTCATCCAGCCCAGACTTCTTTAACTTGCTGGCAAGAATACTGTGGGAGACTGTATCAAAAGCTTTGCTAAAATCCAGAAATAGTACATCCACTGCTTTCCCCTCATCCACAGAGCCGGTTACTAGAATGCTATTGGCCAGAATCTAATAACTTGTGACTGCTGAAGTACCTTGCAATCAAGTGGGCCTATATTGGATTTCATAATAGTGTGCCTTTATTGCTGTTATGTATAAGACAAAGGCCTTCACTGAGTCAGAAATCCTAAACAAGTCTATGAACAACATTGATATAATTGAATTAGTGGGGTTACATATGGGATACATTTATTTCATTCAAATTTTGTTCACTGTGCCTATCCCAGGCTTTAACTAAGCACATGGGAAACACTCAAAAAATTAGAATGTATGTAAAACAGTTTATTTAATCCTGTTTTTCTCTTCTGTAATCTGGGTTTTTCATAATTAAAGTGGTCAATGGCAGTGTTCGGTTGTTTTAAAATTGTATTAACTTGTTGGAGCAGCCTACTTTGGCATGTGTGCTCATCCAGAAAATAGAGAACATAAAATTCAATGATTTCTTCCCACAGACTCAAACAAATTTAAGTTACTCGTAACATTAATGTGCAGATAAGTGGCAGACATAAATTATTTTAACTTTATAGATAACATGAGGCAAACATATGGATGGTGGAGAGTATTTGGAAAAAGTTTGAATCCTGTAAAACTACAATAATCAAAATTTACACAGGTTATGCCAGGAGAACCTCTTCAATGCTGTTATGTATAGGTTTTGGCACCACTTTCCAACAGAATGTCCATTAATATGAATGGGACTTGTTACAATATCCTGGGCTCAATGGATCCTATCTGAGTAATGCATATCCTATATTGTATGCACAGTTCAGGAATTTTTATGCCATTCCGTATTCAAGTGATTTATGGGAACTGTCATGGGGCAGGACTCACCCCTGTGGCGCCTCCTGCTGGTCGTCTCAGGGAATTAGTGTTTCCAGACTCCAGAGCGCCCTCTGCAGGCTGGTGTCCCACTGCTGCTGGCCCCCGTGTCCCTCCCAGGACCCAGTTCCCCTTGTCTTTGGGGTGTGGCCCCCTGGCAATACCCCTGCAGTCTCAGGGTCTCCCCACCCAGGGGAACCCCCAACCCTCTATCCCCACCTTGCCTCAGTTGTGGGCTACTGCCAGTCACCATCTAGCCTCCACTCACTGGGGAAGACTGCAGTGTAAAAGCCACTCATCATAGGCAAGGGGGGTTTAGGACCTGCTGCTTCTGCCTACCCGTGGGCTGCCCCCTGCAACCACAATACCTAATTGGCCTTCCACTAGGCCGCAGCCTGGGGGGTTTCCAGGCCAGAGCTTCCCAGCTCCCTTGGTCTTCCCCCAGCCCTGCTCCACTCCAGGTACCCTCTCTCAGCTCCCTGCAGCCAGGTCCCTCCCTCTCAAAGCTAGAGAGAGTCTTTGCCAGCTCCTGGCTCACTGGCCTTTTATAGGGCCAGCTGTAGCCTGATTGGGGCTTGGCCGCAGCTGTGGCTGTTTCCCCAATCAGCAGAGGCTTGCTGCTTTCCTAACATCAGCCCTCTCACAGTCTCAGACCTCTCCCAGGGCTGATTTCAAGCCCTTCAGGGCAGGAGCAGGTGACCACCCCAGTACAGAACTTACTTTTAAAATAAAATAAAGTTCAAAGAGCTCATTGCCATTATCAAGAGCAAAATGACAGATCAATAATCTAATGAAGCATTACTTAAGGCACTATATAAAGAGCCTGCCTTTTATGGAATACTTATTGCAGATGTAAACAAAACATAAAAAGGCAACTATCCAGGAATTTAAGTATCTAGATACAATCAAATAAATGTAAACAAAAATGTGAATTTCTTTCTTGGTGAAGATACAGATGATGTGATAAGCACTAAAATATATCCTCTTGTTAGTGGGAAATATTGCAGCATGCATGTTTTGCAGGGCTGGCTCCAGCCACCAGAGAAGGAAGCAGGTGCCTGGGAACGGCCAATAGAAAGAGGCGGCAGTCCGTATGTTATTGGGGCGGCACGTCCGGGTCTTCAGCAGACCTTCGGCAGCAGCTCAAGTGCTCCGCTTTAGTCTTCGGCGGCAATTCGGCGGCGGGTACTTCACCCCCTCTCTTCCTCTTCGGCGGCACTTCGGCGGTAGCTCAATTGGATTTTTCTTTTTTTTTCTTCACCGCTTGAGGCGGCCAAAGAGCTGGAGCCAACCCTGATGTTTTGGGTTTCAAAAGTTTTGATACTGAAATAGAAATACTATTACTACTAAGTTCATGGATTTTATGGCCAGAAGAGACCACTATGATTGTCTAGTCTGATCTCCTGCATAACACAGGTGAAAGAACCTCACCCAAAGTAATTTCTGTATGAAGCCCATAACTTTTGTTTGTGCTATAGGATATCTTTTAGAAAGACACTCAGGCTTGATTTAAAGACTGCAAGTGATGAAGAATCCATCACATACCCCGGTAAGTTTTCCGTCCCTCATTATTCAAACTGTGCATCTTACTTCTATTTTGAATTGTTCTAGTTTCAGCTTCCAACCATTGGATCCCATTATGCCCTAGAAGGAGGAATCTTTTAGCAAAGGAGGCCTGTAATAGGAAAAAATAATTGGATTTTAACCCTTTTTGCTTTTTATTTTTAACTTTTAGTAAAGAAAGCCAGAAAGGTTTTTAATAACAGATATTAGGAAAGCCAAATCTTGTCTTCCCTGGGTTTTTTTGTTTTTTGTTTGTTTGTTGTTGGTTTTTTTTTTTTTGGAGGGCTTCTCGTATGATTTAGAGATGTGGATCTGGATTGGAGCAGGACTGGAGAATCTTTAATAAAGAAAGTTTTTCTCAAAAGAGTTTAATTAGATGTTAACAAAACAAACAAACAAACAAACCCAGAGGAAAAAACCAGGGAGCTTTAAACACTTTGATTAAAAATCACTTCCTGTTTCAAAGAATTGGGTTTTGCTTACAGTGTCTTTGTGACAAACACAATAGTTCCCCAGTTGTCTGTAGAATCTCCCAGGAAAAAAAACAAGGTAGACAAGAGCTGAACTTCCAATGTAAAAAATAAGTAGGAAAAATCCTTCATGCCTCCTTTAAATGTCATAAAGGTGTATACACAATTTTTGTATTAATTTAACTATATTGCTTTAGAAACATATACAGTTAAAGCTTATTTCAAGCTATACCTACATAAATATATTTCTCGTATATCAGCATAACTGCTTCCATGCTACTGGACTGTATGGCTTTAATTGTATTGACTTCTAAGCTAATATAGTTATAGTGGTCTGAAAACTGCATGTAGACAAGCCGAAGGAAGCAAAACTGGATCCAAGCCCAATGTTTTTATCCTCTGAAAGTCTCTTTATATAAACATATATGTGGATATTCAAAGTCAAATTTTCAAAAACTTGAAAGTGACATATGAACTTAAGTCTCATTTTAAAGAGTGATTAAGTTCTTATGAGTTTAGGGGCTGGTCTAAACTATTGCTAAAATTGATGTCACTTAATGTAACTCAGGGATGTGAAAACGACACACTCCTGGGCGATGTAAGTTGCATCCAGAGGTGGCCTTAGACTAGCTGCCAGCAACTGGTGCCCTAGGCAAACCATGTAATCGGTGCCCCCACCCCCAAACCCCGAGGGCAGATCTAAGCTGAGTTTTTTGGTAATTGGGGAAACATTTTGCCCCTTTTTTCCTTTAAGCATTTTTTTTTAAACACAGGCTTAATTATTCAGTTTGTCGGTCCGTCCGTCTGTCCAACCAATGTTTCTGAGCTCAGATAAAATGGAGACACAAAATTTTCAGAATAGATTTGTACACGACAGCTAGATGATATTTCAGTCCGATTTCAAATAAAAATGCCTTAAAATGTTAATTATAATTTTTATTATTACAAATCCAAAATCATCCATTACGTTATCCTGCTTTAACTGCCATTACCAGCCCATCCAATAGAGAAAGAAATAAAAAAACTCTTCAATGAACTTTAACCTTTATTTACAAAACACTCCGAATAAAAAACACTCTGTGCTCCTAAAACATGACTTTTCTTGCTTTAAGTTTTGAAAATTCAGTCCCTAATTCTTTTAGATCCAGTTTTCCAGCTATTTCATGCTCTATTGACATTGTGGCAAGTCCAACAAGTCTCTCTTGCACCATTGTTGAACGTAGATATGTTTTTATCAATTTCAACTTTGAGAAGGTACGTTCCCCACTAGCTATGGAAACTCGCAAAGTTAAAATGCGTAGAACTATAAAAATATTTGGAAAACTGTCTGTGAGTTTATTTTCACAAACAAACTTCAATACGTCTTCAGGAGTGGAATGTTTCTTAAGTCGTCTTGAAAAAGCCTGAAGCTCACTACACAAATCTCTAGCATCAATGTCTTTTGAATTTTCATGAGTCAATGCCAACTCCAGTTTTATATAAAATTCTCTTATCTGTTTTGCTGTTTTCTTTTGCAAGCTGCGGACATCATATAGAAAGCCAAATACTGACTCTACCTGCTGCATCTATTGAAATCTTTCATCAACCAAGTGAATAGCAGTATCAAGGATTGTGAAGTAGAAATTCACTTTGAAGCTTTGTTTTGGATTCTGAATCGGTGTGTCTCGTCCTTCATATGAAAACTGCTGTTTCTTTTGCCGAATGCAAACTGGCTCTGGTTCAAATTTTGTAGGAAAGTCTATTTCTTCAGCAAGCTCGAGAGAATCTATCAATGTTCTTTTGAACCCTTCATCACTTCTGAATTTCTCTATAATATTTTCAGTTTGCTGCAGTTTTTGAATAGCAGAATGTATGTTCAAGTTCTTTTCCTGAAGCTGCTTACTAGTAAGGTTAATCTCGAAAAGATATTATATCACAAAATGAGTGAAGTCTCAAATTTGAACTTGGAAAGGCCATTTGCAAGAGCTTCTGCATCTGAACGTGCCATGTTGCCAGATGATCCAGTAAAGGTAGTATCATCAGAAATTTCAATTAGGGCATCATATATGTTTCCAAGTTCATAGCGAAGAGGCTTCAAAGCATCAATATGACTCTTCTATCTTGTCTGACTAAGTGGTTTCACAGTTACAGAATTCACATGGCGAGTTAGAATCTCCCAGCAGCATGTTAAGCCTGAGAAAAACACATAAACACATTGCACCAGGTCAAAGAAACTGCTTGCCTCCAAACAGCATCAAGCAGCATCATTGACAACCAAATTCAGAGAATGTGCACTGCAAGGAATGAAAAAGGCCCTAGGATTGATTTCCATCATTCTCCTCTGCACACCATTGTCTATACCCTTCATATTTCTCCCAGGGTATGTCTACACTCCGAAATTAGGTCGAATTTACAGAAGTCAGTTTTTTATAAATCATTTTTATACAGTCGATTACACAAAATGCGTCCACAGTACCAAGGCTAGCGTCAACTTCCGGAGTGTTGCACTGTGGGTAGCTGTGAGTAGCTATCCCACAGTTCCCGCAGTCTCTGTTGCCCATTGGGATTCTGGGTTGAGATCCCAATGCCTGATGGGGCAAAAACAGTGTCACGGGTGGTTCTGGGTGCATGTCGTCAAGCCCCCATCTCCCTCCCTCCCTCTGTGAAAGCAACAGCAGACAATCGTTTCACGCCTTTTTTCCTGGTTACCTGAGCAGATGCCACGGCAAGCATGGTGCCTGTTCAGCTCACCGTCATCGTACGTTTCCTGGCTGCTGGCAGACATGGGACTGCATTGCTATACAGCAGCAGCTCATTGTCTTTTGGCAGCAGACGGTGCATTACGATTGGTAGCCATCGTTATCATATTCCTGGGTGCTCTTTTAGCCGACCTCGGTGAGATCAGTCAGGGGCACCTGGGCAGACATGGGAGTGACCCAGGTCATTCCTTTCTTCTGCCGAGCACCCAGGAGATGACGATGGCTAGCACTCCTACAGTATCGTCTTCTGGTGAGCACCCAGGAGATGATGATGGCTAGCAATCATAATGCAGCATGTTCTGCCAAGCACACAGGAGATGACGATGGTTTGCAGTCATACTGCACCATTTGCTGCCAGCCTAAGATGTAAAAGATAGATGGATCAAAACAAGAAATTGACCCTATTTGTTTTGTGAAATCAACAGCCTGCTAAACCCAGGGTTTTGAGTTCAATCCTTCAGGGGGCCATTCTGTGTGACAGTTGTTTGTGTTTGTCCTTGATGCAAAGCCACCCTTTTTGTTGATTTTAATTCCCTGTAAGCCATGTCGTTGGTCATCTCTCCCTCCATCAGAGCAATAGCAGACAATTGTTCCACGCAAAACCAGGCGAGGAGGTGGCGGCAGCGCGGTGACAAGAGGGACATTGTCATAGACTTCTCACCAAGTATGGGCTGGGCGATATGCCCTGGCAATGTGCACATCATGCTGATGAGCTCTGCATGAGCTCTGCAAACACGCTGGCCAAACAGGAAATGAAATTCAAAAGTTCACGGGTCTTTTCCTGTCTATCTGGCCATGCATCTGAGTTGAGAGTGCTGTCCAGAGCAGTCACAATGGAGCACTCTGGAATAGCTGCCAGAGGCCAATACCATCGAATTGAGTCCACACTATCCCAAATTCGACCCGGTAAGGCCAATTTCAGTGCTAATCCCCTTGTCGGAGGTGGAATAAAGAAATTGATTTAAAGAGCACTTTAAGTTGAAAAAAAGGGCTTCGTTGTATGGATAGGTCCAGGCTTAAATCAAGATAACGCTGCTAAATTTGACCTTAAGTCGTAGTGTAGACCAGGCCTCATTATCATAGCCTTGGCCACATAAGTTTTGAACAGATAATGACATTGTTTCAAGCTCTTGTAGAATAGTTTCAGTCATAAATGCTCCAGTCGTGTCCTTCAGTGGTATGAAACCCCAAAAATGTTCCTTTATGAGCACTTCAACATTATCTTCATCTGCAGACTTTTCAATATCCACAAAACGAATGATCGTCATCATTTGTTCAACATGACTCACATGAGATGTACAGTCCAGTATTATTGAAAAGTATTTTGCAGAATGTGCAGCTTCTATAATTTTCTTTTTGATGGCATTTGCTAGGATTTGAATCAGTTCATTCTGCATATTTTTTCCTAAGTAATGAACCTGTGTTTCATGATCAGTTATTTTACGTAAATGCTCCTTCATAACTGGATCAAACAAAGCTAGGTATTCAACAAATTTTAAAAAGTTTCCATTACCTGCAGTGTATAATTTTTCATTTCTACTGCAGCCACAGAATGCTAAATTTTGCCCACCGAGAACTCTCACTAAAGCAGTCAGACACTCTAATATTTGTTGCCAATATTATTCTTTCTCCTTTATCACATGTACATTTTCTTCATCGATAGTTTTTTCCTTTTTTCAATCATAATTCAAGTTCTTTCCAATTTTGAAAACATTCCAAATGTTCTGTACTTCTTTCATGTGAAGAGAGAATTGAAGAGATGTTTTTCCAGTCCTTGGAACCATTTTCAGTAAATGATGTACCAACTGCTTGATTTCTAAACAACTTGAAGCAAAAGCAAAACACAGAGTCCTTCGACACTGAATATTGTAACCTGTTTCAATGAATTTCTTCCCCATTAATGAGTTTCCTCTTGTAATGCTGAGCAGAGAATTTTCTTTTATTTCCATCCTTATGAAAGGGAAATTCATGAACTTGTTCAGGTCCATGTTCCACGAGAATTTGCTGCACACTGTCATCAGATCTAGGCCAGGAAGCTGGGTCCCCATAGTGTAACTTGTTTGTAACTTCCTCATCCTTTCTTCCTTCTACTTCATTTACTTCAATTTCTGCCTGTGTCTCTGAAGGTGAATTAATTTTCTCCACTTCCATATCAGTCTGATGCTGTGAGCTGCCTTCATCTAGAAGTAAATTTCCATCACCTTGAGTTTCCAACTGCTTTTTGTGGATGTGAGCTGCCCTCATCTTGAAATAATATACCTTCATCTTGATGTTCCAAACTGCTTCCATGTGAGCTAACCTCCTCTCTAAGTAAAATTCCTTCATCTGGATGTGAATTGCTTCCATCTTTATTTGGATAAAAGAGAAGATATTTCAGGAAGGATCCCTGCTCTTTTGCTGGGTCCTTTTCCTTCTCAGCCTTTCATTTACGATACTCAGTTCCTGAGGGTTTTCTTTTTCCTCTTTCTGCCATGGGGCATTTGAATATTGTTATGTAATGTGCTCCTGACTGCAAGCATTATAGTGTTAAGGATGGCTGACACACCATATGGTTAGTGATTTAAACCACATTGCAGCCATCCCAACACATCTTTTCACTTCTTAAAGGTTCAATGATTAGTAACATACGCTCACTTACCTATTAAAACAGTTAGTTACAGTGTTTACATGGAAACAAAATGACATTTTTTGACGTTATAACCTGACACCAGTTGTTTGGAAAGTAATCCCCATCCTCACAGTTACCCACTTGGAGTGTGACGACATCACATTCATAATCTATTAAGTGTTAATGCTGTTACTTTTCTTTATGGATTTTATTTATTACACGTGAACCAATTATAATAAAGAAAAGTCATAATTATACAGCCCGATAATAACGATAAGATTTAATAACGCTTAAAGACACTCACATTTTGGGTTTATAATGCTGAAAGACATTATTCTTTATTCTTTGGCACCAAGAAACAAAATTTTCCACAGTATTCGCTCAGTTCATAACCATCTACCTGCGACGTGTGTTAAAATGACCGTTTGACATGTATCAACTCGCGATATCTCCGCTCTACATGAATTTGTGGCTATGCGACCTCGATGTATATTCAAGTTACATGTCACTAGCATTGCAGCTCTTGCCGCTGGTGGATGTGTTTCATTGTGGCTGAGTTATTGTTTATCAAAATTGTGGAGTTGGTCATCCTGACCCTGTCGCAAATAAAAAAAAATCGCTAAAATATTATTTATTTTTGCAGTAAATAAAAGATTTGACATATTAATAAATTCTCATAAATGTAGAGAATTATAATTCATATTCCCTCTGTATGCACATTGGAAGTGAAATAATGACCGTCATTATTTTATTTGTATTTCTTTTTATCTTTTTCATTTTTTTCCCCATTTTTTTTTAAATTTGATTTTTTTCCTCGAATTTGGCACTCCATTTAAATTGGCATCATGGGCAACTGCCTAGTTCATCTATATGAACAGGCCACCCCTGACTGCATCCACATAAAGTGGTGTTCACACCACCCTATGTCGACGGGAGAGAATCTCCCACCAATATAGCTTCCGCCTCTCGCAAAGATGGAGTAATTATGCTGACGGGTGAGTGCCCTCCATTGGCATAACGTGTCTTCGCCAGACACAGCTGCATCAATGTAGTGTAGTGTAGACTTGTCCTAGGTCTTAGTGAAAGTCAATGGGACTTAGATACCTAAATCATTTAGGCACTTTTACCCATAGATTCAAGAATTAAAGGGTATAACAGAAATAACAGCTTTTGAATAGAAACTTACAAAAATTACTGGGATATCTCTTAATAGTTTCCCCAACCTTCAATTTCTTGCTTTCTTTGCAGCAAAGGCAAACTCCAGTTAGCACAAACTGTACTATATTTGCATTAATATGTATAACTTTATTTCCAATGTCCTATGCAAAAATATAATGTTTAACAACACAACTCTGCAGTAAAAATAAAAAAGGTAAGCTAGAGTCAAGAGTATATATTCAGCATTCTGAGCACCTCTTGAGCTACATACTGTTCCCACTAGCATTACTGGGCCAAGTCTAGCACTAGTGTAAAAGGCTGGATTCGGCCCTATGTATCAAACATCTGCACAAAAGTCAAACAGGATTAGAAATACAGATTTTGGTGTCTTGATGATATACTTCCCATTGTGAATTCAAGGGCCTCACAAATGCTAATGGCACCTCTGTAATTCCATGCAGCACCCTAACCACATGCTATGCTATGTTTGGCACATGTGGAAGTAAAACCTTTCCTAGTTAAAGAACAGTTAGAGCAGAGGTTCTCAAACTGCGTCTGCTCCATTCAGGTGGTCCGGGGATAGTTTCCGCTTAAGGTGTGCACCTGGGCAGTCACACGTGAAAGACTGAAGGGCCACCTACCTAATTAGTGGAACCACACAGGCATGGCTCCACTAATTAGGTGCCTGGACTCTGGAGAAGATACACATGTAAGGTGAGGTGGTGGCCTTGGGGGGAATAGGGGATAGGTGGGAGTGGGCAGTGGGGTGAGAAGAGGGGGTGGGAAGATTTTGGGATGGCCAGAGAAAGAGGCAACTTTCCCCAGCTCCAGGGCTGCGGCTGCTGGGGAGAAATGGCCCTACTTCCCAGCCCCAGCTTGGGGCTGCTGCCATGGGGGAGAGAGGGAGAGACACCCCTCTTTCCCATCCCCAGCTGGGGAGCTGCCCCCAGTGCGGGAGAGAGGAAGAGACATCCCTCCTTCCTGACCCCAGCTTGGGAGCTGCCATGGCAGGAGAGAGAGGCCACATCCATCACATTAGAAAGGTAAAACTACTGATATTAAAATATGAGTTGTGTGCTTTTATTTGTAGACCAAAAACATTAATTATTTTTTTTATATATAGCACTTTTATCCAAAGCACTTTACAATAGTTAGCTAACAGTACAAACAACATTTGGAAAGATCATTAAGTGGTCCGCCGAGACCCTCAGCAATTTTCAAGTGGTCCATGAAAAAAAAAGTTTGAAAACCACTGAGCTAGAGCACTGACTGCTATAAAATGTTGTCATTTTAATGCTACATGTAACAATGGAGAAGAATCTGTGGTTTATTTGACAAATGAGCCTCTAGAGGCCCTAGGCTTCCAAACAAGCTGAAATGTGCACTCTTGATTTTACACAGCATGTGCTCCCTACCATTAATGCAAACAACTGAAAAAGTATTGATATGTTACCTCTCCTCCAGATTCTTCTTATTTTAAATCTTATATATTCTCTCTGTAAACTTTTGTCAGCTACTGTATCTACTGCCCAAATAGATAACCAGTATTGAACCTTTAAAATGGATTTTTTTTTAAAAGACTGTGGCTTCTTGTTCAGATTTTCAAACCAAGTTTAAATACACCACTCCCACTGAGATTAATTGGAGTGATGTCAATGGGAATTTTGTGGCTGAATCCCTTAATCCGCTTTGAAAATCTCCATGTCTAATTTTCTGTGCAACTTTAAATAGGGGATGCCATCCAAATAAGAGCCTTTTCTCTTAACTGTAATTACTTTTCTCCTGAGACCTGCCTAATTAAGCTGGATTGCTTAATGAAAGTGGTCACTAATTAAGGGTGATTAATAAATGAAGGACTGGAGTGTGATTTTCCCCTTTTGTAGATGGGAATGGCAGAGGCAAGAAGGGAAAAGAACTATATCCACCTCAGTATCCACGTAATCCCAGGTGTTAGCTCACAGGGTCTGTAATAGTATAAGGGAAGTAAATGAGCAAATCAGTCTTAATTCAGTAGGAATAATTCATTAACTAATCCTTGTCCCTTGGCCTATCAAAGGTAAATCCCAGACTAACTCCTTTTTTGTTCCTTCCTCCTTAATAGACTCTGGCAAGGCCCCTAGAGAAAACCTGCCTTAATGGAATATCAAGCTGAATACCTTGCCTAGAGATTTACCTTGGCTTCTTATTGCATTCCTGTTCCTGTGTTCATTTACAAGTTACCATTGCTTTATAACAGTGATTCTCAAACTTTTGTACTGGTGACCCCTTTCACATAGCAAACCTCTGAGGGCAACCCCCCCTTAATAAATTAAAAACACTTGTTTATATATTTAACACCATTATAAATACTGGAGGCAAAGCGGGGTTTGGGGTGGAGGCTGACAGCTCACAAGCTCCCATGTAATAACCTTCCGACCCCCAGTTTGGGAACCCCTGCTTTACAAGATTCAGTACAGAGAGAAGTGGTCTTAGTGTTACTCTTGTAGATAAGGAATAAAAAAAATTGGAAAATATCTTTTACTGGACAAATTTCAAAACCAAACCAAACAAAGCCAAGTAAAACAGCTAAACTTTGTGGAATCATAGGACCAGACTCTAAACTGCACCTCAAAGAAAGAGCAGATAAAGGTGTCTGAGCCACCTTTGCACCTCCCAAAGCCTGGGCATGGTTGGGGGCCAGGCAGGTTCCTGGAGGCCGGATTTGAACAGCTCTCTGTGGATCACTGTGCTGAGCCAGAACACAGAGTGCTTTGGCAATACCCCTTTCTTCCCCAGCATGCCCTTACGCTTTCTATGCTAACTAACCTTCTGGCAGAGGCTCTGCAGGGAATGTCAGCTAGATAAGCCCCCTCTGCTGGGAATAATTCCCAGGGAGCATCTGCACCGACATTTCCATTCCCTTTATGGTGCTGATGTGGCATGGGGGTGGGGGGAGAGTTCATAATGGAGAACCAAAGACAATCTCTTTATGAGGGAAATTTCATGCCCTAAAGACCTTTTTGGATCACAGTGGCAGGATGCTCTATCAATCAGTGAAAACCCTAGACTCAGGGGCGGCTCCAGACCCCAGCACGCCAAGCACGTGCTTGGGGCGGCATGCCGGGGGGTGCGCTCTGCCGGTCCCGGGAGGGCGGCAGGCAGCTCCGGTGGACCTCCCGCAGGCATGCCTGCAGAGGGTCCGCTGGTCCCGCGGCTCCGGTGGAGCATCCGCAGGCATGCCTGCGGGAGGTCCACCGGAGCCGCGGGACCAGCGGACCCTCCGCAGGCATGTCTGCGGGACCGGCGACCGACAGAGCACCCCACGCGGCGTGCCGCCATGCTTGGGGCGGCGAAATGGCTAGAGCCGCCCCTGCCTAGACTGAGGCTATAAAATCAAAGATAAATATACAAACCAGAGGAAGGGGAGAGGGGGTCTCAGTGGAGACATGTTGTTTCCTAACACTACTTTCTACTTTCTAATCACCACAGCAATGATCCTGTTTAATCTCTGCTGCATACTTTTTACCCTCATTCCATTTGTATTTTGATTGAAACAGCACGCCCTCTGTTGTGGTAAATTTGAGGAGTCAAACACGGCTAATACTGTTTTCATTGCTAAACAGACAGAACTGTGAAAATGCTACCTTGTAGCCTCTAGACATACATTTTAAAATAAATTTACTTAAATAAAATGTTCACTGATGAAGAATTTGAGAGAGATAGGACATGTCTCCTTGTGACACTGTGTAATGACTAGAGGGCAGAGGATAAGAGAGACTAAATGAAAGTACCAAAGTAAATCACATTTACAACACCGAATGCCAAGAATTTAGTTTTTTTAAAAATCACCCTACCAGTGTATTCTTGAAAATGAGTCAACATTTTTCTAATGTATTGTAAGTAAAACATGGATACGACATTGTGTTAGGTAAAAGTTATCTGTTGAAAATATACTGTATGTTTCTGTATTGAAGACATTCTCTCTCTCTCTCTCTCATTCATTCTTTGGTGACATTAGAGAAGATAGGTCAGGAATTCTATTCTCCTTATCTCATAAAACAAAAACAAGGGGACATTCAATGAAATTGAAAAGCAGCTAATTCAAAACCGACAGGAAATATTTTTTCACACTATGCTTAATGGACTATGGAACTCACTGCCACATGATGTTATTGAGGACAAAAATTCAGCAAGGTTCATAGGAGGATTGAATGATTATATGCATATAAAAGAATATCAAAGTTACAATGGTTAATGCTAACAAAAGGAGTACTGGAAAGGAGATAACTTCATATTTCAGCATTATGCCCAATTTCTACTTTTTAGGAATTAGGATGAGACCTTCATAGAAGAGAGATTATACCACAGCTGCCTACTGGGAAGGTTTCTTGCACATTCTTCTAAAACATCTGGTGCTGGCCACTGAAAGTGACAGTATATTGGACTAAATAGACTGCAAGCTAGATCCATTATAACAATTTCTGTTTTGCTATCTTCTTTAGCCAAAAAATACTAGAGTATTTAAATGGAGGAAAAATCAAACAGAATTATTACATTTGCAAAGACTAAAGGCTACAGTGTTGAATTGAACTGTTCAAGTAGGACGAAATTCATATTTGTGCAGAAGGCATGCTCAAAGTGTGTAGTCCTTGTACAGGCTCTCTGCACAAGGGTGAATTTCACCCTTGGAGATTTGATTGAAGATGGTTTATATTTGAAACCAAGGGACTGAGCCAGGTTAAGTGTTGTACACAATGGCACATCCACAGACCTCCTTCTACCTTCACTTCAGCCCAAACCCTTTCCACACATAGATTGTAACCATTATATAGGAGCTTCTTTTTGATTTCGAGAAGGAATGATTGATGCCCCAGAGCCCTGCACTGTATTGCGCATTTTTCATCCCCTCCTCTCACACAGACATAGGGGATGATTTGGCTCCAAGAAATCAAGTGAAACTTATGACATGCCCATGGATGTCCTGTATTTGAAAAGGAAAGCTGAAATGTGTCCATTGTTCACCTGGGCACTAAGAAGCATCAGTGGGTCATCCCACTACCTGAATTATTTTGTAAGTATTTGTATTTAGCACATATCTGTTATTCTCTGAATTCCATTAGCATTACCTGTGCAGACTTGACATTTGTCCAGCCAGGTCTTCTAGCTACTAAGATTTAACTACTTTGTTTATTAGATGGTCCACCTTTTCAGGAATGCTCCCAGCATTTAGACATGGCAGGCCCAGATGATATGGTGTACAACGGTGTTATAAAATGGAATTTGGGATCTGTCACAGATATGCTTATGTGACAAGAGTTGCAAACATAAACGCATAAACTTTTTAAAGACTATAGGATCCGCCTTTTAAGTCCACTAAAGTAAATGGAAAACATTTTATTGACCTGAGTAGGCTTTGTACCAGATCCTTGGAAAGCAAGTTTTGTATGCTCTTACCTCCGAACATTTCGTTTCTGTAAGTACAGTATGGGACAAAGTTAAGAAACATCTATTTTATAATACTTAGCACTTATAGGAACACCTTTCATACAACGATCTTAAAATCCTTTTAAAGATGGGTAAAATTTTAAAATGGGAATAGCATTATACACAAAGACTAACGTGTGATTTGACCAAGTTTACAAAGCGAGTCAGAGCCAGAGTCTGAGGTCTGGTCTACACTACGGGGGGGGGGGGAGTCGAACTAAGGTACGCGACTTCAGCTACGCGAATAGCGTAGCTGAAGTCGAACTACCTTAGTTCGACTGACTTACCCGTCCAGACGCGGCAGGGTCGAACTCCGCGTGGGGAGTTCGAACTATCGTGTCTTGATTAGACGCGATAGTTCGAACTCCGCGTGGGGAGTTCGAACTATCGTGTCTTGATTAGACGCGATAGTTCGAACTCCGAGAAGTCGAACTCACCGTGTCGACCCGCGCGGTAAATATGGACCTACCCTGAGACTAAATCCTAGTTCCCCTCACTCCTAGTCCCCTGTCTTCACCACTAAACTACACTGTCTTCTGTTGTTTGTTGTGTTAAGCAATGTTATTGCTGATGTTTTTCAGTGGAATTCAATTTTTGCATCGTGATGTGACATACCAACTCATCAGCATATAACTGTTCCATTTGTTTAGACTAAGCTATAAACTAAATCATGTTGGCAAACGGTAAATGTAAAACTTTCGATGATTGTGAACTGCATAGTCAAAAACAAATGACTGTTTATTCCCATGATGTTAGTACAATGCTGAATTGGAGAGAATGGACATTCTATTCAAGTCCAATTTTATCCTTGCATCCAATAATTTTTTTCTTCAAGGATTGGGTGGTGGCAAATGTGACGGGTGACAGGAAATTGGGTATCATTATAAGAAGTTTTGTGGGATAATGGTTGATAACAAAAGACAGCAAGACATATTAGCTCATTTCAATATAGTACCGTGGGTCCCCTAGCCTACTTTTTATTTCTAACAATTGGATACTAAGAATTATTCTTGGAACTCATCTCTTTCCTTAGCATGAACCCATTATTATATCTGAAAACAATCATCAGCAATAAAAAAACTAACTGTTTTCTCTTGAGAAAGATCTGATGCCCCTTCACTTTAGGCTCTATACATTCTTAATTGTTCAGGGGCCTATAATACTCCTTCTCCAATGAGTGTATACAATGCATTCATGCAATACAGAACTGACATTACTCTTCAGTGCCATTCAGTTCCCTGCAGGTTTGAAGGTCACAGATCTGATAGAGGGAAAAAATACTGCTCTGCCCTTTCCATCCAGTTCCTTCCCTTCCTGTTATGGAGACTTGATGCAACCATATATGGTGATCCCATGTAGGTGGCCAGGCATAGGGAAGAACTTGCTATAGAATGTCCTTCTATGACCTCTGGAACCTTTGTTCCCCCATTTCCTCTTTTTTTAAACTCCCCTTTGCATCTCGCAGCATAGAGTAACATATGATAATAAGGTATCAAATCAAAGGCCATCAAAGCCAATGGCACTCCTTCCATTCATTTCAGTTGGCTTGTTGAGGTGATGTGTATCGTACATCACATGCTGGCAAAGAACTTATTGAAGATGGCTTTTCTATTACACAATCTTCACCAATCCAAAGAAGAGATGTTTTATTTTTATTTTTTATTTACTGCTGAAAGCCCCACAAATGTAAGAAAGAAAAAGGGGCCACATTCTAACCATAGACATGCAGAAACTTAGAAACTTAGAAATGCAGGGCTGGAAGGGACTGCAAGTCCTGTCCCCTGTGCGGCGGCAGGACCAGAGTGACCAGATATGCAACACAATATCAACAACAAAATGGTGTAGGCCTGACTTAACATGAGTACTTGAACATACAAGAGGCCTTGTTTCACAAACAAAAGAACACTCAAAACTGTCCTTGGAAACAGGAAGCCAAAGCATAAAGTAGAATTCATTATCTTTCTCCTGGGTCCAGCAATGTTAATGTATCTGTCAATCATCTGAAAGCTCTGACCACTGAACAACCTCCCTGGATAATTTTTTAATTTATGTGCAGTTATATATAGGTGTACTTTCCACATCTTACATAAATAAGCTGCTAACACCTCCCAAGATTTTTAACAACTCGCAGAAAGACACTTGTTAATAAATCTGTTATAATTTTATGGTTCTGTTTGTCATCAGAGCACTCTGATTGCTACATTCCCCTAGGGAAAAACAATACTGTACAAATTCTCAATGAATTAGTTTAAATAAAATGAATCATCAGTGTATCTGCAAGCTGACCTTTTATCTGTTAATTGTAATGCAAGATTGTTAGGGACAAGTCAGTAAATACTACAGTACCACATAACGTGTAAAAGCAATATAGTACAGTACAATAAAATAAATAAACTACCTTCCTTGTTGGCAGCATGAGAATAATATCCTTAAATACAGTAGTCAGAGACATTTTCAGCATTAAAATTCATATTGCAACAAGGTGGTGAGATGCATTAATAAGATGTAGGACTACAAAAATTGGTTGTAATAATGTTGGCATTGGGTGAACATTTTCCTTGCTGGCCAAAGGTATGGAATTTAGTGTTTATCTTCTCTGGGCCATTAGACTACTTCATTAATAGTCAATTTTCTTGCAATTCCCGTATCTGAAAGAGTATGTTTTATCTCTAGTCAGGTTGCTTAATTAGACAAAAAATATAGATATCTGTGCTCTGGCCTTTTTGGTTGCTATAACCAATAGCTATTAAATATTATTTTATGTGTTATTATAGCTGCTGGGCAGACATGGCTCTATCTCACTCTACCTGTCATACATTCCTCCTCCTTCTAGCCCATCGAAAGAAAAACACTTTATTTAATAATCAGTAGAGTAGGCCTACGCAGCACATTTCAGATCCAAATTATTCCTGAGCTCTAGGAGCTGGGATCTCTGATCAGCAAGTTACCAATGCACTGCTTACATTGTCAAAGTGAACTGAAAGCCACTGGAGAATTTTCCCATGGTTAGAGAGAATCTTTGTCAGAGAAGAACTGGCAGCTGCATCTTCAAACAGAGCATGGCTCTGCTGTGCCTAATTCTGCACTGGTGTAAGGTCCTTAAGGGGACCAACTCACATTTATGTCACCATTTTTATTTTGTGGGCTATATGACTGTAGATAGAATAAACAGACATACCATTAAAACTATAAACCATCATTGAATTAGCTACCTCGTATTGTAATAGGAGATTATAATAGGACACTAGAATTCAGGATGTGACGGAGTGGCTGCTGAGACTGATCAAGCCCTCGGACCACTACTCCTTCCTACTTCTCCAAGTGGGCACCAATGATACTGCCAAGAATGACCTTGAGTTGGTCACTGCAGACTACATGGCTCTGGGAAGAAGGATAAAGGAGTTTGAGGTGCAAGTCATGTTCTTGTCCATCCTCCTTGTTGAAGGAAAAGGCCTAGGTAGGGACCGTCGAATTGTGGAGGTAAATGTGTTGTTACGCAGGTGGTGTCAGAGAGAGGGCTTTGGATTCTTCGACCATGGAATCTTGTTCCTGGAAGAAGGATTGCTAGGAAAAGATGGGATCCACCTAACGAAGAGAGGGAAGAGTATCCTCGCAGGCAGGCTTGCTAACCTAGTGAGGAGGGTTTTAAACTAGGTTCAGCGGGGGACAGTGACCTAAGCCCTGATCTAAGTGGGGAAGTGGGATACTACCAGGGCCGGCTCTACAGTTTTCGCCTACGAGGAAACACAAGGAGGAAGGTGCAACAGGGCAAGCCTCCTGATTCATACTGAGAAAGCAGGGCAATCAGTTAGTTATCTTAGGTGCATGTACACAAATGCCAGAAGCCCGGGAAACAAGCAAGAATTGGAAGTCCAGGCATAGTCAAAGAACTATGATGAGATTGGAATAATAGAGACTTGGTAGGGTAGCTCACATGTCATGGATGGGTATAAACTGTTCAGGAAGGACAGGTAGGGGAGGAAAGGTGGAGGAGTTGCACTATATGTAAGAGATCAGTATGATTGCTCAGAGCTCCTGTATAAAACTGGAGAAAACCCTGTTGAGAGTCTTTGGGTTAAGTTTAGAAGCGAGAACAATAAGGGTGATGTCATGATGGGCATGTGCTATAGACCACTGGACCAGGAGGATGAGGTAGATGAGGCTTTCTTTGGACAATTAACTGAAGTTTCCAAAACATATACCCTGGTTCTAATGGGGGACATCAATCACCCTGGCATCTGCTGAGAGAGCAATACAGCAGTGCACAGACAATCCAGGAAGTTTTTGTAGAGTGTTGGGAATAACTTCCTGGTGCAACTCCTGGAGGAACCAAGCAGGGGCCATTCTCCTCTTGACCTGCTACTTACAAACAGGGAAGAATTGGTAGGGGAAGTAGAAGCACTGGAATGGGTTACCTAGGGGAGTGGTGGAATCTGCATCCTTAGAAGTTTTTAAGGCCCTGGCTGGGATGATTTAGTTGGTGTTGGTCCTGCTTTGAGCCGGAGGTTGGACTAGATGACCTCCTGAGGTCTCTTTTAACCCTAATATGCTATGATTCTACTGCGGCTTCTCTGTCAAAGGTGGTAAAAGTCTAGAAAGCATGGACATTCTAACATTGAAATATATCCGTTAAAAGACTAATGTTGCTTGATCTGCAAGTCCTAGATGAATAGATAGATAATGCCACTGAGTGCTTTTTTGGCTATCTGCCACACATTGCACTAAGGATAATAATAATAATCATTGATGGAACATGACAAATACAGGAAAATTTTAGATGTTGGATGCATGTCCTTTTGAAAAGAAAATAGTTAAATTCTATGAATGTAGGGGAAAGAGCATGGAGTACGATAGGTGAGGAAAAGTGAAAGACTCAGAAAGTGAAAAGCTGACTTGGAAAACTACAAGTGCTGTTCAACAGAAAGGTTAAGTGCTGTATTTCTGCGAGATAACTGTCAGTGCAAAACAATGGGATTGGAATGCAGTCAGAGGGACAAGCCAGGGTTCAGCTTGGGAAATGAAGGTGGCTCTCAACAGTATTGTTCGAGGGGAGTTGGAATCAGCCTTGCAAGCTGTGCAGTTATGTATTGTCACTGTAATCTTCAGTGATTTGAAGAGATTTACTTTTACTCAACCCAGAGACTCAGTATTTCTTTATGATGAATGTAATGTCTTTTCAACAGTAATTTTTAACCTTGTTCCAGCAGCAGCTAATCAAGCAGTACAAGTTTTATATGTGCAGTGGTAATAAGAGATGGCTTCTTCCCATTTCCATGGAGTTGGGAAGCAGCCAATTCTATGGGAGCACTGGTTTGATGATTTTTTCTGTTTCTACTTTCTACCAACAGGAGCTTTTGCTTTAGGGTTTTAAGGAAAATTGTGTCGGGGCATCTGTCAGCAGGGACTGTTTTTTCCAATGGTGAGCCCCTTTGAATCCAATGGCAATGTCACAATGGCCCAGGTCACAATTCATTACCCACAACTAGGGTAGTGAATCCACACCAGTCAAGCTGTTTTCTGTGAGTTGGCGGTTCCATGTAAACTTGAAGCATTTCAGGGAGAAAGGATTTGGTTATCAAACTAATTTAATTGGAGTGACTCTGAGAACACTTTCCACCAATCCAGCAGCCTCATTCTTTCAGAGAGAGTGCTAGGAAGGAAATTTTCCCCATTCTGTCTGGGTATACTAGGAGGAGGCCTCTCCCTCCCCCCAGTGTGTCCATGGAACACTATTTTCTTAGTCTATTTTTAAAATTCCCCAAACACTGTTTTCATTGCTTTCTGGGGAGGCTATTCCATAGTTTATTTCATTTCAAGGAGAAGAAGGCTTTTCCACCATTCATCTTACATTATTGCATTTAAATTTAATCCATAGTTAAACCCTCTTCTAAATATAAATATGTCCTCTCTATCACTGTTGTCTAAAACTTTCAATAACTTAGGGCATGTCTACATTACAAACTTAAGTTAGGTAGACTTATTGCAACTTCAATAATTACTTCAGTGGCTAATGTCAACACTATCCTCCTTCTGTTGGTGGTGCGCATACTCACTAGGAGCGCTTCCACTGACTGAAGAGGTGAGGTGTGGAGGTCTGGGAGCCAGGTCTCTCAGTTCCCCACTGGGAGCTGAGCTACTCCCTGGGCTCTCGTCTCCCCATTCCCCACTGGGAGTGGGTGGGGAGCAGCCTCCCAGGTTTCTCACCTCCAAGCTGGGAGCAGCGGACAGCCATTTGGGCTTTTCACCTCCTTGTTTCCCACCAGGAACAGGATGGCAATCACCCAGGCTTCTCAGCTCCCTGAGCAGGGAGCCAGGTGGGAACAGCCTGGCTGAGAATGGGAAACCAGGGGCAGCTGGGCTTTAGCTGCCTGACTTCCTTGTTAATTTCACAACTCCAGCATGGAGCCCTAAAATTGACAAGACAACTAACATCTGATGTAGGTAATGCAGTGTCTACACAAACACTGCCTCACTCTAACTACACTGACATAAACCTCCTGTGGAGGTGGAGGTGAAGTTATTATGTCAATGCAGTATGCAATTACATCAGTGGGACCAGGCCTAATATACCTTAGCAGTGTTCCTTCCCAGTCAGAGTTCAGCCAACCTCTACATATTTAAAGTGTCTTAACCCTTCCTCATATGTGATCTCTTGCCACGTAGTTAAATCCACATCTAAGTGTTTAAAATTATTATCCTTATTCTGAGGGATGGGGGTGATCAGCACTTTTGAAAATCTGGCCAGGTATTTAAGGCTTAGATATGGATTTGGGAGCATAACTTTAGACTCTCACTTTTAAAATCTTAGCCATGTCATGGAATTACATTACTGGAAAATCATATATTAGGAGTGAATGAACAGGAAGAATATTTTCCATTGGCTTCTAGGCTGGTTCTTTTGGATATCCCTCCAGGAGATTACTCTACTTAGAACTCGTCTATGTAAGAAATGACAG